>NC_047049.1:52948445-53263214 GCF_011762595.2 Tursiops truncatus | reverse complement strand
ATTTTGACATCTGTGTGGGTTCCTGGAATCAATCCCCTGTGGATACTGAGGGATGACTGTATTACTTTTGTTGACCTTTTCAATTAAAAAAAAATTCTCTATTTTGTTTATCTCTGTCTGCTTTCTTATATCCTTTCATCATCTAAGTCTGGGTTTAGTTCTTTTTCTAGTTTCTTGAGGTATAAAGTTAGATTGTTGATTTAAGGTTTTAAAATATTTACAGCTATAAACATTCACAGCTATAAAACTTCCTTTAGCACTGTTTTCACTGCATCCCATAATTTTTGGTGTTACGTTTTTCATTTTCATTTGTCTCAAGGTATTTTCTAATTTCCCTTGCAACTTCTTTGACCCATTGGTTGTTTAAGAGTGTGTTGATTGATTTCCACAGATTTATGGATCTTCCAATTTTCCTTCTGCTATTGATTTTTTAATAGAAGGGAATTTATTATTATTTTTAAAAGTTTATGACTTTTTGAATTTTTTATAAAATGTTTAAAGGTTATACTCCATTTAGAGTTATTACAAAATATTGGCTATATTCCCTGTTTGTACTACACATCCTTCTAGCCTATCTTACACCCAGTAGTTTATTTTTTTGTGGTACGCGGGCCTCTCACTGTTGTGGCCTCTCCCGTTGCGGAGCACAGGCTCCGGACGCGCAGGCTCAGCGGCCATGGCTCACGGGCCTAGCCGCTCTGCGGCATGTGGGATCCTCCCGGACCGGGGCACGAACCCGTGTCCCCTGCATCGGCAGGCGGACTCTCAACCACTGCACCACCAGGGAAGCCCCACCCAGTAGTTTAAAAAAAAATTTTTATCGGGGTATAATTGATAAACAATGTTGTGTTAGTTTCAGGTGTAAAGTGAATCTGTTATACAAATATCCACTCTTTTATTATTATTATTATTACTTTTTTTCTTTTGCGGTACTCGGGCCTGTCACTGCCGTGGTCTCTCCCGTCGCGGAGCACAGGCTCCAGACGCGCAGGCTCAGCGGCCATGGCCCACGGGCCCAGCCGCTCCGCGGCACGCAGGATCCTCCCGGACCGGGGCACGAACCCAAGCCCCCTGCATCGGCAGGCGGACCCCCAACCACTGCGCCACCAGGGAAGCCCCTATTTATTTTTTTTACTTTTTTTTAAAAATTTATTTATTTATTTTTGGCTGTGTTGGGTCTTCGCTTCTGTGTGAGGGCTTGTTGCTATATACCAGAGTTGAGTGATGTGGTCATCAGGTTAATTATTTTCATCAGCTCAGCAAAGTAGAAAAAGATCCAGGCCTCCCTAACTTGGTCTGAAATAATCCCAAAGCAGTCGACAAAGACTAAAGATTGCTTAATGGGAAAAATTACCCTGGAATTTCCAAATTAAAACTTCTTCATGAAGAGCTCCTCTTCACTTTGTGCAAGCAGCGATCCGGATTTGGAGTCTCTCAGTCTGCAGTGAGGGGACTGCCCAGTGAGAACAGCTCACAACCTGTAATAATACTCAGACACTTCAACTTGCTGGAGCGTGAAGATTAGATTAGTTACTGTATGGGGACAAAAATCCAGACAGTGGCCAAGGAATGTCTCAAACACAAATAATGGTAATTTCCTCCCCATTCCCCATAAATGTTTCCTCAATGAAGACTAGGAAATGAGAATAGTGTGGAGTGATAATCTGCACAAACTGGAGGTTAACCCTCCGGTTTGTGCAGAGATGTGGCAGGGAATGTTGTTAATCTCATCTGGGTTGAGCCCAATCCCACAATCAACAGGAAGGGTCAGAAGACAATTACGGAAAGAAGCCCCAGTTTTGTAAAAATCCATCTCTTTGGGACAAACCTTTTCTGTCTTTTCGTGACCATAAGCATGTCATTTCACCCCTTGGAGACAGTGCCGGAAATTATTTGTTCTGAGTGTCATAATTCCTACGTAGGGTGGTAGTTATCATTTACCTCCTTTACCTTGGGACGTAACAGAAGTTGGAAGACAGTAAGTGCCTTGCCCAGGGTCATGAGCGGAAAGAGACCGAGGCTGGGGGTCAAATCTAACCTGCAGACCAGACGGGCAGTGTTCTGCTCTGCACCTCAGCTGAGGAAGAGCCTCAGCTGAGTAAGGAGGCCAGTTCCCCCTCGGCTCAATATAATATCTTTAGTTCACATGTTCTTTCCTTAAGTTTCTTGAAAATCCTGTGCTAACGTTGCCTTAATTTGTATGTTTTTTATAAATCCAATATTCTATATAAATACCCTTTTAAATTATTCTTTTTTCCTGGAAGCACTGAGGAATTTTTATCTTTACAGTCTAATAGTTTTTTTTAGGATATGTCTTGGTGTTAATCATCCTGAGTTAATTTTCTTCAGTACACTTGATTCATTCAGTAGATTCAGGTCTTCTATTTCTGGAATATTTTCTTGGATTACTTTATTATGATAAAACACATTAACAAAATTTACCGTCAAAACCGTTAAGTGTTCAGTTCAGTGGCATTAAGTATGTTCACAGTGTTGTGTTACCATCATGACCATCCATCTACAGAACTCTTCTTGAAAAACTGAAACTTTGCACTCATTAAACAATAACACCCCATCGTCCTCTTCCCTCAGCTCCTGGCAACCAACATTCTACTTTAGGTTTCTATAAATTTGATCACTCTAGATACCGCATGTAAGTTGAATCATACAGTATTTTCTTATTGTGACCGGCTGATTTCACTTAGCATAATGTCCTCAAGGTTCGTCCGTGTTGTAGCGTGTGTCACATTTTTTTCTTTTCCAGGCTGAATAATATTTCATTTTATGTATATACCACATTTTGTTTGTCCATTCATCCATTTATGGACACTGGGGTTGCTTGGATCAATTGGCTATTGTGAATAATGTTGCTGTGAACATGGGTGTACAAATTTCTGTTCAAGTACCTGCTTTCACTTCTTTTGTGTATATGCCCCAAAGTGGAATTGCAAGATCATATCGTAATTTTATTTTTAATTTCTGAGAAACTGCCATACTGTTTTTATTAGTGGTTACACCTTTTTAGAGTCCCAATGACGGTGCACACGGGTTCCAATTTATCCATATCCTTGCCAACACTACAGTTCTTTTCTTTTTTTTTTTTTAAGTAGCCATCCTGAAGGGTGCAAGGTAGTATCTCATGATGGTTTTGATTTGCATTTTCCTAATAATTAGTAATATTAAACATCTTTTCATGTACTTAATAGCTATGTGTATATATTTTTTTGAGAAATATTTATTCAAGTCATTTGCCCATTTAAAAAATCAGGTTATTTGTTTTAATGTTGTTGAGTTGCAGGAGCTCCATGTATTCTGAATATTAACCCCTTATCAGATATGGAGATATTTTTTCCCATTCCTTAGGTTGCCTTTTCAATCTGTGGATTGTGTCTTTTTTTTTTTTTTTTTTTTTTGGATTGTGTCTTTTGATGCACAGTTTTAAATTTTGATGTAGTCCAACTTATTTTTTCTCTTGTTGCCTGGGCTTTTGGTGTAAGAAATCATTGCCAAATCCGATGACATGAAGATTTTGCCCCGTTTTTCTTCTAGAAATTTTACAGTTTTAGTTCTTACATTTACCTCTTTGATCCATTTTTTAGTTGATTTTGTATGTGATGTTAGTGTCTGACTTCATTCGTTTGCATGTGGATATCCAGTTTTCCCAGCACCATTTACTGAAAAGACTAATCTTTCTCCATTGAATGGTCTCGGCACCCTTGTCAAAAATTATTTGAACATACATGTGAGGGTTTATTTCTGGGCTATCTGTTCTGTTCCATTGGTCTATATGTCTGCTTTTTTTGTTTGTTTTAATATTTATTAATTTAATTATTTATTTTTGGCTGTTTTGGGTCTTCGTTTCTGTGCGCGGGCTTTCTCCAGTTGTGGCGAGCGGGGGCCACTCTTCATCGCGGTGCACAGGCCTCTCACTGTCACGGCCTCTCCCGTTGTGGAGCACAGGCTCCAGACGCGCAGGCTCAGTAGTTGTGGCTCACGGGCTTAGTTGCTCCGCGGCATGTGGGATCTTCCCAGACCAGGGCTCGAACCCGTGTCCCCTGCATTGGCAGGCAGATTCTTAACCACTGCGCCACCAGGGAAGCCCTATTTTTTTTACTTTTTTAAATATCGTTATTGAAGTATAATTGCTTTACAGTGTTGTGTTTCTGCTGTACAACAGAGTGTATCAGCTATATTTATACATATATCCCCATATCCCCTCCCTCTTGAGCCTCCCTCCAACCCTCCCTATCCTACCCTCTAGGTCATCACAAAACATCAAGCTGATTTCCCTGTGCTATGCAGCAGTTTCCCACTAGCCATCCATTTTACATTTGGTAGTGTATATATCTCAGTGCTACTCTCTCACTTCGTCCCAGCTTCCCCTTCCCCCTCTGTGTCCTCAAGTCCTTTCTCTACGTCTGCGTCTTTATTCCTGCCCTGCCACTAGGTTCATCAGTACCATTTTTTTAGATTCCACATATGTGCATTAGCATGTGGTATTTGTTTTTCTCTTTCTGACTTACTTCACTCTGTATGACAGACTCTAGGTCTATCTACCTCATTACAAATAACTCAATTTCATTCCTTTTTATGGCTGAGTAATATTCCATTGTATGTATGTGCCACATCTTCTTTATCCATTCGTCTTTTTAGATTCTCTGATTTCTTGTTTCATTCCATTGTGATTGGAAAATATACTTTGTATAATTTCAGGGTTCTTGAATTTGTTAAACCTTGTTTTGTGGCCTAACGTGTGATGTGTTCGTGTGTAGCTGAGAAGAATGTGTACTCTATTAGGTGGCATGTTTTATATATGACTGTTATGTTCAATTAGTCTGTAGTGTTGTTCAAGTCCAGTATTTCCTTATTGATCTTCTGGGTTTTTTTAATCCATTATTGAAAGTGGGGCATTGAAGTCTTCTACTATTATGTTGTTGCCTATTTCTCCCTTCAAGTCTGTCAATATTTGCTTCATATATTTGGGAACTCTGAAGTTTGGTGCATAAATATTTTAAATTATTATATCTCCTTGGTGAATTGACCCTTTTATCATTATATAATGTCCTTCTTTGTCTCTAACAACAGGTTTTGACTTAAAGTATATTTTATTTGATTAGTATAGCTACCCTTGTTCTCTTTTGGTTACCATTTACATGGAATATCTTTTTCCATCTTTTCACTTTGAGCCAATGTGTGTCCTTAGATCTAAAATATGTCTCTCGTAGACAGCATATAGTTGAATCCTGTTTTTTGTTATTGTTTGTATCATTCATATATAAACTCACTACAGAACTTTCCTACGGTTTTCAAATGCCCTTTATTTGATTGCTGTGAAGGGTATGCTACATTTTGAATTTGATTGTGTATAATAAAAGTACTTCCAAAATGGTTCTAACAGTTGATACTAACCCTGACGCTAGTGTCCTGTTTCCTTTCATCTTTGTCATTCTTCCCCCATATCACCCACACACATTTAAATTGTTAATTATCAGATGCATGTGAGCTGGTTTACTTCAATTACAATTGAGGCTGAGCATCTTTTCATCAGTCTTTTCCCTTTATAATGTGTGACTTTTTGTTAGACTAAAGAAATCTTTTCCTACCTTGAAGATCATAAATCTCATTTTATTTATTTATTTTTTTGCATTACGTGGGCCTCTCACTGTTGTGGCCTCTCCCACTGCGGAGCACAGGCTCTGGACACACAGGCTCAGTGGCCATGGCTCACAGGCCTAGCCGCTCTGCAGCATGTGGGATCTTCCCAGACCGGGGCATGAACCCATGTCTCCTGCATCGGCAGGCGGACTCTCAACCACTGTGCCACCAGGGAAGCCCATAAATCCCATTTTTTCCATCATAATTTTAAAGATAGGCCTTTAACCCGTTGTTAGTTTTATTATGAATAGGTATGAGGTAGGGCTGTACTTTAAAAATATCTTTTATGAACGGTTAACCATCTTTTTCTAGATATTACCGGTATTCCCCAATGCTTTTCTCTTTCCACTTATACATTTTTCATGATCTCCAATTAAAGTGGTCATTGTGAAATAAAAGGAACAAAATGAAGAGAAGAAGAATAAGAACATACATTTACTAATGATGAATTGTGCATCCCAATCAGACATTTGAAGACAATCCTTACCCTAGTTTTACCATTTGAAAATAACTGGCAGAACTACAGTGCAAAGTGTATGAAATTGATATAAGTGAAATAGTGAAAGCTATGCATTCATATGTGCTTTTGTTGATATGCAGCTATTTTTAAAATTTTTTATACAATTTAAAAGTTACTTTCCATTTACAGTTATTGCAAAATATTGGCTATCTTCCCTGTGTTGTACAGTACATCCTTGAGCCTATTTTACGCTGAATAGCTTGCACCTCCCACTCCTCTACTCCTATATTGCTCCTCCTCCCCCACACTGATTACCACAAGTTCTCTATATCTATGAGTCTGATTCTTTTTTATATACATTAGTTTGCTGTATTTTTTAGATTCCACATATAATTAATATCATAGAGTATTTGTCTTTCTCTGACTTCTTTCACTTAGGATAATGCCCTCCAAATCCATCTATGTTGCTGCAAGTGGCAAAATTTTATTCTTAGCTGAGTAGTATTCCATTGTGTGTGTGTGTGTGTGTGTACACACACCACATTTTTATCCATCCATCTGTTGATGGACACTTAGGTTGCTTCCATATCTTGGCAGTCGTACATAATGCTCCTAGGAACATCGGGAGGCATGTATCTTTTCGAATTAATGTTTTTGGGTTTTTAGATATATACCCAGGAGTGGAATTGCTAGATCATATGGTAGATCTAGTTTTAGTGTTTTGAGAAACCCCCATGTTGTTTTCCACACTGACTGCACCAATTTACATTCCCACCAGCAGTGTACAAGTGTTCCCTTTTCTCCATATCCTCACCAACATTTGTTATTTGTGTTCTTTTTGATGATAGCCATTCTGACAGGTGTGAGGTGATATCTCATTGTGTCTTTGATTAGCATTTCCCTGATGATTAGTGATGTTGAGCATCTTTTCATATGTCTTTTGACCATCTGCATTTCTTTGGAAAAATGTCTTCTGTTCTGCCCATTTTTTAATTGAGTTGTTTGCTTTTTTTTTTGATGTTGAGTTGTATGAGCTGTTTGTAAAAGTGGTATATTAATCCCCTATCAGTTATATCATTTGCAGATATATTCTCCCATTCAGTAAGTTATCTTTTCAATCTGTTTTGTTGATGGTTTCCTTTGTTGTGCAAAAGCTTTTAAGTTTAATTAGGTCTTATTTGTTTCTTTTTGCTTTTATTTCCTTTACTTTAGGAGACAGATCCAAAAAAATATTGCTGCAATTTATGTCAAAGAGTGTTCTGTCTATGCTTTCCTCTGGGAGTATCTGGTCCTACATTTAGGCTTTAATCCATTTTGAGTTTATTTTTGTATGTGGTGTTAGAGAATGTTCTAATTTCATTCTTTTACATGTAGCTGTTTAGTTTTCCCAGCACTGCTTATTGAAGAGGCTGATTTTTCTCCATTGTATGTTTTTGCCTCCTTTGTTATAGATTAATTGACCATAAGTGCATGAGTTTATTTCTGGACTCTCTGTCCTGTACCATTGATCTATGTATCTGTTTTGGTACCAATGCCACACTGTTCAGATTACTTGTAGTATAGTCTGAAGTCAGGGAGCCTGATTCCTCCAGCTGTTTTTCTTTCTCAAGATCATTGTGACTATTTGGTGTCTTTTGTGTTCCCATACATATTTAAAAATTATTCTAGGGACTTCCCCAGTGGTCCAGTGGTTAAGACTCCACGCTTCCAGTGCAGGGGGTTGCAGGTTCAATCCCTGGTTGGGGAACTAAGATCCCATGTGCTGCACAACATGGCCAAAAAATAAAAATAAATAAAATAAGAATAATAAAATAATTTAGAAAAAAGAAATAGTTTTAAAAAATTATTCTGGTTTTGTGAAAAAAGCCATTGGTATTTTGATAGGAATTGTATTGAATCTGTAGATTGCCATGGGTAGTATGGTCATTTCGACAAAATTGATTCTTTCTATTGTAGAATACAGTATATCTTTCCATCTGTTTGTGTGGTCTTCAATTTCTTTCATCAGCATCTTAATAGTTTTAGGAGTACAAGTTTTTGCCTCCTTAGGTAGTTTTATTCCTAGGTATTATTTTTTGATATGGTGGTAAATGGGATTGTTTCCTTAATTTCTCTTTCTGATATTTCATTGTCAGTGTATAGATATGCAGCAGATTTCTGTATACTAATTTTGGATCCTGCAACTTTATGGAATTCATTGATGAGTTCTAGTAGTTTGCTGGTAGCATCTTTAGGATTTTCTATGTGTAGTATTATGTCATCTGCAAACTTCTTCCTTTCCCATTTGGATTCCTTTTATTTCCTTTACTTCTCTGATAACTGTGGCTAGGACTTCCAAAACTGTATTGAGTAAAAGTGGTGAGAGTGGGTTCCTTGTCTTGTTCCTGATCTTAGAGGAAATGCTTTCAGCTTTTCACCGTTGAGTATGATGTTAGCTGTGTGTTTGTCACATATGATCTTTATTATGTTGAGGTATGTTCCCTCTATTCCTGCTTTCTGGAGAGTTTTTATCATAAATCGATGTTCAATTTTATCAAAAGCTTTTTCTGCATCTATTGAGATGATCATGCGGTTTTTATTCAATATGATATACCATAGTAACAAATTGATTGATTTGTGGATATTTAAAACTCCTTGCATCCCTGGGATAAATCCCACTTGATCATGGTGTATGATCCTTTTAAAGTATTGTTGGATTTGGTTTGCTAGTATTTTGTTGAGGCTTTTTGCATCTATGTTCATCAATGATATTGGCCTGTAATTTTCTATTTTTGTGACACCTTTGTCTGGTTTTGGTATCAGGGCGGGTGAAGGTGGCCTCATAGAATAAGTTCAGAAGTGTTCCTTCCTCTGTAACCTTTTGGAATAGTTTCAGAGGATAGATGTTAACTCTTCTCTAAATGTTTGGTAGAATTCACCTGTGAAGTCATCTGGTCCTGGACTTTTGTTTGTTAGGAGTTTTAAAACTACTGATTCAATTTCATTACTAGTAATTGGTCTGTTCATATTTTCTATTTCTTCCTGGTTCAGTCTTGAGAGATTGTACCTTTCTAAGAATTTGTCTTGTGAATTTGTACCTTTCTAAGAATTTGTCTATTCTAGGTTGTCCGTTTTATTGGTATAGTTATTTGTAGTAGTCTCTTACAATCCTTTGTATTTCTCTGGTGTCAGTCATAACTTCTTTTTCATTTCTAATTTTATTGATTTGGATTCTCTCCCTTTTTTTCTTTTTAATTTATTTATTATTTATTTTTGGTTGCATTGGGTCTTTGTCACTGTGCATGGGCCTTCTCCAGTTGCGGCGAGTGGGGACCCTCCCCGTTGCGGTGCACAAGCCTCTCACTGCGATGGCCTTTCTTGTTGCGGAGCACAGGCTCTAGGTGCGTGGACTTCAGTAGTTGTGGCACATGGCCTCAGTAGTTGTGGCTTGCGGGCTCAGTAGTTGTGGCTTGCGGGCTCTAGAGTGCAGGCTCAGTAGTTGTGGTGCACGGGCCTAGCTGCTCTGCACCATGTGGGATCCTCCCGGACCAGGGCTCGAACCTGTGTCCCCTGCACTGGCAGGCAGATTCCCAGCCACTGCACCACCAGGGAAGCCGCCTCCCATTTTTTCTTGATGCATCTGGATATGTCTTTTTATAGACAGTATGGAAAATGTAAAGAATTATAGAAGTTTAATAACATTTTATCATGTAGAACAAAGTGTTGATATCTGGTCACTTTCCTTGTTCATCTCAATGTGGGTAGAATATGTTATGTATGAGTTTTATGGGAGAATAGACTATTACGAGGCAAGTCTGGAAGCAGAAATCAGTTAAGAATCTATTGTAACTATCTGGGATAGGGACAATCATGGTTTGGACTAGGGTGCTGGCTGTAGAAGTATAGAGAACTGGGAAGATTTTCATTATTTTGAAGGTGGAGATGATAGTTTGCTGGGAGATCTCTGCGTTCTCTCACTACATATCCAACAAAGAGGGCTCCAAAATTTTGGCTTAAGCAAACCAAAGATTGGAGTCGCTTTTAGGATAGGGTAGCCTGGGAATGGAGTCATTTTTTACCAGAGGCATTGGAGTTTCACTTTGAACATACTAAGCTTAGTATGCCAATTAGACCTCCCAGAGGAGATAGAAAGTGAACAGTTGGATACACAAGTCTGAAGTGCTAGAGAAGGGACTAGGTTTGATAGTGTCCCAGCATTTGGCACAATACCTCACAGCTTTAGTATGTATGTGCTTCATGACTCTTTGTTTGGAGAACTCTGATACAATTGTTTTTGGAAATGATTGGCAATAGCTGCATGAAATTTCATTAGAGTTGTACTTTTTTATTATATACATAATTAAGAATTTCCATATTTCTTCTATAATGGTTTGTAGATCATTGAATTGGTTGCTTGACAATAGGAATAAATTATCTTAGTGGAAATAAGAAAGGGCATGAAAGAGTAGCTTTGGAGGATAAAAGTATAGGCAAATACTATGTACGTAATGATGTAATCATATTATAAAAGTTTCATGAACTGGAAACATTTCAAGGAAAATAAGCTTTGGTATTATGTTTTTCATTTTCGTTTGTCTCAAGGTATTTTCTACAATTTATACAAAAATAGAAAATCTGAATAAGGTAATGTACTTAAACACTGTTAATACTATACATTTTCATATTTATGATCATTTGGGTTTTGCAAGGTCAAACTGCTTTTTTAATCATTTCTTAATCCTCCATACTTATTAGAGAGAGAGACTTAGGAAGTTCACAGATACAGCTGTCCAAATACGTTCAATTGAATTGAGTTCCATGTGTTTAGAGAAAGTGCCCACGATGTGTTCAGGCAGCAAGCACAACTGCGGGGAGGATCATGGGAGTCTGTTAGATCAGAGAAAGTGAGCACGTGTTTTTCAGTTGGGTCCTCATGAGATCAACCTTCTAATTGGCTCTGTAACACTTGATAAATTGACTCTTGCAACTCAACTTTTTGTAAAATTATCTATGTTGTGGAGTTGTGAAGAGAAAATGAGAGCATGTTTGGAGGTGTCTAGTTCACTGTTCCCAGAGTTTTGCCTTAAACAGTCATCATGAGTGTATCAGACATCTTTCTAGCTTCAGTGCTACTCATGGCCTAAAGCAGTTCTGAACTTGGAGATGGTGGGAGGGGGTGCAGTTCCAGGAGTGAGCAAGTTACAGAAGGCCCCCTGACACTATGGCCTGTGCTGCATGACTCTTAACCGCCTTATAGCAACCATGGCTTATTGGGATCGTTTGTTCAAAAGAGAATTTTATCATTTCCACCTCCTACAAAGTCCTAGTGATTATGGTTGGCCTGTATAATCATCCTCATTTTAGGGAGGATTAAAAAAGAGACTAGAGATGTTAAATGAAATACTTAGGGTCACATATAAAACAAACAGTCAAATTATGACTCAGGCTCTTGCGTGTTTATATGTAGCCTTTGAAAACAATGGATTTAAGAAAATAATTTAGAATATATTCAGTCATGACTTCATTCTGGTGAAGCAGCCCGAGTAAAATTAAAAAATTGTGGGGAAATTTTGCTGAGTTTAGAGAACAGCTGGGAGTCAGTTTTGTCTAAATGCAGAGGGTTGCAAACAGATTGAAGGGAGATTTTGAAAGGCCTAGGTTTGCAAGTACAGAAGGACCACTACATATGGTGGAGGGGTTGGGATTTTGGAACTGTGTACAGCGTGACTTCCATAATCACATGTGCAGCCGCAGGCAAGATGGCCGTTATTTTTTGTCTTACTCAAGGTCAGGAGGATAGTCAGTGATAGTGCTGAGCCTAGGCTTAACTACAGAATCCTCTCCTACATTATGGAAATACATTGTGGAATATAACCAGATAAGTAACTTTGATAAAACACTATCCTCTTCAGAACTGGTTCCAGAACAAAAATGCCCAACTACCACCTAGAGAGAGACACAGAACGTCTGCTGCTAGGAAAGCATGTGAGTTCCTTGTCCAAGGTCATTCACTTCTAAGCCTCCAGGTAGAAGCTCCCAACTACATCACTGAACAGACCTTCTCTTCCACGCAGGAGGCTCTGCTGGGTAGAGCTGACTATCCTTCTCTGGAGACACAGGGAGTTCCCAGTCAACAGGATGGCTCATGTGACACTCTGGTCCCAGGTATTAAAAAGGAACCAAGCTATGCTTTGGAGTACCAAGGTGACGTGGGAAGTAAACTTGGTCCTGCCTATCCATTTGCCAGCTACAAATCGGCACTCCTTCTTCATCCTCCTACATCTTCTGTGCAGTGTTTTGAGAGGGACAGGCCTGAGAGAGGGGAAAGCCAGCATATAAGGCCCTTCATTCTGCACCATGTTTGTACTGTGCAGGGAGAGGCAGCAGCAACAGAAGCAGAAGGTCCATTGTCATTACTCACTATTTCAAGGACAGCAGCAAAATGATTTGCTTATATTCTCTTCAGCTGCCTCAACAGCCTCAGAATCACCAAGGGAAACAGTAGTCCCAGGACAGCGTCTAATGCACCTGAATCATGGGGGTTTAGGGCAGCAGGTGCCCGCGCTTCAGTCATAACAGCTTGGGGGGTGGGTGTTCCCACACTAATAGAGAGCCTCTCTGTTCTCAGCTTCAGCATGTACCTCGGCAAATAATGGTCAGGTCTCTGCCAGTGCCTCTTGGGCAAGATATACAGCAAGGAGCTGCAGAGCAACCCAGTTCCCAAATGCAGCAGCTTTGGAATGAAGGGTCTACAAAGGTCAACTGCTGGGACCAAGAATGTGGCTCTAGGAAATGATTCTAAGCTTCTGAAATAATAGCCATAGGTCATCCCATAGTCATCCACACAGCAGCTGAAGGCAAAGCCCTCTCCAGGGCCCGCCAATACTGCCTTTGGGAAAACTCCAAGAGCTGCTGATCCTTTCTTGTAGGGTAGCCATGCCCAGCAGTGTTACAGCCCCTAACCAACAGCTTATAGCGATGTGTAGAAAGCTGGGCTGGAGTATGGAACACAAAACCAACAAACACAATAGCAGCAAGACAACCATCCAACAGAAGTTGCTGAATCCAAAGCAATTACAAGCAACATGAAGGGCACAACTGCAGTAGCCTTTGGATGAGAAGGCCTACAAGGCTGCTGTTGCAAAGCTCTCTACTCCGTGGAGCCAGGGCAGCAGCTGTATGTCTTCCTGCAGCCAGTTTCACCGAAGCCCTGACTGTGAAGGACCATCAACTTCAGTTGGTCTCCATACATCTGGAAGCAGCCCCTTCACTGAGGCCTCTTGAACTTTCTCCAGTTAAGGTAGGAACTTCCAATGGAGCTGCAGGCCAGGCTGTTGCACTCTAAAGAGCCCCAGGAGGATGTTGGATCAGCTGTGCAGCCCACAGCATCCCTTTAGCTGAGAGCTGGTGCGTGGGACTCAAGTGTTGTGACCAAGTCACCTGTGGATGTGGAGCAACAAGATGTCACAAGATCTGGGAGTACCCAGTGGAGCATCTGAATGCCACAATGGTAACCTGAGTTTTTGAGGAAAAGCCTGGCGTCTGTGAACCTCTACCTTTAAAATGGTTTTCATAATTTTGAACTTTAACATACAGAACCGGGCTTCCCTGGTGGCGCAGTGGTTGAGAGTCCGCCTGCCGATGCAGGGGACACGGGTTCTGTGCCCCAGTCCGGGAAGATCCCACATGCCGTGGAGCGGCTGGGCCCGTGAGCCATGGCCGCTGAGCTTGTGCGTCCGGAGCCTGTGCTCCGCAGCGGGAGAGGCCACAACAGTGAGGGGCCTGCACACAGCAAAAAAAAAAAAAAAAAAAAAAAAATACAGAACCATGTTCAGTGAAACATCAAGTTGCCTAAATAGTTTTATAGTGTGATAATTATGAAAATAAGGGATAAAATAGTAAATAATACTGATTATTCTTAGATACAAATACATGTATACATACACAGCAAAAATTTTAAAAACGTAGACTGAGTTTATATTCACTAGACAGTTGCATTTGGGCAAGTAGGAAAAACGAAGGTATAAAATATACCTTTTAAGTTATGAAACAGCTTATATAAATGTGAATAAATCTAGCATCTGATTTAATGATGGCATTTTAATTTTATTTTTTATGTTGGTCTAATTAATATATTTTCTTTAAAAAATTTTATAGAAGTATAGTTGATTTACAATGCTGTGTTAATTTTTGCGGTACAGCAAAGTGGCTCAGTTATAGATCTCTGTATATTCTTTTTCATATTCTTTTCCATTATAGTTTATCACAGGCTATTGCATATAGTTCAGTATCTCTATTGAATATAGGACCTTGTTGTTTATCCATCTGATGTATACTACTTCGCATCTGCTAATCCCAAACTCACAATCCTCCCCCTCAACCCACCTTGGCAACCACAAGTCTGTCTCTATGTCTGTGAGTCTGTTTCTGTTTCATAGATATGTTCATTTGTGTCATATTTTAGATTCTACATGTAAGTGATATCATATGGTATTTGTCTTTCTCTTTCTGACTTACTTTGCTTAGTATGATAATCTCTAGGTCCATCTATGTTGCTGCAAATGGCATTATTTCATTCTTTTTTATGGCTGAGTGATATTCCATTGTGTATGTGTGTGTGTGTATATATATATATATATATACACACACCACATCTTCCTTATCCATTCATCTGTTGATGGACATTTAGGTTGTTTCCATGTCTTGACTATTCTAAACAGTGCTGCTATGAACATAAGGGTGCACGTATCTTTTTGAATTATACTTTTGTCTGGGTACATGCCCAGGAGTGGGATTGCTGGATCATATGGCAACTCTGTTTTTAGTTTTTTGAGGAACCTCCATACTGTTTTCCATAATGGCTGCACCAATTTACATTCCCACTAGCAATGCACAAGGGTTTCCTTTTCTCCACATCCTTGCCAGTACTTGTCATTTCTTGTCTTTTTGACAATAGCCATTCTGACAGGTGTGAGGTGATACCTCATTCATTGTGGTTTTGTTTGTTTGTTTTGTTTTGTTTTTTTGCGGTATGTGGGCCTGTCACTGTTGTGGCCTCTCCTGTTGCGGAGCACAGACTCCGGACATGCAGGCTTAGCGGCCCTGGCTCACGGGCCCAGCCGCTCTGCGACATGTGGGATCTTCCCGGACCGGGGCACGAACCTGTGTCCCCTGCATTGGCAGGCAGACTCTCAACCACTGCGCCACCAGGGAAGCCCTCATTGTGGTTTTGATTTGCATTTCCCTGATGATTCATGATGTTGAACATCTTTTCATGTGCCTATTGACCATCTGTATGTTTTCTTTGGAAAAATGACTATTCAGGTCTTCTGCCCATCTTAAAATCAGGTTGTGTTTTTCTGATATTAAGTTGTATGTGTTCTTTATATATTTTGGACATTAACCCCTTATCAAACATATTGTTTGCAAATATCTTCTTCCATTCAGTAGGTTACCTTTTTGTTGGTTTACTTGGCTGTGCAAAAGCTTTTAAGTATCCTTTCCTCTAGGAGTTTTATGTTTCATATCTTACATTTAGATCTTTAATCCATTTTGAGTTTACTTTTGTATATGATGTGAAAAAATATTCTATTTTCATGTATTTACATGTAGCTGTCCAGTTTTCCCAGCATCACTTATTGAAGAGACTGTCTTTTCCCCATTGTATACTCTTGCCTCCTTTGTGGTAGATTAATTGACAATAGGTGCCTGGGTTTATTTCTGGGCTTTGTATTTTTTTTAAAGGATAGTTGATTTACAATATTGTGTTAGTTTCAGGTGTACAGCAAAGTGATTCAGCTATACATGTATTTTTTCCAGATTCTTTTCCATGATAGGTTATTGTAAGACATTGAATATAGTTCCCTGTGCTATACAGTAAATCCTTGTTGGTTATCTATTTTATGTAGAGTAGTTTGTATCTGTTAATCCCATACTCCTAATTTATCCATCCCCTGCCTCCCTCCTTTCCCCTTTGGTAACCATAAGTTTGTTTTCTATGTCTGTGAGTCTGTTTCTGTTTTGCATATAGATTCATTTGTATTATTTTTTAGATTCCATGCATAAGTGATATATAATATTTGTCTTTCTCTGTCTGATTTTCTTCACTTAGTATGATATTCTCTGGGTCCATCCATGTTGCTGCAAATGGTAATACTTCATTCTTTTTTATGGCTAAGTAATATCCCATTATATATATGTGTGTGTATATATGTATGTATATATGTGTATGTGTATACCACATCTTCTTAAACCATTCATCTGTTGATGGGCACTTGGGTGGTTTTCCATGTCTTGGCTATTGTAAATACTGTTGCTATGAACTTTGAGGTGCATGTATCTTTTTGAATTAGTTTTCATCTTTTCTGGGTATATGCCCAGGAGTGGGATTTCTGGATCAGATGGTAGCTCTATTTTTAGTTTTTAAAGGAACCTCCATACTGTTCTCCATAGTGGTTACACCAATTTACATTCCCACCAACAGTGTAGGAGGGTTCCCTTTTTTCCACACCCTCTCAAGCATTTATTATTTGTAGACTTTTTGATGATAGCCATTCTGACAGGTGTGAGGTGATACTTCATTGTAACTTTGATTTGCATTTCACTAATAATTAGTGATGTTGTGCATCTTTTCATGTGCCTGTTGGACATCTGTATGTCTTCTCTGGAGAGATGTCTATGTAGGTCTTCTGCCCCCTTTTTTTTAAAACATACAGTTCCCTGTGCTATACAGCAGGTCCTTGTTGTTTATCTGTTTTACATATAGTAGTATGTATCTGTTAGTCCCAAACTCCTAATTTATCCCTTCTCCCCCTTTCCCCTTTGGTAACCATAAAATTGTTTTCTATGTCTGTGAGTCTGTATCTGTTTTGTAAATAAGTTCACTTGTATCATTTTTTTAGATTCCATATGTAAGTGATATCATGTGATATTTGCCTTTCTCTGTCTGACTTCACTTAGAATGATAATCTCTAGGTCCATTCATGTGGCTGCAAATAGCATTATTTCATTCTTTATGGCTGAGTAGTATTACACTAAACACACACACACACACACAGACACCCACCCCCACCCCCACCACCACATCTTCTTAATCCATTCCTCTCTCAATGGACACTGAAGTTGCTTCCATGTCTTGGCTATCGTAAATAGTGCTGCTATGAACATTGGGGTGCATGTATCCTTCTGCCCGTTTTTTGATCGGTAGTTTGTTTTTCTGACATTGAGTTATTGAGCTGTTTATATATTTTGGCTATTAACCCCTTGTTAGTCACATCCTTTGCAATACTTTTTCCCCGTCCGTAGGTTGTCTTTTCATTTTGTTGATCGTTTCCTTTGCTATGCATAAGCTTTTAAGTTTGATTTGGTCCCATTTGTTTATTTTTTTCTTTTAAATCTTTTGCCTGAGGAGACTGATCTAAGAAAATATTGCTGCCATATGTGTCAGAATATTTTACCTATGTTCTCTTCTAAGAGTTTTATGGTGTCTTATATTTAGGTCTTTGAACCATTTTGAGTTTATTGTTATATATGGTGTAAGGGAGTGTTCTAATTTCATTGATTTACATGAGGCTGTCCAGCTTTCCCAACGCCACTTGCTGAAGAGACTGTCTTTTCGCCATTGTATATTCTCACCTCCTTTGTTGAAGATTAATTGACCATACGTGTGTGGGTTTATTTCTGGGTTCTTTATTGGATTCCATTGATCTATATGTCTGTTTTTGTGTCAGTACCATGCTGTTTTGATTACTGTAGCTTTGTAGTGTTGTCTGACATCTGGGAAGATTATGCCTCCAGCTGTGTTCTTTTTCCTCAGCATTTCTTTGGCAATTCTGGGTCTTTTGTGGGTCCATATAAAGTTTAGGATTATTTGTTCTAGTTCTGTGAAAAATGTCATGGGTATTTTGATAGGGATTGCATTAAATCTGTGGATTGCTTTGGGTAGTATGGCCATTTTAACAATATTAATTCTTCCAATCCAAGAGCATGGGTTATCTTTCCATTTCTTTGAATCATCTTCAGGTTTTTTTAATCAATGTTTTATAGTTTTCAGGTTATAGATCTTTTACCTCCTCAGTTAAGTTTATTCCTAGGTTGTGGTTTTTTGTTTTTTTTTTTTTGACCCAGTGGTAAACAGGATTGGTTTTTCTACTTTCTCTTTCTGACATTTCATTGTTAGTGTAAAGAAATTCAACAGATTTCTGTATATTAATATTATATCCTGCTAGCTTGTTGAACTCATTTACTAGTTCTAATAGTTTTTGTGTGGAGTTTAGGATTCTCTATAGAGTATCTTGTCACCTGCAAATAGTGACAGGTTTACCTCTTCCCTTCCAACTTGGATACCTTTTATTCCTTGTCTGAGTGCTGTGGCTAGGACTGCCAACACTATGTTGAATAGAAGTGTTGAGAATGGGCATCCTTGTCTTGTTTTTGAATTTAGTGGGAAGGCTTTCAGCTCTTCACCATTAGTATTATGTCACTGTGGGTATGTCATCAATGGCCTTTATCATGTTGAGATATCTTCCCGCGATGCCCACTTCGGTGAGAGTTTTTATCATGAATGGTGTTGTATTTTGTCAAATGCTTTTTCTGCATCTGTTGAGATGATCATGTGGTTTTTTTTCTTTCCTTTTATTAACATAGTGTATCCCATTGATTAGCAAATATTGAAACATTCCTGCATCCTGAGAATGAATCCAACTTGATCATGATGTATGATCCTTTTTATATGTCATTGGACTTGGTTTGCTAACATTTTGTTGCAGCGTTATTTACAGTAACTACAACATGGACACAACCTAAGTGTCTACCAATGGATGAATGAATAAAGAAGATGTGATCTATCTATCTACAACAGAATACTACGCAGCCATAAAAAAGAATGAAATCTTACCATTGGTGACGACATGGATGGACCTGGAGGGTATTATGCTAAGTGAAATAAATCAGACAGAGAAAGACAAATACCACATGATTTCACATATGTGGAATCTAGAAAACAAAACAAACAACAAACAAAACAAAAACAGACTCATAGATACAGAGAGTGGATTGGTGTTTGATAGAGGACAACAAGAGTGCTTCTGGGCAATGACATATCAGAGCTGCAACCTGGGGATGGGTCTTGGAGCTCAAGGGAGCAGAAGCATGGTTGCAGCAATGATGGGTCAAAGCCATGACCTGGGACCTAGGGGTAGGGCTCAGAGCAGCAGCTGGCTAGTCCCAGCAATGGTGGTTCAGAGCTGCTACTTGGGATGCAGGGAGTGGGGCTGAAGGACCAGAGGCTGCCCTGTAATAGGACAAAGATATGACCTGAGGATGGGGTACCAAACCATGACAGCTCCAGACCATATATGGTGAGGTGCTGTTGTGTTCTGATCCCAGAGAATGGGGCATAGCAGCGACTGGGATCCCTGAGGGCAAATCTCACCAGAGTCGGCTCTAGTCAGGAGGAGTAGATGCAGTGAAAGGAACACCAGGCAGCTCCATCAGTTGGGCTCAGTGTTGGTGAAGACTGTCAGAGACCTCCATAGCAAAGTCTGCAAATGTCCATGGTGGTGAGGCCTTCTGGGGTCTTCTGCTCTCCATTTCCCCTGATGTGAAATTCTTCTGAGGGCAACCCTTGTGGTGCCATGCTGCTTTTGACTGTATAATGGGATGACACAAAGTAATATGATTCCTATACTTTTCTATGTGACCTTCCTCAATTTTTGAGCCCCACAGGGGTTTTGATGCTTCTGCTTTGTAGTTCAGTGCTTTCTCTGGACTATTTTCTTTGGCCTGTAGTTATATATTGTTTTTGTTTTCTCTGGGGGAGATGAGCATTGGGACCTTCAAGCCCTCTCTCTTACTGACATCCTCTTTGACTTTTGGTTTATTTTTTCTTTCTTTAAAAATTATTTTTATTTATTTTTGGCTGCATTGGGTCTTTGTTGCTGTATGCCAGCTCTCTCTAGTTGTGTTGAGCGGAGGCTACTCCTCATTGTGGTGTGCAGGCCTCTCATTGCAGTGGCTTCTCTTGTTGTGGAGCATGGGGTCTAGATGCATGGGCTTTAGCAGTTGTGGCACGTGGGCTCAGTAGTTGTGGCTTGTGGGCTCTAGAGCGCAAGCTCAGTAGTTGTGGTGCATGGGCTTAGTTGCTCCGTGGCATGTGGGATCTTCCCGGACCAGGGATTGAAGCTGTGTCCCCTGATTGGCAGAATCAAGTCTGATTCTGATGCTTACTTTGTTTTTTCAAATTGATGCTTACTCTGTTTTTTTTCAAATGCTTACTCTGTTTTAAATTCCTGTCCTGATATTCCAACATCTCTGTCAAGTCTGATTCTGATGCTTACTCTGTTTTTTCAAATTGAGGGGGGTTGTTTTGTTTTGGTCTTTTGGCATCCTTTGTATTTTTTTCTAGCTTTTTTTGAGATAAATTTACAGGGTTATATGTTAATTATATGGTATACAATGATGATTTGATACATGTATATATTGGGAAATGATTACCAAAATAAGGTTAGTTAACACATCCATCACCTCATATAATTACCATTTTTTGTTGTGCTGAGAACATTTAAGATTTACTCTCTTAGCAAATTTCAAGCATATAATACAGTATTAATAATGTCACCATGCTGTACATTAGATCCCTAGAAGTTACTCTTTTTATAACTGGAAGCTCATTCCCTTTGGCCAACATCTCCTCATTGCCCCCACCCTCCAGCCCCTGGCAACCAGTAATCTACACTATGTTTCTATTTGTTCAGCTTTCTTATGATTCCACATGTAAGTGAAATCATACAGTATGTAATTTTTTTCTTAATAGCTGGAAATGATGTACTGAGTAAAAGAACTCCTGTAGATAAAGCTCTAGTAATGTGGTAATAGGGTATGGAACTAGGGGAAGCATTCTATCATCCTAAGGTCTCAATCTTTTAGTAAGTCTATGCCTCTGGACTGTGAGCTTCACAATTTCTCAGTTTCTTTTGTTCACCTTTCGGTAGGAGAGGATGAGTAGAGTGGGCGACAGTTGGTATTTCCCTTCTCCCACATGGAAGGCTAGAGTTGGCTTTAGTTAGGGATTTGTTTCCCCCCAGGTCACTTAGGTTTTGATCATACCTCAGCAGGCTAGGATCTGGTTAACTAGTTTCTCCTGAGTGCAGACCTTATTAAGAATAACAGAATGCTCTGGTATATTTCAGAATGGTTTCCTTTGCCATCCTCCTGGCAAAAGCACGAGGAGATTTTTCTATGATATTTATTATGGGAACCTGGCTGAGCTCCTGGAGGTAAATCTCACAACACTGTGGTGCCCCTCAACAAAATACCAGCAAACCAAATTCAACAGCATATTAAAAGGATCATACACCATGATCAATTAGGATTCGTCCTTGGGATGCAGGGATGATTCAACATACACAAATCAATAAATGTGATATACTACCTTAACAGAAGAAAGAAAAAACTCATATCATCATCTCAATACATTTGACAAAAATTTGACAAACATTGCATTTGATGAAACACAACATTATTTCTTGATAGAGACTCTCAACAAATTAGGTGTAGAAGGAATGTACTTCAACATAATAAAGGCTGTATATGACAAGCCCATAGCTTAAATTATACCTAAGAGTGAAAGGGTGAAAATTTTTCCTCTAAGTTCAGGAACAAGACAAGAATGACCACTCTCACCAATCTTATTCAACATAGTACCGGAAATTTTAACCAAAGAAATTAGGTAAGTAAAATAAATAAAAGGCATCCAAAATGGGAGGGAATAAGTAAAATTTTCTGTTTGCAAGTGGCATGATCTTATATAAAGGAAACCCTGAAGACTCAAACAAAAAAATTGTTATCAATAATAAATTCAAGGACTTCCCTGGTAGTGCAGTGGTTAAGAATCCGCCTGCCAATGCAGGGGATACAGGTTCGAGCCCTGGTCTGGGAAGATCCCACACGCCGTGGAGCAACTAAGCCCATGTGCCACAACTACTGAGCCTGTGCTCTAGAGCCTGCGAGCCACAACTACTGAAGCCCGTGCGCCTAGAGCCCATGCTCCGCAACAAGAGTAGCCCCGGCTCACCACAACTAGAGAAAGCCCGCATGCAGCAACAAAGACCCAATGCAGCCAAAATAAATAAAAATAAAATAAATAGATTTATAAAAAATAATAATAAATTCAAGAGTAGATCTCAGAAGTTCTCACCACAAGAAAAAAAATATAACTGTGTTATAGAGGATGTTAATTAGATTTATTGTGATAATTTTGCAGTGCATATAAATATCAAATCATTGTGTTATAACTGACATACATACAACATACAGATATATATTTCAATTAAAAAAAAAGATTCTGCAGATGCTCCAGTGTTCAGAAAAATTTCTCATCACTTAAAACAGAGAAAAGCCCCCACTGTTACATGGGCATTGTTATAGCTATAACTTTTACAGAGAAAATGACTTATTTTCTAGGAGGGAAAAACCGTCAAAATTCAGTGAAGTTGCAGGATATGAAATCATCACATACTTCATTGTTATAGAAATGCATTTTATCTGAACAAGAAATAAATAAAATCTCATTTACAATAGCATCAAAAAGAATTAAATACTTTCAGAATAAATTTAATCGAGGTGAAAGACCTGTACATTGAAAACTATTAAAAGTAGTGAAAAATTGAAGATACAAATAAATGCGAAGATATCCCATGTTCATGAATCAGAAGAATTAATATTGGTAAAATGTCCATACTACCCAAAGCCATCTACAGATTCAATGCAATTCCTTTCAAAATTCCAATGACATTATTCTTAGAAATAGAAAAAAAAATCCTAAAATAAAATAAATACAGAACCATAGAAGACTCCAAATAGCCAAAGCAATCTAGCACAAGAAAAATAAAGCTGGAGGCACCACGGTGCCTGATTTCAATATATACTACAGAGCTAGAGTAATCAAAACAGTATGGTACTGGCATTAAAAACAGACACATATAACAATGGAACAGAATTGAGAGCTTAGAAATAAACCCATGTATATAAGGTAAATCAGTATTTAACAAGTGAGCAAAGAATAATCAATGGGGAAAGGATAAATTCTTCAATAAATGGTGTTGGGAAAACTGGATACCCACATGCAAAAGAATGAAATTGGACCCCTAAATTACACCACTCACAAAAATTAATTCAATGGGTTAAGGACTTTATTGTAAGACCTGAAACCTGAAAACCCCGGAAAGAAAACATAGGAAAAAACCTTCTTGATATTGGTCTTGACAATAATCTTTGCACATGACACCAAAAGCACATTGCAATAAAAGCAAAAATATGCATGTGGGACTACAGTAAACTACAGTCCTTCTGCACAGCAAAAGAAACAACAAAATGAAAAGGCAACCTACAGAATGGGAGAAAAATTTTCAAACCATCCATCTGATAAGGGCTTAGTAACATAAATATATAAAGAACTCATACAACTCAATGGTTAAAAAGAGTAACTTGAATAAAAAATGAGCAAATGAACTGAATAGACATTTCTCCAAAGAAGAAGAGCAAGTGGGCTTCCCTGGTGGCGTGGTGGTTGAGAGTCTGCCTGCCGATGCAGGGGACACAGGTTCATGCCCCAGTCCAGGAGGATCCACATGCCTCGGAGCGGCTGGGCCCATGAGCCATGGCCACTGAGTCTGTGCGTCCAGAGCCTGTGCTCCACAACGGGAGGGGCCACTGCAGTGAGAGGCCGGCATACCGCAAAAAAAAAAAAAAAAAAATGAGCAAGTAACCAATAGTACATGAAAAGATGTGTAACATTATGAATCATCAAGGAAATGCAAATCAAAACCACAATGAGATATTAGCTCATACCTATCAGGATGGCTATTATAAAAAAATACAAGAGATAATAAATCTTGACAAGGATGTGGAGAAAAGGGAACCCTTGTATGTAGTAGATGGGAATGTAAATTGGTACAGTCATAATAGAAAACAGTATGGAGGCTCTTCAAAAAATTAAAAATTGTCATTTGATCCAGCATTTCCACTTCTGTGTATATATCCAAAGGAAGTGAAATCACTATCTCAAAGAGATATCTGCACCCTGATCTTCATTACAGCATTATTTACAATAAGGAAGACATGGAAACAACCTCAGTGTCCATCAATAAAGAAAATGTGATATTCCATTGTGTGTGTGTGTGTTTATGTGT
The DNA here is from genome assembly GCF_011762595.2 of Tursiops truncatus. Classification (NCBI taxonomy): domain Eukaryota; kingdom Metazoa; phylum Chordata; class Mammalia; order Artiodactyla; family Delphinidae; genus Tursiops; species Tursiops truncatus. The sequence continues at coordinate 53,238,932 of NC_047049.1, read as the reverse complement.
TATGTATAATTTATCTTTAACAATTAAGGAAATCTCACCTTTGCAGCAAGATGGATGAAGCAGCTGCTTAAGTCAGACAGAGGAAGACAAATACTGTGTGATATCACTTATATCTGGAATCTAAAAACAAAAATTGAATTTATGGAAACAGAAGAATGATGGTTGCCATGGGCTGGGAGCATGGAGGAAATGAGATGTTGGTCAAAGGGTACAGATTTTCTATTATACATAAATAATTTATGATGCTGTAATGTACAAAAGGGTAACTATAGCTAATAATAGTGTGTTTTATTTTTGAAACTTGCTAAGAGTAAATCATAAGTGTTCTTACAGTACACACAAAAGTAACTATGTGGGATGATGGATGTGTTAATTACTTTAGTTGTCATAATCATTTCACAATATATACTTATACGAAATTATCACTTATTAAGATATAATTGACATTTTATTTGTCAATTATATCTTAATAAAGCTAGAAATACAAATAAAACAATAGAAAATTTTTCTTTTTTAAAAATTTTATTGAAGTACAGTTGATTTACAATGTTGTGATTAATTTCTGCTGTACAGCAAAGTGAGTCAGCTATACATATATACTTTTTCATATTCTTTTCCATTATGGTATATCACAGGATATTGAATATAGATAGTTCCCTGGGCTATACAGTAGGACCTACAAAAATTTTTCTTCATTTTTAAAGCTAAATAATATACCATTGTATGTTTATATGACATTTCATTTATTTATCCTTCAGTGGAAACGAGGGTTGCTTTGATCTGTTGGTTACTGTGAATATTGCTGCTACAATCATGGGTGGACAAATATTATTTCAAGTCCCTGTTTTTTGTTTTTGCTTTCCGTGGTTTCTGTGCCATTTTTTAAAATCTTTATTGGAGTATAATTGCTTCACAATACTGTCTTAGTTTCTGTTGTACACCAGAGTGAATCAGCCATATGCATACATATGTTCCCATGTCCCCTCCCTCTTGAGCCTCCCTCCCATCCTCCCTGTCCCACCCCTCTGGGTCATTGCAAAGCACCGAGCTGATCACCCTGTGCTATGCTGCTGCTTCCCACTAGCTATCTCTTTTACATTCGGTAGTGTATATATGTCGATGCTACTCTCACTTTGCCCCAGCTTCCCCCTCCCACCCTGTGTCCTCAAGTCCATTCTCTTATGTCTACATCTTTATTCCTGCCCTGCAACTAGGTTCGGCAGTATCTTTTTTTTTTTTTTAGATTCCATATATATGCGTTAGCATACGGTATTTGTTTTTCTCCTTCTGACTTCCCTCTGTATGACAGATTCTAGGCCAATCCACCTCATTACAAATAACTCAATTTTGTTTCTTTTTACAGCTGAGTAATATTCCCTTGTATATATGTGCCACATCTTCTTTATCCATTCGTCTGTCAATGGACATTTAGGTTGGTTCCATGTCCTGGCTGTTGTAAATAGTGCTGCAGTGAACATTGTGGTACATGTCTCTTTTTGAATTATGGTTTTCTCAGGGTATATGCCCAGTAGTGGGATTGCTGGGTCATATGGTAGTTCTGTTTTTAGTTTCTTAAAGAACCTCCATACTGTTTTCACTAGTGGTTGTATCAATTTACATTCCCACCAACAGTGCAGGAAGGAAACACTTTTCACCACACCCTTTCCCGTGTTTATTGTTTCTAGATTTTTTGATAATGGCCATTCTGACTAGTGTGAGCTGGATACCGCATTGTAGTTTTGATTTGCATTTCTCGAATAATTAGTGATGTTGAGCATCTTTTCATGTGCCTCTTGGCCATCTGTATGTCTTCCTTAGTGAAACGTCTATTTATGTCTTCTGCCCATTTTTTAACTGGATTGTTTGTGTTTTTGATATTGAGCTCCATGAGCTGTTTGTATATTTGGGAGATTAATCCTTTGTCTCTTGTTTCATTTGCAAATATTTTCTCCCATTCTGAGGGTTGTCTTTTTGTCTTGTTATGGTTTCCTTTGCTGTGCAAAAGCTTTTAAGTTTAATTAACTCGCATTTGTTTATTTTGTTTTTATTTCCATTACTCTAGGAAGTGGGTCAAAAAAGGTCTTGCTGTGGTTTATGTCAAAGAGTGATTTTTCCTTTGTTTTCCTCCAAGAGTTTTATAGTGTCTGGTCTTACATTTAGGTCTTTAATCCATTTTGAGTTTATTTTTGTGTATGGTGTTAGGTAGTGTTCTAATTTCATTCTTTTACATGTAGCTGTCCAGTTTTCCCAGCACTAATTATTGAAGAGGTTGTCTTTTATCCATTTTATGTTCTTGCTCCTTTATCATAAATTAGGTGCCCATATGTGCGTGGGTTTATCTTTGGGCATTCTATCCTGTACTGTTGATCTATAATTCTGTTTTTGTGATAGTACCATACTGTGTTTATTACTGTAGCTTTGTGGTATAGTTTGAAGTCAGGGAGCCTGATTCCTCCAACTCCGTTTTTATTTCTCAAGATTGCTTTGGCTATTCAGGGTCTTTTGTGTGTCCATACGAATTGTACAATTTTTTGTTCTAATTCTGTTAAAGAATGCCATTGGTAGTTTGATAGGGGATTGCATTGAATCTGTAGATTGCTTTGGGTAGTATAGTCATTTTCACAATATTGATTCTTCCAATCCAAGAACACGGTATATTTCTCCATCTGTTTATGTCATCTTTGATTTCTTTCATCAGTGTCTTATAGTTTTCTGCATACAGGTCTTTTGTCTCCTTAGGTAGGTTTATTCCTAGGTATTTTATTCTTTTTGTTGTGATGGTAAATGGGATTGTTTCCTTAATTTCTCTTTCTGATTTTTGGTTGTTGGTATATGGGAATGCCAGAGATTTCTGTGCATTAATTTTGTATCCTGCAATCTTACCAAATTCACTGATTAGTTCTAGTAGTTTTCTGGTGGCATGTTTAGGGTTTTCTATTTATAGTATCATGTCATCTGCAAACAGTGACAGTTTTACTTCTTTTCCAATTTGTATTCCTTTTATTTCTTTTTCTTCTCTGACTGCTGTGGCTAGGACTTCCAGAACTATGTTGAATAAGAATGGCGAGAGTGGGCAACCTTGTCCTGTTCCTAATCTTAGTGGAAATGCTTTCAGTTTTTCACCATTGAGTATGATGCTTGCTGTGGGTTTGTCGTATATGGCCTTAATTATGTTGAGGTATGTTCCCTTTATGCCCATTTTCTAGAGAGTTTGTATCATACATGCGTGTTGAATTTTGTCAAAAGCTTTTTCTGCATCTATTGAGATGATCATATTGTTTTTATTCCTTAATTTGTTAATGTGGTGTATCACATTGATTGATTTGCATATATTGAAGAATCCTTGCATCCCTGGGATAAATCCCACTCGATCATGGTGTATGATCCTTTTAATGTGTTGTTGTATTCTGTTTGCTAGTATCTTGTTCAGGATTTTTGCATCTATGTTCATCAGTGATATCGGTCTGTAATTTTCTTTTTTTGTGATATCTTTTTCTGGTTTTGGTATCAGGGTGATGGTGGTTTTGTAGAATGAATTTTGGAGTGTTTCTCCCTCTGCAATTTTTTGGAAGTGTTTGAGAAGGATGGGTGCTAGCTCTTCTCTAAATGTTTGATAGAATTCACCTGTGAAGCCATCTGGTCCTGGACTTTTGTTTGTTGGGAGATTTTTAATTACAGTTTCAGTTTCATTACTTGTGATAGGTCTGTTTATATTTTCTAATTCTTCCTGGTTCAGTCTTGGAAAATTGTACCTTTCCAAGAATTTGTCCATTTCTTCGTGGTTGTCCATTTTATTGGCATATAGTTGTTTGTAGGAGTCTCTTATAATCCTTTTTATTTCTGCAATGTCAGTTGTGATTTCTCCTTTTTGATTTGTAATTTTATTGATTTGTGTCCTCTCCCTTTTTTTCTTGAGGAGTCTGGCTAAGGGTTTATCAATTTTGTTTATCTTCTCAAAGAACCAGCTTTTAGTTTTATTGATCTTTGCTATTGTTTTCTTCATTTCTATTTCACTTATTTCTGCTCTGATCTTTATGATTTCTTTCCTTCTACTGACTTTGGGTTTTCTTTGTTCTTCTTTCTCTAGTTATTTTAAGTGTAGGGTTAGATTGTTTATTTGACATTTTTCTTGTTTCTTGAGGTGAGATTGAATTGCTATAAACTTCCCTCTTAGAACTGCTTTTGCTCTGTCCCACAGGTTTTGGGTCATTGTGTTTTCATTGTCATTTGTTTCTATGTATTTTTTAATTTCTTCTTGATTTCTTCAGTGATGTCTTGGTTATTTAGTAGTGCACTGTTTAGCCTCCATGTATTTGTGTTTTTTACAGTTTTTTTTCCTGTGATTGATTTCCAGTCTCATAGCATTGTGGTCAGAAAAGATGCTTGATACGATTTCAATTTTCTTAAGTTTTCTGTGGCTTGATTTGTGACCCAAGATGTGATCTCTCCCGGAGAATGTTCCATGTGCACCTGAGAAGACAGTGTATTCTGCCACTTTTGGGTGGAATATTCTATAAATATCAATTAAATCTATCTGGTCTACTGTGTCATTTATAGCTTGTGTTTCCTTATTTATTTTCTGTTTGGATGATCTGTCCATTGGTGTAAGTGGGGTATTAAAGTCCCCTACTATTATTGTGTTACTGTCAATTTCTCCTTTCATGGTTGTTAGTATTTGCCTTATGTATTGAAGTGCTCCTGTGTTGGGTGCCTAAACATTTATAATTGTTATACCTTCTTCTTGGATTGATCCTTTGATCATTATGTAGTGTCCCTCCTTATATCTTATAACTGTCTTTATTTTAAAGTCTATTTATCTGATGTGAGTATTGCTACTCCATGTTTCTTTTGATTTCCATTTGCATGGAATATCTTTTTCCATCCTTTCACTTTCAGTCTGTATGTGTCCCTAGGTCTGAAGTGGGTCTCTTGTAGACAGCATATATATGGGTCTTGTTTTTGTATCCATTCAGCCAGTCTGTGTCCTTTGGTTGGGGCATTTAATCCATTTACATTCAAGGTTATTATCAATATGTATGTTCCTGTCACCATTTTCTTAATTGTTTTGTGTTTGTTTTTGTGCGTCTTTTTCTTCTGTTGTGTTTCCTAACTAGAGACGTTTCATTAGCATTTGTTGTAAAGCTGGTTTGGTGGTGCTGAATTCTCTTAGCTTTTGCTTGTGTGAAAAGCTTTTGACTTCTCCATGGAATCTGAATGAGATCCTTGCTGGGTAGAGTAATCTTGGTTGTAGTTTTTTCTCTCTCATCACTTTAAGTATATCTTGCCACTGCCTTCTTACCTGTAGAGTTTCCACTGAAAATTCAGCTGATGACCTTATAGGGATTCCTTTGTATGTTATTTTTTGTTTTTCCCTTGCTGCTTTTAATATTTTTTCTTTGAATTTAATTTTTGTTAGTTTGATTAATATGTGTCTTGGTGTTTTTTTCCTGAGGTTTATCCTGTATGGGAGTCTCTGTTCTTCCTGGACTTGGGTGGCCATTTCCTTTCCCATGTTAGGGAAGTTTTCAACTATAATCTCTTCAAATATTTTCTGAGACCCTTTCTTTTTCTCTTCTTCTTCTGGGACCACATAATTCGAATGTTGCTGCATTTAGTGTTGTCCCAGAGGTCTCTTGAGATTGTCTTCAATTCTTTTCATTCTTTTTTCTTTATTTTGCTCCTTGGCAGTTATTTCCACCCTTTTGTCTTCCAGCTCACTTACTCGTTCTTCTGCCTCAGTTATTGTGTTATTGATTATTTTAGTGTATTTTTTATTTCAGTTATTTTATTGTTCATCTCTGTTTGTTCTTTAGTTCTTCTAGATATTTGTTAAACATTTCTTATATTTTCTCAATCCCTGCCTCCATTCTATTTTCGAGATTCTGGATCATCTTTACTATCATTACTTTGAGTTCTTTTTCAGGTAGATCACCTATTTCCTCTTCATTTATTTGGTCTTGTTGTTTTTAACCTTGCTCCTTCATCTGTGACTTTTTTTTTTGCCGTCTCACTTTTTTTTTTTAATGAGTGGGGTTGTGTTCCTGTCTTACTGGTTGGCCTGAGGCTTCCAACACTGGAGTTTGTAGGCTATTGGGTAGAGCTGGGTCTTGGTGCTGAGATGAGGAACTCTGTGAGACCTTACTCCATTGAATATTCCCTGGGATCTGAGGTTCTCTGTTAGCCCAGTGGTTTGGGCTTGGAGCTCCCACTGCAGGAGCTTCGGCCTGACCCCTGGCTCGTGAACCAACATTCTGCAAGCTGCGTGGGGTGGCCAAAAAAAAAGAGAGAGAGAACAATAACGAAGTAAAAATTAAAATTAGACTAGGAAACTAACAGATGTGTTAGAAAGAATATAAAAATGAAAATATAGATGAATCAGCAGCCAGAAGGTACATCAGTACCACAATAGGAAAAAAAAAAAAAAAGAGGAGGAGAAAAAAAGCGGGGGGAAGACCTTGGCTTGGAGGGTGCTTCCTAAGCAAGGGTGAGGTTTGGGTGGTGGGTGGGGCCTATGCTTAGGACCCACAGGGCTGGAAAAGGCCCTGGGGGCTGTGGGGGGTGGAGCTTAGGCTCAAGGAACAGCAGGGGCCCAGGCGTGCCCCCCACCCCTGGTCTCAGAGGACAGGGGACCTCACCTGGGAGCCCAACAGGCTTCCTGGGCTTGAGTGGTCAGAGTAAATGCCCTCTCCTCTCCTGCTCCTCCAGCCTGGGAGCACCCCTCCCACCTGCCTCTCCTGATCTCCCCGGCCTATGCCCCAGAACCAATTCGGCCGGAGGGTGGGGTGGGCGGGGGGCCTCGGAGGGCAGGGAACTGGCCTGGGAGCTCAGCAGGCTCTCTGGGCCTGAGTGGGTGGGGTAAACCCCCTCTGCTCCTGTCCTGCTCCTCGTGGAGGGCCCCTCCTGCCTGCCTCTCCCGTTCCCCCCTTGGCCTCCTTCCTATGCCCCCAAGGACCCATGCGGCATGGAGGGGGCTTTGGGGTGGGGTGGGGTACCGGCTTGGGAGTTCAGCAGGCTCCCCGGCCTGAGTGGCCAGGCGATCACCCTCCGCTCCTCTCCCGCTCTTCCCAGAGAGTCCCTCCCGCCTGCCTCTCCTGATCTCCCCAGCCTCGGGGGCCGATTCTGTCTGGCCTTCACTTCTCCTCCCCCGTCAGTTCCCCTACATTCTACTGGTTCACTTTGGGGTTCCTCCCGTCTCCTTGGGCATTAGAGTTCCCCACCAGTGGCCGGCAGCCGCCCTAGTTATGGGGAGACGCTAACTCCGTGTCTTCCACACTGTCATCTTGACTCCGTCTCCTCTGCTTTAGTTTTGAAAGGAAATGTAATGCTAGTAAACTTAGTAGTTTCACGGTTGAAGATATTTTTACTACTTACTTTTTTTTAAAGATACCACTTTTTCATTTTAACTTTCTTACTAACTTTGTGGTATGCAACCTAAGGCACTTCTACTCATGTAATTTAGAAAGTACCACCAATTAAATCACAGAGAAAAATAATATTTTCCTCGGCAGAGGCATTTGGCAAGAAGACTGTTTCTTCCTTTCTATTATTTTTTTATCTAAGGGACAATATCATTTAAGGAAAGTTTTTTTTAATTGAAGTGTAGTTGATTTACAATGTTGTGTTAATTTCTGCTGTACAGCAAAGTGAGCCAGTTATACATATATATACATTGTTTTTCATATTTTCCATTATGGTTTATCACAAGATATTGAATATAGTTCCCTGTGCTCTACAGTAGGACCTTGTTGTTTATCCATTCTGTATATAATAGTTTGCATCTGCTAGCCCCAAACTCCCACTCCATCCCTTCCCCACACCCCCTAAAGAAAGTTTTAAATGAACAAGTTCATGGATCACCAACCATCAGAAATATTATACATTTTCCTTGGTCTCTAATAACTTGGATGTATATTGTCTTAAATAATGGTAATCAACAGTTAGACTTTAGAACCTATTTTATGTTTTGCTTTTAACACTAATATGTCATTTATGTATTTTATAAAAAGATTTATTTATTTAACTTATTTTTGGCTGCGTTGGGTCTCAGTTGCAGCACACAGGATCTTCGTTGAGGCATGTGGGATCTTTTGCTGCGGCTCAGAGGCTCTTCCTTGTGGTGTGCGGGCTTCTGTCTAGTTTTGGCATGCGAGTTTTCTCTTCTCTAGTTGTGGCGTGCAGGCTCCAGCACGCAAGGGCTCTGTAGTTGTGGCACACAGGTTCCAGTGTGTGGGCTCTGTAGTTTGTGACACGCAGGCTCTAGTTGAGGCACATGAGCTCAGTAATTGTGGCATGCTGGCTTAATTGCCCCACAGCATATGGGATCTTAGCTCCCTGACCAGGGGTCGAACCCACGTCCCCTGCATTGTAAGGCAGATTCTTTACACTGGACAACCAAGGAAGTCCCTAATATGTCATTTATTTTCATTTATATTGTCTTCTTAAATAGTAATTTAAAATATTACATTGTATTCCATCAGGTTGATATGCTGAAACTTACTAGTTATTCTTTCACCAGAAGAATTTAAATTCTCAGTACTTGATTTCCATTCCTCTTTCATATCCCTGATTTTCTGTTAATGCCATGTTTATTTCTGGAAAAGTTTGTATCCCTAGAGGATTATTTTCCCTGGGCAGCTAATTGTCACAATAAAGCATTAGTAGAATAATTTGCTGCAGCAAATCTAATTTGCCTATTTTTTTTTAACACCATCTCAGAGATTCACCCTAGAGTCTGTCATGGCCAGTGCAGGTAACATGGTAATCGCATCCCAAATGGGAAATGAGAACACCACCTATTCCTTATAAGGATGGGCCTGATGGTTCCTCACCAGAACTAGCCTGTCATTCACTTCCCACCTGCACGGGGGAGAGGAATCCCATTCAGATGAGTCACTTCTGCCTCAGCTCTTACAGGGAATGATAGAGACAGACTCTTCTGAAATTTTTTCTTTTTTCTCCTTTGATGCTCATTGTCATGTTTTTCTCATTTTTCCTTCTATTTTTTCTATATATGTCATCTTCTTTTCCATCAGTTATCATTGATCTGTCCTGTTTTCTTTCCTCTTTTTCTATTTTCTTATTTCATTTTTTTTTTTTACCACATTGCGTATCTTTTGTTAGTCTCTTTCATGCTTCCTTTTCTCACCCACATCTCTCCATCATTTTAAAATTTTTTTCTGATTTTATCGCATTTTTCTTTGAGGTGTCATAGCACAATATTAGAAGAGCTGTATCTAGCGTCAGGTTTTCTGGGTTAAATCTCACTTCTACCACTTACTAGATGTATGACCTTGGGCAAGATATATGTTCTTATCTGTAAAACAGGAATAAAAACAGTAATTCCCCCATAAAGTTGTTGTGAAGATTAAATAAATTATTACAGATAAATTGTTTAGAAGTGTGCTTGGCCTGTAAGCGTCTACTATTAATATTCTCATTGCTTTACACCCTTTATTTGTAGCTCCTTTTAATTCTCTTCAGCACCTCTGTCATTTTCTTCAGCTACAACTTTTTTTCCTCTGTTGATAGCCTAACATGGGTTTATTTTTTAAATTGCTTTGCTTTTACTTGTGTTCTATTACACTCTTTTTTGCTCTTTTAATTCATTTCTATCTTTCCTGTGCACAGAAAACTTTTACAGTTATAATTTCCTTTCTTTCTCTAACTTTTTTTAACAGGTTTGTGGGGGTTTTTTTTGTTTTTTAAAATTTATTTATGGCTGTGTTGGGTCTTCGTTTCTGTGCGAGGGCTTTCTCTAGTTGTGGCAAATGGGGGCCACTCTTCATCGCAGTGCGCAGGCCTCTCACTATCGCAGCCTCTCTTGTTGCAGAGCACAGGCTCCAGACGCGCAGGCTCAGTAATTGTGGCTCATAGGCCCAGTTGCTCCGCGGCATGTGGGATCTTCCCAGACCAGGGCTCAAACTCGTGTCCCCTGCATTGGCAGGCAGATTCTCAACCACTGTGCCACCAGGGAAGTCCTTTCTCTAATTCTTTACCTCTCTTTAATGTCCTTAAGTCCATTTTATTTATCATAGGAATGCAGCCTTCTCTAGGTTTTACATTTACTGTATTGTTTTAAAATCTCTTCTTTTATTGTTTATTCATCATTTAGTAATCTGGCTTAGTTATCCTTAGAGGTGACATTTTTTCACATATTCTCTTGTGTGTTTTACATTTCATTTCTGCTCCCCCGTCTCCCATTCCATTTATAATTTTATAATGTTATATATCTTCTATTATTTTGCATTTTTATTGATGTTTTTTTATTTCATTTATTTATCTTGAGATATTTCTATGTTTGAGTACTTCTATCCTCTTTATTTCTTTGAATATGTTTTCTTCTATCGTTTGCTGTGTTTTTTCCCCAAATCACTCTCTTGATCACTTTATCCTATCTTATTTTCAATTCAATAAATTTGTTTCTCTAGAGAGTCTATTTTTTTCTTATCTCACAAACCCCCTTTACCTTATATTCTTTACGCATATTCCCCCTATATTTCTCACATTCTTTTCTCTCTTTTTTCTCCATTATAATTTGACTTCTTACTTGCTCTCAATATTTGCTCTTAAATGTTTTAAATTATCACCTATATTTTTTCCTTATTATGTTGACAGGTTAAAAAATATCTTCTATGGGATAATCATATCTCTGTTAGCTCAGAAACAGATCTTTCCTATATGGAGCTCAGTTTCCAGTATAAGCAGCAGAAACTCCAGATACTTTTAGTACTGTGATAAATGCTATGGGAAAGATAGATGAAAATTCCTCAAGAAGATAAGAAAAGTCTTACCTGGAACAGTTTCTAACTTCTAGTGTTAAATTATTTCACCTAATTTATTTTTCTTTTTTATACTTATTTTTTTCCATTAAATATTCCATTACCCTAGGAGTAAATGTTTCTATTCCATAGAAGAATATCTGTAGTGCTATAGAAATTTATATTAATAACATTTTAAATTCTAAATAAAGATATATTCTATAGACTGCATAGAGTACTTTGTGAATTACTGTTACAATTGAAATTATCACACTTTTTAAGGAGATGAAATTCATAATACAGTATTGTTCTTAAAACTTTTGAAAGTAAAATGTAAAGTGAGGATTACTATTTTAAAAAACTAAAAGGAAATTTTCAGATTTGATAACTTACCCTGCCAGATATTTGACTACATTTAAGCAACAATAAATAAACATGTGTAATGATGATTAGCTAACAATTCAATTATTCAGTGGAAAGTAGTAGTTCATTAAAAAGCAGATCAGAGGAATTATAAGCAACCTGTATATAATAATTTAGCATTAAGAATTAGGAAAGAATAGTCTCTATATATGTGCTGTCCAGAATGGTAGCCACTAGCCAGTGAGTACCTGAAATGTGGCTAATTCAAACCAAGACGTGCTTTCAGTATAAAATACACACTGAATTTTGGAGACTTAGAATTGAAAAAGAATCTAAAACATCTCTATTTTTATATTGATTATATGTTGAAATAATATTTGGATATATTGAGTCAAATAAAATACATGGTTAAATTATTTTATTTCCACTTATTTTTTCCCTTTATTTTTTAATTGAAGGATAGTTGATTTACAATGTTAGTTTCAGATGTGCAGCGAAGTGGTTCAGTTATACATATGTATTTAAATCTATTCTTTTTCAGATTCTTTTCCATTATAGGTTATTACAAGGTACTGAATATGGTTCTTTGTGCTATACAGTAGGTCCTCGTTTATCTATTTTATACATAGCAGTCTGTATATGTTAATCCCAAACTCCTAATTTATCCCTCCCCCCGTTTCTATTTATTTTTTAAAATGTATCTAGTATAAACTTAAAATGACAATATAACTTACATATTTTATTATTGAATAGTGCAGTGCTAGATAATTGTAGGTGAGGTGATGTGTCTCTGTCTCCTTTGTATTGGGTTCACCATCATATGCCCCACATTAAGCACACGCTTTCATCAGTCCAGAAGTACGTGCAGACATCTACATATTAATACATAATCAGTTCCCGTAAATTCATTCCTCAAATCTTTTTCTCTTGTATAGTAATTCAGAATTCTATTTATCGTGCACGAATTTTGTGTGATATTCCTTGGTCTGATTTTGCCTTTTTATTCAGTGCTATTTTTTCAGATCTTTATATATTAATGATTTAAGTCTAAATCATTCTAACTTCTGCACATTTTTTACTTACAAGAATTCACATTTATATTCATCTATATCTGAATTGGTGAATAGTTGTTTCATGTCCTTGTAAAGCTGTCTATACTGAATATACATTCAAGCATAAAACTGATGTATCAGATGGTATGTACATATTAAATTCAATAAACACTTCCAAATTACACTCTAGAATTAACATACTAGTTTACTACACCACTAATAGTATCTGACAGTTTCTATTTTCCCACATCCTCACTAGCTCTTGAGATTATCTGACTGATGTTCTTGTCAGCATGATGATGAAGTACAATATCTTCCTGTTCTTCTAAGACGCATTTTTGTAATTGCTACTGGAGTTAAATGTAGTTTCAAAGCTTAGTTGATCATGGGGTAACCCCTTCTATGAATTATTCCATAGATTGTCCAGTTGTCTTTGGGTACCCTGTCTTTCTCTTATAGATTTAAAGGAGATACTAGCATATTGAGGAGATAAGAATAATACATTTTCAGTTCAGGATGCATTGCAAATATCTCACTGTGTCTCCAACTTTTCTATTTTCCATTGTATAACTCTTGGTAGGGGATATTTTATATGAACATATACAGACACATATATGTACATATATACACATAAATATATATGTATGTATATGTATACATATATACTAATATATACATACGCTAATAATTCCAGATTAAAATCAGGTTAATTGTTACTAAATAACTGATAGAAATCTTAGAAATAAATCTCAGAAGTTAGCAGGTAACTTTCTTATTTTAAAATCAACAAATACCAAAGGACAAAATAATTTTGTGTATAGTAAATTAGGTTCAATAACTTAGAAAAATATATGAACAAAATTTAATGGCAACATATATTGAAATATATAAATTGAATTGAATATATTTATTCAATAAATTGAATATATTTATTGAATATATTTATTGAATTTATTCATGAATCGAATATATTAAATTTAATAAATTTATTTTATTAAATATGCAAAATATATCAGCCATACAAATATGCAGATCATTTAAAATCAACACTTTTCACACACACACACACACACACACACACACATTTTATTTTTACAAGAGACAAATAAACTGACACCAAGCATTGTAAATGGATGACCACAACAAAAGCAACAATGATTGCAATTACCAAACATGAAACACACTCATACTATGTCATAATATTGACATTTAGTCCAGTAATCCTCCACTGTAACAGCTCCTTTACTTTGCAGTGAAAATTGATTTGTATATTTTTTGCCTCTGAGTCCTTGTGGGATTTTTTTTTTATTCAAAGAAAGTCACAAAAATTATAATCATCCTCATCAGTTCACTCAGTCCCATGTAATTAATTTTTTTTCATCTTGATCTTTTGTTAGCACTTTTATGAATTCTGAAAATGCTTATTCATTCAGTTCAGCAGTATAGTCAGTTACCAGAAACTTGTACCTGTCAGAGTCTTTTCCATCAGTTCCTTGAAGATGAAACCCTTTTATAGGAACATTTTTGCAAAAGCATCAGAGTACACCCAGAACTGTCTGTAAATGACAAAAGACTTTTAAGTGACCACAGTTAAAGATTTGATGAAAGTTCATAATAATGCAATTGACAAGGAAATTTAGTTATTTCTGAGATATACATTTTAAAGTAATAACTAGAATTATAACTTATAACATTATACCAGAACATATCTTTTTAGAAATTTCATGTAATGTCTGAAACGTATTAACGTATTTCCATACAAATAACCCAAAGAAAGTTTAGTATTAGTTGTTTTTTGTTTGTTTTTTTATACTGCAGGTTCTTATTCGTCATCAGTTTTATACACATCAGTGTATACATGTCAATCCCAATCGCCTGATTCAGCACACCACCATCACCACCCCACTGTAGTTTTCCCCCCTTGGTGTCCATACGTTTGTTCTCTACATCTGTGTCTCAACTTCTGCCCTGCAAACTGGTTCATCTGTACCATTTTTCTAGGTTCCACATACATGCGTTAATATGCGATATTTGTTTTTCTCTTTCTGACTTACTTCACTGTGTATGACAGTTTCTAGGTCCATCCACGTCTCAACAAATGACTCAATTTCGTTCCTTTTTATGGCTGAGTAATATTCCATTGTATATATGTACCACAACTTCTTTATCCATTCATCTGTCAATGGGCATTTAGGTTGCTTCCATGACCTGGCTATTGTAAATAGTGCTGAAATGAACATTGGAGTGCATGTGTCTTTTTGAATTATGGTTTTCTCTGGGTATATGCCCAGTGGTGGGATTGCTGGGTCATATGGTAGTTCTATTTTTAGTTTTTTAAGGAACCTCCATACTGTTCGCCATAGTGGCTGTATCAATTTAAATTCCCACCAACAGTGCAAGAGGGTTCCCTTTTCTCCACACCCTCTCCAGCATTTGTTTTTTGTAGATTTTCTGATGATGCCCATTCTAACTGGTGTGAGGTGATACCTCATTGTAGTTTTGATTTGCATTTCTCTAATAATTAGTGATGTTGAGCAGCTTTTCATGTGCTTCTTGGCCATCTGTATGTCTTCTTTGGAGAAATGTCTATTTAGGTCTTCTGCCCATTCTTGGATTGGGTTTTTTGTTTCTTTAATATTGAGCTGCTTATATATTTTGGAGATTAATCCTTTGTTGATTCATTTTCAAATATTTTCTCCCATTCTGAGGGTTGTTTTTTCATCTTGTTTATGGTTTCCTTTGCTGTGCAAAAGCCTTGACGTTTCATTAGGTCCCATTTATTTATTTTTGTTTTTATTTCCATTACTCTAGGAGGTGGATCAAAAAAGATCTTGCTGTGATTTCTGTCAAAGAGTGTTCTTTCTATGTTTTCCTCTAAGAGTTTTATAGTGTCATCTTACATTTAGGTCTTGAATCCATTTTGAGTTTATTTTTGTGTATGGTGTTAGGGAGTGTTCTAATTTCACATGTACCTGTCCAGTTTTCCCAGCACCACTTATTGAAGAGACTGTCTTTTCACCATTGTATATCTTTTCCTCCTTTGTCATAGATTAGTTGACCATAGGCGGGTGGGTTTATCTCTGGGCTTTCTATCTTGTTCCATTGATCTATGTCTCTGTTTTTGTGCCAGTACCATAGTGTTTTGATTACTGTAGCTTTGTAGTATAGTCTGAATTCAGGGAGTCTGATTCCTCCAGCTCCGTTTTTTTTCCCTCAAGACTGCTTTGGCTGTTTGGGGTATTTCGTGTCTCCATGCAAATTTTAAGATGATTTGTTCTAGTTCCGTAAAAAATGCCATTGGTAATTTGATAGGGATTGCATTGAATCTGTAGATTGCATTGGGTACTATAGTCATTTTCATAATATTGATTCTTCCAATCCAAGAACATGGTATATCTCTCCATCTGTTGGTATCATCTTTAATTTCTTTCATCAGTGTCTTATATCTGCATATAGGTCTTTTGTCTCCCTAGGTAGATTTATTCCTAGGTATTTTTTGTTGTTGCAATGGTAAATGGGAGCGTTTCCATAATTTCTCTTTCAGATTTTTCATCATTAGTGTATAGGAATGCAAGAGATTTCTGTGCATTAATTTTGTATCCTGCAACTTTACCAAATTCATTGATGAGCTCTAGTAGTTTTCTGGTGGCATTTTTAGGATTCTCTATGTATAATATCATGTCCTCTGCAAACAGTAACAGTTTTACTTCTTCTTTTCCAATTTGTGTTCCTTTTATTTCTTTTTCTTCTCTGATTGCCATGGCTAGGACTTCCAAAACTATGTTGAATAATAGTGGTGAGAGTGGACATCCTTGTCTCGTTCCTGATCTTAGAGGAAATGCTTGCAGTTTTTCATCATTGAGAATGATGTTTGCTGTGGGTTTGTTGTAGATGGCCTTTATTATGTTGAGGTAGGTTCCCTCCATGCCCACTTTCTGCAGTTTTTATCATAAATGGGTGTTGAATTTTGTCAAAAGCTTTTTCTGCATCTATTGAGATGATCATATGGTTTTTATTCTTCAATTTGTTAATATGGTGTATCACATTGATTGAATGCATATATTGAAGAATCTTTGCATCCCTGGGTTAAATCCCACTTGATCGTGGTGTATGATGCTTTTAATGTGTTGGATTCTGCTTGCTAGTATTTTGTTGAGGATGTTTGTATCTATTTTCATCAGTGATATTGGTCTCTAATTTTCTTTTTTTATAGTATCTGTCTGGTTTTAGTATCAGGGTGATGGTGGCCTCATAGAATGAGGTTGGGACTTTTCCTTCCTCTGCAATTTTTTGGAAGAGTTTGAGAAGGATGGGTGTTAGCTCTTCTCTAAATGTTTGATAGAATTCACCTGTGAAGCCATCTGATCCTGGGCTTTTGTTTGTTGGACGATTTTTAATCACAGTTTCAATTTCATTACTTGTGATTGGTCTGTTCATATTTTCTGTTTCTTCCTGGTTCAGTCTTGGAAGGTTATACCTTTCTAAGAATTTGTCCATTTCTTCCAGGTTGTCCATTTTCTTGGCATAGAGTTGCTTGTAATAGTCTCTTAGGATGCTTTGTATTTCTGTGGTGTCTGTTGTAACTTCTCGTTTTTCATTTCTAATTTTATTGATTTGAGTCCTCTCCCTCTTTTTCTCGATGAGTCTGGCTAATAATGGTTTATCAATTTTGTTTATCTTCTTGAAGAACCAGATTCTAGTTTTATTGATCTTTGCTATTGTTTTCTTTGTTTCTATTTCATTTATTTCTGCTCTAATCTTTATGATTTCTTTCCTTCTGATAACTTTTGGCTTTTTTTGTTCTTTTTTCTCTTGTTCCTTTAGGTGTAAGGTTAGATTGTTTACTTGAGATTTTTCTTGTTACTTGAGGTAGGCTTGTATAACTATAAACTTCCCTCTTAGAACTGCTTTTGTTGCATCCCATAGGTTTTGGATCATCGTGTTTTCATTGTCATTTGTCTCTAGGTATTTTTTGATTTCCTCTTTGATTTCTTCAGTGATCTCTTGGTTATTTAGTAACGTATTGTTTAGTCTCCATGTGTTTGTGTTTTTTACATTTTTTCCCCTGTAATTCATTTGTAATCTCATAGCATTGTGGTCAGAAAAGATGCTTGATATGATTTCAATTTTCTTA
This sequence comes from Tursiops truncatus, assembly GCF_011762595.2. Lineage (NCBI taxonomy): Eukaryota > Metazoa > Chordata > Mammalia > Artiodactyla > Delphinidae > Tursiops > Tursiops truncatus. The sequence continues at coordinate 53,221,626 of NC_047049.1, read as the reverse complement.
AATTTACTGAGGCTTGATTTATGACCCAAGATGTGATCTATCCTGGAGAATGTTCCATGCACACTTGAGAAGAAAGTGTAATCTGCTGTTTTTGGATGGAATGTCCTATAAATATCAATTAAGTCTATCTGGTCTATCGTGTCATTTAAAGCTTGTGTTTCCTTATTTATTTTCATTTTGGATGATCTGTCCATTGGGGTAAGTGAGATGTTAAAGTCCCCCACTATTGTGTTACTGTGTATTTCCTGTCTTATAGCTGTCAGCAGTTGCCTTATGTATTGAGGTGCTCCTATGTTGGGTGCACATATATTTATAATTTTTATATCTTCTTTTTGGATTGATCCCTTGATCATTATGTAGTGTCCTTCCTTGTCTCTTATAACATTCTTTATTTTAAAGTCTATTTTATCTGATGTGAGTATTGCTACTCCAGGTTTCTTTTGATTTCCATTTGCATGGAATATCTTTTTGCATCCCCTCACTTTCAGTCTGCATGTGTCCCTAGGTCTGAAGTGGGTCTTTTGTAGACAGCATATATATGGGTCTTGTTTTTGTATCCATTCAGCAAGCCTGTGTCTTTTAGTTGGAGCATTTAATCCATTCACGTTTAAGGTAATTATCAATATGTATGTTCCTGTGACCATGTTCTTAATTGTTTGAGGTTTGTTTTTGTAGCTCCTTTTCCCACTTAGAGAAGTTCCTTTAGCATTTGTTGTAGAGCTGGTTTGGTGGTGCTGAATTCTCTTAGCTTTTGCTTTTCTGTAAAGCTTTTGATTTCTCCATTGAATGTGAATGAGATCCTTGCCAGGTAGAGTAATCTTGGTTATAGGTTCTTCCCTTTCATCACTTTAAGTATATCATGCCACTCCCTTCTGGCTTGTTTGTAGTTTCTGCTGAGAAATCAGCTGTTAACCTTATGGGAGTTCCCTTGTATGTTATTTGTCATTTTTCCCTTGCTGCTTTCAATAATTTTTCTTTGTCTTTACTTTTTGCCAATTTGATTACTATGTGTCTTGGTGTGTTTCTCCTTGGGTTTATCCTGTATGGGACTCACTGCGCTTCCTGGACTTGGGTGGCTATTTCCTTTCCCATGTTAGGGAAGTTTTTGACTACAGTCTCTTCAAATATTTTCTCTGCTCCTTTCTCTCTCTCTTCTCCTTCTGAGACCCTTATAATGCCAATGTTCTTGCATTTAATGTTGTCCCAGAGGTCTCTTAGGCTGTCTTCATTTCTTTTCATTCTTTTTTCTTTAGTCTGTTCCACAGCAGTGAATTCCACCATTCTGTCTTCCAGGTCACTTATCCGTTCTCCTGCCTCAGTTATTCTACTATTGATTCCTTCTAGTGTAGTTTTCATTTCAGTATTGTATTGTTCATCTCTGTTTGTTCTTTAATTCTTCTAGGTCTTTGTTAAACATTTCTTGCATCTTCTCGATCTTTGCCTCCATTCTTTTTCCGAGGTCCTGGATCATCTTCACTATCGTTATTCTGAATTCTTTTTCTAGAAGGTTGCCTATCTCCACTTCATTTGTTGTTTTTCTGGGGTTTTATCTTGTTCCTTTATCTGGTACATAGCCCTCTGCATTTTCATCTCATCTGTATTTCTGTGAATGTGGTTTGTGTTCCACAGGCTGCAGGATTGTAGTTCTTCTTGCTTCTGCTGTCTGCCCTCTGGTGGCTGAGGCTATCTAAGAGGCTTGAGGAGGGACTGGTGGTGGGTAGAGCTGACTGTTGCTTTGGTGGGCAGAGCTCAGTAAAACTTTAATCCACTTGACTGTTGATGGGTGGGGCTGGGTTCCCTCCCTGTTGGTTGGTTGGCCTGAGGCAACCCAACACTGGAGCCTACCTGGGCTCTTTGGTGGGGCTAATGGCGGACTCTGGGAGGGCTCACGCCAAGGATAACTTCCTAGAAGTTCTGTTGCCAGTGTCCTTGTCCTCACAGTGAGACAGAGACACGCTCCCCCCCCCCCCGCCTCTGCAGGAGACCCTCCAACACTAGCAGGTAGGTCTTGTTCGGTCTCCCCTGGGGTCACTGCTCCTTCCCCTGGGTCCTGATGCACATGCTACTTTGTGTGTGCCCCCCAAGAGTGGAGTTTCTGTTTTCCCCAGTCCTGTCGAAGTCCTGCAATCAATTCCCACTAGACTTCAAAGTCTGACTCTCTAGGAATTCCTCCTCCCGTTGCTGGACCCCCAGGGTGGGAAGCCTGACGTGGGGCTCAAAACCTTCACTCCAGTGTGTGGACTTCTGTGGTATAAGTGTTCTCCAGTCTGTGAGTCACCCACCCAGCAGTTATGGGATTTGATTTCACTATGATTGCGCCCCTCCTACCATCTGACTGTGGCTTCTCCTTTGTCTTTGGATGTAGGGTATCTTTTTTGGTGAGTTCCAGTGTCTCCCTGTCGATGATTGTCCAGCAGCTAGTTGTGATTCTGGTGTTCTAGCAAGAGGGAATGAGAGCACATCCTTCTACTCTGCCATCTTGGTTCCTCTTCTAAAATCAACACTTTGAATTGACATTTAACAAGATGCAAAGCAAATCAACAAGTTTGTTTTAAAAGTTCAACCTAATACAAAATTAATCAAATTACAACAGCAAAGCCATATTTTTCTCCAAAGAAAAATTGGCAAAGATTATCAAAAGTTACTCTATGCCAGTTTGGTTAGAGTTGGTTAGAGACTTTGTTGAATATGAGTTTATTTGGGTATAACTTTTCTGGAAATAACTTGGCAATTATTGCCATTTATACATAAGGCTTTGTACCTGAAGAACACAGCAGTATTTCTAGTGAGGAAATTTCAACTATGAAAACACTGTCAGAAATTATGAAATATTAAATATTAAAAATATATATTTAAAATTATGTTTACAAGGCACTCTACATGGAGAATGCTTCTGTTCTCAATTACAAACATGATACAAAATTCTATGTTATCATTTCTTTAAAAAATTATAAAAAGCTGCAGTTAAGTATCAAATGTTAAATGTGTTTACCTCTATATGGGTAGGATTATGTATATTTTAAAATATCACATAATTCTTTTTTCCCCAAATTTCTGCAATTTTAATTTTAATAACTCTCTTAGGCAGAACATAATACTATTTTAATCCATGCATTGATCACAAATATTTGCTTTTCTCTGTAGTCTGCTTTCTTGTGGAAGCAAATGAAATTGTGTGATATTTACAGATCTAGTTATTTCTGATTATCTTATAATCTGTTCCTCTAGTGATCTCACAAATGCCAAAAAATATGTTCCCTTATGTAGCATATAGTGTTTCAAGATCTGGGATAGTGTTTTCTTTGGCCTTAGTACAATTTTCCACTATTTTATTTTCTGTGTATCAATTGATTTTATCAACTTATATCTAATTCTACTTCTAGGTATTTGGGCATTGTTTTTAATCGTAACAGAGACACAAAAAAATGTTTTCAAGCAATGTGATCCTTGGAATTTTGTTTCTCCCCCAAACCTGCATTGGAGTTGTAGGGAACTCATTGATCACTGCATATGCTTACATTTTCTTCGACACATGTCAGAAGAAGGCCACAGATAATATTCTCATCCATCTGACTTTTTGTAATGGTTATCATAATTTGTAGAGGTATTCCAGAAGTGATGTTTTATTTTGGAATTAAACATATTCTAGATGATGTTGGATGTAAGGCAGTGCTATTCATTATTATAGAGTTGCATGTGGGCTTTCTATCTGCTCCACGTGTCTCCTGATCATCTTCCAAGCCATCACGATCAGTCCCAGCAACTGCATCCTGCTATGGCTCAAACTCAAAGCATCCAGTTTAATTTTATCTTCTTTCCTCTTCTTTTGGACCTTTAACATCTTGCTCAACATCCAGATCATAAGAGGTAGTATGGCATCAAAAAATGTCACTTTTCTTGGGCATGGATTTCCTCTGAAATACTGTACAACATTTGGGCCTCGTGTTGCATTTATTAGAGTTATTCTTACTAATGACATTCTCTTTATGTTCCTTATGGTCTGGACCAGTATTTACATGATGACTCTCCGACACAGACATCAGAAGAAGGTTCAGGTTTGGCCCAAGAGCAAGAAAACCCAGAAAATCTCCTCAGAGAGCCACTCAAATAATCCTTTGCCCGGTGACATGTTTTTTTTTTTAAATTCTTTCCTCATTATGCACATTTCCTTTTCACATCACAAAGATTTTAATCAACAGTGCATCAGTGTCTTTTTCTCATCCTCACTGCTCTGCCCTTTGGTGCTGATCGATAGTGACAGCAGGGTTTTCAAAGTGCTCTGTGCTCTTCCAAAGAGAAGAAGGTAGCTTCAAAAGTAGATAACTGATGAATGATATTCAAAATCTTTAAGTTGCATCTAAGGGGTCCAGGAGGAGCAAAATTCTCCTTTATCATGATAAGGAAAATTAAAGCACACAGAATCTTAATAGACACACCTGTTCTCTTATGTCTCTAATTCCTGTAGAGATGTTTTCAGGAGATTTTTCACTCACCAACGGAATTGAAGGTAAAGTTTTGGAATGGTACAAGCAATAGAGTCTGGGTAGACTCTTTGAGGCAACTGAATGAGACATTTAAAGGTGTGATTATTTTATGTTAATGAAAGACTACCTTAAATCGTTGAATCAATTGTTAGCTTTGGTGTTAAATTTACAAATGCAATGTTTTCTAATCCTACCACATAGTATAAGTGATTTAATTAACAGCTAATGATAATTTAACAGAAAATGATGAAAAATAGAGGTGCAGGCCATACCAATAAAAATTACTGCAAGTTTATGAAAGCTACAGAACAGCCTGTCTTCAGTACTGAGAATTTCAGTACTTCATTATATCTCTTCCTTAAGTCTTCCTTAATCTCACTAAGTGATGTTACCTAGTATTCAGTATAGAAGGGAACATCAGTTCTGGATTTATACCTAAATATGTTTAGTTGTATCATTGTAATTAGCAACTTTGTTCAAAATAATTTTAAAGTATAAATCTTCCCACTTTACCTAGTTCCCTGTTAGGTTTTTTTAACTTTTTTTTAAAACTGAAGTATAGTTAGTTTGCAATGTTGTGTTAATTTTAGGTGTACAGCAAAGTGATTCAGTTATACATACGTACATATATACATATATATTATTTTTCAGGTTCTTTTCTATTATAGGTTATTACAAGATACTGAATATGGTTCTTTGTGCTATACAGTAGGTCCTCGTTTATCTATTTTATACACAGCAGTCTGTATATCTTAATCCCAAACTCCTAATTTATTCCCCCCTCCCCTGCCATGCCTCCTCCCTTGCTATTCCCCCAGTAACCACAAGTTTGTTTTCTATGTCTGTGGGTATATTTGTTTTGTAAATAAGTTCATTTGTATTGTTTTTTTAGATTCCATATATAAGCGATATCATATGATATTGGCCTTTCTGTCTGGCTTACCTCACTTAGTTTAATCTCTAGGTCCATCCATGTTGCTGCAAGTGACATTATTTCGTTCTTTTTTATGGCTAATATTCCATTGTATATATGTACCACATCTTCTTTATCCACTCCTCTGTCAGTGGACATTTAGGTTATTTCCATGTCTTGGCTATTGTAAATAATGCTGTAATGAACATTCGGGTGCATGTATCTTTTCGAATTATAGTTTTCTCTGGATTTATGCCCAGGAGTTGGATTGCAGAATCATATGGTAGCTATTTTTAGGTTTGTTTTTACGGAACCTCCATACTGTCCTGTATAGTGGCTGTATCAATTTACATTGCCACCAAGAGTGCAAGAGGGTTCCCTTTTCTCCACACCCTCCTTCAGCATTTATTGCTTGTAGATTTTTTGATGATGGCCATTCTGACCCGTGTGAGGTTGTACCTCGTTGTGGTTTTGATTTGCATTTCTCTAGTAATTGGCGATGTTGAGCATCTTTTCACGTGCCTCTTGTTCATCTGTATGTCTTCTTTGGAGAAATGTCTGTTTAGATCTTCTGCCCACTTTTTGATTGGGTTGTTTGGTTTTTTGATATTAAGCTGTATGGGCTGTTTGTATATTTTGGAAATTAATCCCTTGTCGGTTGAATCATTTGCAAATATTTTCTCCCATTCTGTAGGTGGTCTTTTCATTTTGTTTATGGTTTCCTTTGCTGTGCAAAAGCTTTGAAGTTTAATTAGGTCCTATTTGTTTATTTTTGTTTCTATTTCTATTACTCTAGGAGATGGATCCAAAAAAATATTGTTGTGATTTATGTCAGAATGTTTGGTCTGCCTATGTTTTCCTCTAGGAGTTTTATAGTATTCAGTCTTACATTTAGGTCTTTAATCAATTTTGATTTTGTTTTTGTGTATATGGTGTTAGAGTATGTTCTAATTTCATTCTTTTACATGTAGCTGTCCAGTTTTCCCAGCACCACTCACTGAAGAGACAGTCTTTTCTCCATTGTATATTCTTGCCTTCTTTGTCATAGATTAATTGACCATAAGAGTGTGGGTTTATTTCTGGGGTTTCTATCCTGTTCCATTGATCTATGTGTCTGTTTTTGTGTCAGTACAATAGTGTTTTGATTACTGTAGGTCTGTAGGTTTGTAATAGTCTGAAGTCAGGGACCCTGATTCCTCCAGCTCTCTTCTTCTTTCTCAAGACTGTTTTGGCTATTTGGGGTCTTTTGTGTTTCCATACAGATTTTAAAATTTTGTTCCAGTTCTGTGAGAAATACCATTGGTAATTTGATATGCATTGCATTGAATCTGTAGATTGCCTTTGGTAGTACAGTCATTTTAACAATATTGATTCTTCCAATCCTAGAACACAGTATATCTTTCCATCTGTTTGTGTTGTCTACAGTTTCTTTCATCAGCATCTTATAGTTTGCAGAGTACAGGTCTTTTGCCTCCTTAGGTAAGTTTATTCCTAGGTATTTTATTCTTTTTGATGTGATGGTAAATGGGATCATTTCTGTAATTTCTCTTTCAACATTTCAATGTCAGTGTATAGAAATGCAGCAGATTTCTATATATTAATTTTGTATCCAGCAACTTTATCATTTCACTGATGAGCTCTAGAAGCTTTCTGGTGGCATCTTTAGGATTTTCTATGTATAGTATCATGTCATCTGCAAACAGTGACAGTTTTACTTCTTTTCCAATTTGGATTCCCTTTCTTTCTTTTTTTTCTCTGATTGCCATGGCTAGGACTTCCAAAACTATGTTGAATAAAAGTGGCAAGAGAGGACATCCTTGTCTTGTTCCTGATCTTAGAGGAAATGCTTTCAGCTTTTCACCATTGAGTATAATGTTAGCTTTAAGTTTGTCATATATGGCCTTTATTAGGTTGAGGTAGGAGTTTTTATGATAAATGGGTATTGAATTTTGTCTAAAGCTTTTTCTGCATCTATTGAAATGATCATATGGTTTTTATTCTTCAATTTGTTGATGTGGTGGATCACACTGATTGACTTGTGGATATTGAAAAATCCTTGCATTCCTGGGGTAAATCCCACTTGATTATGGTGTATGATCCTTTTAATGTGTTGTTGGAAGTTTTAAAATCACAGTTTTAATTTTAGTACTTGTGATTGGTCTGTTCATATTTTCTATTTCTTCCTGGTTCAGTCTTGGGAGATTGTACCTTTCTAGGAATTTGTCCATTTCTTCTAGGTTGTCCATTTTATTGGTATAGAGTTGCTTGTAGTAGGCTCTTATGATCCTGTGTATTTCTGTGGTGTCTGTTGTAACTTCTCCTTTTTCGTTTCTAATTTTATTGATTTCAGCCCTCTCCCTCTTTTTCTTGATGTGTCTCACTAAAGGTTTATCAATTTTGTTTCTTTTCAAAGAACCAGCTTTTAGTTTTATTAATCTTTGCTATTGTTTTATTCATTTTTATTTCACTTATTTCAGCTCTGATCTTTATGATTTCTTTCCTTCTACTAACTTTGGGTTTTGTTTGTTCTTTCTCTAGTTCCTTTAGGTGTAAGGTCAGGTTGTTTATTTTTAATTTTTCTTATTTCCTGATGTAAGATTGTACTGCTATAAACTTCCCTCTTAGAACTGTTTTTGCTGCATCCCATAGGTTTTGGATCATCGTGCTTTCATTTTCATTTGTCTCTAGGTATTTTTTGATATCCTCTTTGATTTCTTCAGTGATCCATTTGTTGTTTAGTAGCATACTGTTTAGGCTCCATGTGTTTGTGTTTTAACAGTTTTTTTCTTGTAGTTAATTTCTAATCTCACAGGACTGTGGTTGGAAAAGATGCTTGGTATGATTTCAATTTTCTTAAATTTTGAAGGCTTGCTTTGTGGTCCAGCATGTGATCAATTGGGGAGAATGTTCCATGTGCATTAGAGAAGAAAGTGTATTCTGCTGCTTTGGGATGGAGTGCTCTGTAAATATCAATTAAGTCCATGTGGTATAATGTGTCATTTAAGGCCTGTGTTTCCTTACTGATTTTCTGTCTGATCTGTCCATTGATGAAAGTGGGGTGTTAAAGTTCCCCAGTATTACTGTGTTACTGTTGATTTCTCCTTTTATGGTTGTTAGTATTTGCCTTATGTATTGAAGTGCTCCTATGTTGCGTGCATATATATTTACAATTGTTATATCTTCTTGGATTGATCCCTTGATCATTATGTAGTGGCCTTCTTTGTCTCTTGTAACAGTCTTTATTTTTTTAAAATGTTCATTTTATATTTTGGCTGTGCTGTGTGGCCTGTGGGATCCTAGTTCCCTGACCAAGGATGGAACCCCTGCCCCCTGCGTTGGAAGCATGGGGTCTTAACTACTGGACTGCCAGGATAGTCCCATAACAGTCTTTATTTTAAAGTCTATTTTGTCTGAGTGTTGCTACTCCAGCTTTCTTTTGATTTCTATTTGTATGGACTACCTTTTTCCATACTCTCACTTTCATTCTGTGTGTGTCCCTTGATCTGAAGTGGGTCTCTTGTAGACAGCATATATACAGATCTTGTTTTTGTATCCATTCAGCCAGTCTATGTCTTTTGGGTGGAGCATTTAATCCATTTACATTTAAGGTAATTATCAATATGTATGTTCTTATTGCCATTTTGTTCATTGTTTTGGATTTGTTTTTGTTGGTGTTTTCTCTTCCCTGCCTCTTGTTCTCTTCTCTTGTGATTTGATGACCAACTTTAGTGTTGTGTTTGGATTCCTTTTTCTTTTTTGTGTGTATCTACTATAGATTTTCAGTTTGTGGTTATCATGAGGTTCTGATATGGCAGTCTGTACATAAACAAGATTGTTTTAACTTGCTGGTCTTTTAGTTTCAAATGCATTTCCAATATCATGCATTTGTGCTCTCCTCTTCTCACAGTACCTGGTTTTGTTATCATATATGTGGGCAGATGATTTCCTGCCTTTACTGTATGTTTGTCTTTACTGGTGAGCTCTTCCATTTTTAATTTTTAAATTTATAGTTGTTACCTTTTCTGCCTAGAGACGTTCCTTTGGCATTTGTTGTAAAGCTGGTCTGGTGGTGCTGAATTCTCTTAGCTTTTCCTTGTCTGCAAAACATTTGATTTCTCCATCAAATATGAATGAGAGCCTTGCTGGGTAGAGTATTCTTGATTGTAGGCTTTTCCCTTTCATTGCTTTAAATATATTGTGCCACTCCCTTCTGGCCTGCAGAGTTTCTGCTGAGAAATCAGCTGATAACCTTGTGGGAGTTCTTTTCTGTGTATTTGTTGTTTTTCCCTTGTTGCTTTTAATATTTTTTCTTTGTCTTTAGTCAGTTTGATTACTGTGTGTCTCAGCCTGTTCATCCTTGGGTTCATCCTGCCTGGGACTCTCTGTGCTTCCTGGACTTGGATGACTGTTTCCTTTCCCATGTAAGGGAAGTCTTCAGCTATTATCTCTTCAAATATTTTCTCAGGTCCTTTCTCTTCTCCTTCTGAGACCCCTATAATGGGAATCTCCAATGTCCCTGTCCCCACAGTGAGCCATAGCTGCACCCCCACCCCCCGCCTCCACAGGGGACCCTCCAACACTAACAGGTAAGTCCAGCCCAATCTCTTACGAGGTCACTGCTTTTTTCTCTGGGTTCTGATGTGCACGGGACCTCATGTGCACCCTCCAAGAGTGGAGTTTCTATTTCCCCCAGTCCTGTGGAATTTCTGCTGTCAAACCCTGCTGGCCTTCAAAGCCAGACTCTGGTGGCTTCTCCTCCTGTTGCCATACTCACAGGCTGGGAAGCCAACGTGGGGCTCAGAACATCACTCCTGTGGGAGAACTTTTGTGGTGTAATTATCTTCCAGTTTGTGGGTTGCCCACCTGGCGTGTATGGGATTTGATTTTATCGTGATTGCGCCCCTCCGACCATCTTATTGTGGCTTCCTCTTTGTCTTTGGACGTAGGGTATCTTTTCTGGTAGGTTCCAGCGTTTTTTTTTTTTGTCAATGGTTGTTCAGCAGTTCGTTGTGATTTTGGTGTTTCCATAAGAAGGGGTGAGCTCACATCCTTCTACTCTGCCAATCTTTCCTCCTCCTCAATCATAAATTCTTGCAACTTTGTATGAATGTTTACAATGTTCAAAATGCTTAGAAAAATTTTTGCGCTCATTCAATACAAAATAAGAAAGGAGAAATAATGGAATAAGAACAGGAGTAAGAACAAAGACGATAAATAGAAAAAGAACTTCAAGTATGAAATAAAACCAAAGGAAGTAAAGATAAACCAGAGATCAATGAAATACAAAATGAACAGAAAATCAAAGAAAAGTAGGCTCTTTAAAACTTTAGTAAAATGTATAAGACTAGCAAGATTGATTGAGAAAAACAAAAACATTACTAATATCTATCAGGAATAAAACAAGAACCATTAATTATTCTACAGAAACTAAAAAAAACAAGAGTAATCTGAACAACTCCATGTCATTAAATCCAACAACTTAAATAAATTCTGTGAAAACCCAACTTATGAAAACTGAGAGAAGATGAAAAAGAAATCTGAATTGGCCTATAAGAAATACTGCTTTTATAAACTTCCTACAAGTAAAATTCTAGGATAAGATCCTTTTACCAGTGAAATCTATCTTATAAAAACTCTTTCATGAAATAGATGAGAAAGTATTTTAACTTACTTTATGAGGTCAGTGTCACTCTAAAAACAAAGCTGGATGCTGAAATTTACAAGACATTGTTAAGAGAAATTAAAGACAATCTAAATAAGTGGAGAAATATACCAGGGTTACCTATTGGAAGACTCAATACTGTTAAGATGTCAATACTCTTCAAACTGGTTTACTGATTCAATGAATGAAATCCGAACAGCCTTTCTAATAAAAATTGGCAAGCCTGTTCTAAAAATTGTATGGAAAATTTAAAATCTCAGCATTGTCAAAAGAATCTTTAAAAGTCAAAGGTCTTACACCACCTGATTTCCAGTCTTTTAAGTTTGTTGGAATCAAGTCAGTCTGGTTTACTTGTAAGCATAGACATATGGATTAATGTAATATAATACAAAGCCCAGAAATACACATGGCCAGTTGATTTTGACAGTGTCACCAATGTAATTCAGCAGGAAAATTCTTTTCAATTACCTGTTAACTAGATATCCATTTGAGAAAAAAAATTAGCTTTCACCATATTTCAAACTGTAAACAAATTAATTTGAGATGGATCATAAAATTAAATGTAAAGGCTAAAACAACATATTGTAGAATTAAACATAAAAGGATATTTTTGTGACCTTGGAGTACTCAAAGAATTTTTTTTAGCAGGATGCTAATCTACTAACAATAAAGAAAATCTGCATAAATTTACTTTATCAAGATTTAAAATTTGATAAAATACAATGTTAATAAAATGAAAAGACTGTTAATAAAAAGACAAGCCACTGACTAGGAGAAAATATTTGTGATATATACATCTTTATAAGGGCATGTATTCAGAATATGTAATTACTACTTCAAATCAGTACTAAATAGGTAAAACCAGTGAAACATTATAATTTGAACACATACTTCATGAATAAGATATCAAACTGCTAATATGCACATGGAAAGTTCTCAACGTTATTAGGAAAAGTGAAAATAAAACCACACTGAAATTCTGCTGTCTGCTTATAGAATAGCCCAGATTAGAAAGACTGACACTACCAAGTGTTGATGATGGTGTAGAGCATCTGGGGCTCCCATACATTTCTTTTGAGAGTATGAAGTGTTACAACCACTCTGAAAAACCTTACAAGAAACTACCCCAAAGTTAAATGTACACTTTCACTATGAACCTGTGAAGACGCCTATAAAAAATGAAAATGTGAAAAGACTGTACATCATTCATAACACCTTTGTTCATAATACTGCACACTGGAAAAAACCTCAATGTCCATCAACAGATGAATGGGTAAGCAAATTGTGCAGAATACTCCAAAAGCAATGAATACAGGTAAATATATCAGTTTACATGAATAGAAGCCTTGCACACAAAGAACAATGCAAGATTCTATTTGCATAAAGTTTAAGTACAGGCTAAATAAATCTGGTGGTGATAAAAATCATAACAGTGGGCGGAATATCTAAATAGACACTTCTCCAAAGAAGACATACAGATGGCCAGAAAGCACATGAAAAGATGCTCAACATCACTAGTTATTAGAGAAATGCAAATCAAAACTACAATGAGGTATCACCTCACACTGGTCAGAATGGCCATCATCAAAAAATCTACTAACAATATATGCTGGAAAGCGTATGGAGAAAAGGGAACCCTCCGACACTATTGGTGAAATCTAAATTGGTACAGCCATTATGGAGAACAGTATGGAGGTTCCTTAAAAAACTAAATATAGAACTACTATATAATCCAGCAATCCCACTCCTGGGCATATATCTGGAGAAAACCATAATTTGAAAAGATACCTGCAACCCAATGTTCATTGCAGCATTATTTACAATAGCCAAGATGTGGAAGCAACCTAAATGTCCATCAACAGAGGAGTGGATAAAGAAGATGTGGTACATATATACAATGGAATATTACTCAGCCATAAAAAAGAATGAAATAATGTCATTTGCAGCAACATGGATGGACGTAGAGATTGTCATACTGAGTGAAGTAAATCACAGAGAAAGACAAATATCATATGATATCACTTATATCTGAAAACTGAAACAAATGAACTTATTTACAAAACAGAAATAGAGTCACAGATGTAGAAAATAAACCTATGGTTACCAAGAGGAAAGCAGGGAGGAGGGATAAATTGGAAGACTAGGATTGACATATATACTCTACTATATATAAAATAGATAACTAATAAAGACCTCTACTGTATAGCACAGGGAACTCTACTCAATACTCTGTAATGACCTATATGGGAAAAGAATAACTGATTCACTTTATACCTCTATACCTGAAACTAACACAACATTGTAAATCAACTATATTCCAATAAAATCATAACAGTGGTTGCCCTGGATGGGGAATTAACTGGAAAAGGTTAAGGAAACTTTCTGAGGTGATAAAAATGTTCTAATTATTGATCCTGACCTTCTTACATAAGTGTACATGTATGTCAAAACAAACTTTGGTTAAATATATTCATTTTATTGTATGTAAATTATATCTTAATTTAGAAAGAGCAAAAAGAATATTTATTAAAAAATAAAAAGATAATACTTTATACCTATTAGATTTGCAAAAATAAGAAATCTGTAGTACCCCATGTTGGTAGACATTTGGGGATATAGGAATCCTCATATACTTCTGGTGGAAATGTAGATTGGTATAGACATTCTGCAATGCAAACTAGCGCTACTTAGTCAAATTGAGTATAAATAGAAATCATGACCTGACATCTCTAATCCAGGGGAAAATATGCAATAACAGAAGTAAAAATATTCACTGGTGGGAATGAATGGAAATAGCAGAGGAAAGAGTCAATTAACTTGCAGGTGGTTTACTAAGAATTATCCAATCTGAACAAACAGTAAAAAGACTTAAAAAAAAGTGAACAGAGCCTAAGGGACACATGGTAAATTATCAAAAGTCTAATATTCATGTCATTGGAGTCACAGAAGGAGAGGAACAATACTAATGCAGACAAAAAATACTTGAAGAAAGAAGACTTCTGATTTCAAAACCACCATGTAAAGAATTTGGAAGTAACCACAAGAAAAAAAAGGCAGTCAAACTGAAAATCAACAACTTCCTTGTACCCATCAGAGAACTGAGTATTCAGAGAAACCAGAATCTCAATCTTGACAGAAAGTTAGATCCAGATATGCTTACTTGGAGCATATCTATGCAGCATATTTATTACTGGAATTATAAACTGGTAGGAACACTTAAATGATAATGTCGAGGAATTTCTGGAGCTGTGTGTGAGCTAAAATGAGAGTGAGAAAACTCCTAGATGCCATAGTCTTAGGCAAGATCCCACATAGTCATGGGCTGTACCTTAGGGAAATGCATCAGGTTTTCAGGGTAAAGACCAGAGAAAGATCCTCTCATGGCTCTGGAAAGTGATATATACCCAGAATCTTCTCCATACAAAGGTCTATACTCCAGGGTAAACGACTTTGCCAGAACTTTATCCCAATTGAGAAAAAGGTATTTTCTCACTCTAGATGCTAGTATCCCTATCTCACCTACGGGGTAGAGGGCTATACAGGAAGAAATGCTTGTGAAGGTCACCGACACAAAAGAAAGGATTTAATTAGATAATAGGGTGCCTCCCCCCCATTCATCTTACCACCACATCACAACAGGGCTTCAGTATAACAATAGTGGATTACAGCTGAAAGAGCTGCAAAAAACTGACACTTTTTAAAGAGGGGTACTTGAAGAAGCTCAAAGTCAAGAGGGGAGACAGAAAAAAAAACACTGGGTGAATTTGGAGTTTGTGGAACCTAAGGCTGCAGGAAACATGAACAAAGCCAAACTCTTAGACAGTTTAACATAAATCAGGTGTGAGAACTTATCAGTTTCTATTATCTGATAGAACATGTTTGTCTTTCAACCAAATGTAACAGGGCATACCCAAAGGCAAGAAACCAGCTGAAGAGACAAAGCAAGCAACACAAGATTCAGTTATGACACAGATCTTATAACCATAAGGCATGAAACAATTATGATTAAAGAGAATGATGTCAGCAAGATGTCAGACCAGGAGGTCCTAACACTCATACTCCCATGAAAACAATATAACTATGTAGGTCAAAAAATACCTCTTGTATGTCAAAAATCTCTCTTGGAGAGCTCTGGATTACAATTAAAAAGCTGCAACAGACCAATGAAGCACAAAAATTGAGGATAGTTATACAAAAAGTGTAGGAAGCACTCTACTAGCATCAATGCTGGTATTGCTCAGTGCCATGAGGGATTCCCCTCAGCCACTACTTCCTCATTTGAGGGAAAAGGAGAGCAGGAGGACTGAAAGAGCCTTCATGACATAGGCCTCCAGTAACCCATGGCATCACCGTGGACACCCACAGCTTTTGCCACTGAGGACTCCCATAAGCCTTCACGATACTGACCTGAGCCAATGTAATTCCCTGTAGTCCTCACTGGGGCACTCTCCTGAGAGCTGGAGCCACTACTGTGCATACCTGGGGCCTGGGCCACCACAACCATCCACTCCAGTCCTAGTGCTGCCTAGTGCTGCATGTGCCCAGACCCCAGTGCAAAGACAGATCCCTTCCACAGTGACTTCCCTGTGCAGGGACAAGGAGAAAAGGAGACTCTCAGTGTCCTTTGCCACCAAGGACTTAAAAGCCCTAGTCATCACCATGGACACCCTCAGCTTCCCTCAGTCAGGACCAGTGAAGTCTTTGCCAGTGCTGATGCCAGCTGATGGAGATGCCCAGAGTCTAACTGCTGCACCTCCCCAGGAGTGAGAGTCACCAATGTGCCCCCTTTGGGCCTGGAGCTGCTGCACCCCACGCATCTGGTTCCCTCACACCCAATCATAAGTGAAGGTCTTTCTGCACTGAAACTGGACCATAATGTCTGTATGAGGGGGCCCTCCCTTCAAATGCATGGACACAAGTAACACACACACACACACACACACATCAGGGAAATATGACACTACCAAAAAAACACATTAAGTTTCCACTGACTGACCCCAAAGAAATGGAGATCTATAAACTGCTTTGTAAAACCTTCAGAATAACTGTTTTAAAGGAGCTCAGTAAATTTTAAGAAAACAGACTGCTCGATGGAATCAGGAAAACAATGTGAACCAAATGAGAAATTCAAAGAGAAGTTATAACATGAACTAAACAGAAATTCTGAAGCTGAAGAATACAATAAATAAAATGAAAAATGCAACAGATTCAACAGCAGACTCAATCAAGCAGAAGAAAAAAATCTGTGAACTCAAAGACAAGTCATTTGAAATCATCCAAGCAGAGGAGAAAAGAGAATAAAGAAAAGAAAAACTGCTGCACATTATGGGAATCCCAGAGAGAGAAAAAGGAGATGTTTATTTAAAGGGAAAATGGTTGAACATTTTCCAAATCTTGGGAGGAAAAATGGACAACCAGACTAATGAAGCTCAAATGACCCCAAATAGAATCAACCCAAAGAAGATTACATGGAGACATATTAGAATCAAATTGTCAAAAGTCAAGGACAGAGAATTTTGAAAGTAGTAATAGAAAAGCTACATGTCATATATAGGAGAACCCCCATAATACTATCAGCAAATTTTTCAGCAAAACCTTGCAGTCTAGGAGAAAGTGGCATGATATACTCAAAGTACTGAAAGAAAAAATTTTCAACCAAGAAGACTATACCCAGAAAATAATCTTTTCAAAGGAAAGAGATAATGTCTTTCTCAGACAAAAATTGAGGGAATTCATCACCCCTAGACCTGCTGGCAAGAAAGGAACAAAGGAACAACAAAACAGAAGAAAAAGTAAGAAAATAATGAACAAAATGAAAGAAATAAGTCCATATCGATCAATAATTATTTAATGTAAATGGATTAAATTCTCCAATCTAAACAAAGAATGGCTGAATGGGTTTAAAAAAAAAAAAAACCCACAAGAGCCAACTATATGCTTCCTATAAGAAACTCACTTTAGCTTAAAGGACACATCCAGGAGAAAGCAAAGGAACGTAAAAAGTTATTCCAAGCAAATGTTAATAAGAGAGAGCAGGGTAGTCATAATTATATTGGATAAAATAGAGTATGAGTCAAAAACTGTCACAAGAGACAAAGAAGGTCATTATATTTATGATAATGGGGCCAATTCATCATGAGGGTATAAACACCAAATAGCTGAGTACCAAAATATATAAATATTAACAGAACGGAAGGGAGAAATAGGCAGCAATACAATAATAGTAGGGGACTTTAAATATGTCAGTTTCAACAATGGCTAGATGATCCAGACAGAATAATGAGGAAAAAAATGGACCTGAGCAACACCATAGACAAAATGGACCTAACAGATTATACAGAACATGCATACAACAATATCAGAATACACATAATCAAGCACACAGAGGACATTCTCCAGCACAGATCATATGTGAAGCCATAAAATAAGTCTTAAAAGATTTATATTATACAGAATAACTACAATGGTATGAAACTAGAAATGAATAACAAGGAAAAACTGAAAATTCACAGTAGGTTAAAATTGAACAGCATACTCTTGAACAACCACTGGGTTAGAGAAAAATCAAAAGGGAAATTGAAAAGTATCTTGTAATGAATGAGAATGAAAACACAACATACCAAAACTTATAGAATGCAACAAAAACAATTCTAAGAGGAAAGTTTATAATGATAGACACTTACATTAAGAAAAAACCCAAATACTTTTACTAAAAAACAAAAACTTTACACCTTAAGAAACTAGAAAAATATAAACTAAGACCAAAATTAGCAGAAGGTAGGAGATAATAGAGGAGAAATAGATGAAATAAAGACTAGAAAAGGTCAACAAAATTTAAAGTTGGCTTTTTAAAAAGATAGACAAAAATAACATTTAGCTGGACTAACTAAAAAGAATACTCAAAATTATAAACAAAAGGAGAAAATAAAACTGATACCACAGAAATACAGAGGGTCATAAGGGACTACAATAAAAAATATATTCCAACAAATTGAAATAATTTATTGAAATGGACAATGAAGAAATGGATAAATTCCTGGAAACCTAATACTGAGTCATGAAAAATAAGTCTGAACAGACCAATAAAGAATAAGGAGGTTGAATCATTAGTCAAAAATCTCCCAACAAAGAAAAATCCCAGGACCAGATGGCTAGAGTGGTGAGTTCTACCAAACATTTAAAGAAGAATTAACACCAATCCTTTTCAAAGTCTTCAAAAATTGAGGAGGAACTCTTCCACAATCACGTTAAGAGGCCTGCATTACCCTGATACCAAAGCCGTATAATGACAAGAAAGGAAAATTATAGGCCCTGATGAACATAGACACAAAAATCTCCCAAGTACTAGCAAACCTAATTCAGCAGCACATTAAAAGGATCGTATACCATGATCAAGTGGGATTCATGCCTGGAACGCAAGGATGGATTGACATTTGTAAGTAAATGTTAACAGAATGAAGAATATATTATAACAATAGATGCAGATGAAGCATTTGACAAAATGCAAGATCCTTTAATGATACAAACTCTGAAGAAATTAGGCATATAAAGAGTGTACCTCAACATAATAAAGGTTTTGTATAACAAGCCTACAGCTAACATTATACTTGACAGTGAAAAGCTGAAAGCTTTTCATCTAAGATCATGAACAAGATAAGATGCTCCCTCTAGCCACTTCTGTTCAATATGGTACTGGAAGTCCTAGCTAGATAAGTTAGGCAAGACAAAAGGAATAAAAGGCGTTCAAATCGGACCGGAAGAATTAAAACTGTTTGTAGATGACACGATCTTTTATGAAGAAAAAACCCAAGACTCCACCAAAAACAGATCTAATGAATCAATTTGGTAAAGTTGCAGAATAGAAAATCAATATACAGAAATAAGTTGTGTTTCTATACACTAAAATGTACATTATAAAAAATAATTTAAGAAATCTTTCTCAGTTACGAAAACTTTAAATAGAATAAACTACATAGGAATAAATTTAACCAAGGAGGTGAAAGATCTGTAAACTGGAAACTATACAACATTTTAGGAGGATACAAGCAAATGAAAAGTTATCCTGAGTTCTTGGATTGACAGAATTAATATTGTTAAAACGTCCCTGCTATCCAAAAGTGATTTACAAATCAAAGCAATCCCTTTCAATATTACAATGGCATTTTTCACATCCATAGAAAAATCCTAAATCTTTATATGAAACTGTAAAACACTCCAAATAGCCAAAGCAAACTTGAGAAAGAACCAAAGTCAGGGGCGTCACACTTCCTGATTTCAAATTATATTGCAAAGCTATAGTAATTTTTTTAACCTATTTTTTTAAAAATTGAAGTATAATTGATTTACAATGTTGTGTTAGTTTCAGGTGTGTAACAAAGCTATAGAAATTTTTTAAAAGTGTGCTACTGTCATAAAAATAGTCACATAGACCATTGGAACAGAATAGAGAGCCTAGAAATAAACCCTTACATATATGGTCAACTAATCTTTCACAAGGGTGCTGAGAATACACAATGGGGACAGGATAGTCTCTTCAATAAACGGTGTTGGAAAGACTGGATATCCACATACAAAAGAATGAAAGTGGATACTTAACTTACACCATTCACAAAATCATCTGAAATGGATTAAAGGCTTACAACATAAGACCTGAACCATAAAACTCCTAGGAAAAACATACAGAAAAATCTCCTTGACGTTGGTTTTGGCTATGATTTTTTGGTTATGTTGCTAAACTCTCAGGCAAAGAAAGCAAAAATAAAGTGGGACTACATTAAACTAGAAATATTCTGCACAGCAAAAGAAATAATCAAAAAAGGGAAAGAAAGGCTTCCCTGGTGGCGCAGTGGTTGAGAGTCCGCCTGCCGATGCAGGGGACACGGGTTCGTGCCCTGGTCCGGGAAGATCCCACGTGCCGCGGAGCGGCTGGGCCCGTGAGCCATGGCCGCAGAGCCTGCGCAGCTGGAGCCCGTGCTCCGCAACGGGAGAGGCCACAACAGTGAGAGGCCCGCGTACCGCAAAAATAAATAAATAAAAGGAAAAGGCAATCTATGGAATGGGAGAAAATGTTTGCAAACAATGTATCTGATAAGGGGTTAATATCCAAAATACGTAATGAACTCATAGAACTCAACAGCTAAACGAAAGAAAACATTTAACCCAGTTTAAAAATGGGCAAAAGACCTCAGTAGGTATTTCTCAGAGGAGACATACAAATGGACAGCAGATATGTGAAAAGATACTCAACATCACTAATCAACAGGAACACACACACACACAAACAGGAGATGAACTCACACCTGTTAGAATGGCTATTATCAAAAAGCAAAGATAATGATGGTGGTGGACAGGCAAACTTTGCATACTGTTTGTGGAAATGTAAATTAGTAAACCTTTAGGAAAAAACAGTTTCTTCAAAACATTAAAAAAAACTGTTACATGATCTATCAACATCACTTCTGGGTATTTAAAAGAATTGAAGTCAGGATCTTGAAGAGATATCTGTACTCCCATGTTCATTGCATCATTATTCACAATAGCCAAGACAGCGACTACTTAAATTCTCATTGATAATTGGATAAAGAAATGTAGTGTATACATAAAATGGATTATTAAGCCTAAAAAAACCAGGAGAATCCTGCCATTTGCAACAACTTGGATGGAACTGGAGGGCATGATGCTAAGTGAAAATAAGCCAGGTACAGAAAGACAAATGCTGCATGATCTTAGTTATAAATGGAATCTAAAATAGTAAAACACGAAAGAAACAGAGTCGAATGGTCGTTGCCAGGGAATAGGGATAGTGAGAAATGAGGAGCTGAGGTGATGGTTAAAAGGTACAAAGTTTCGGGCTTCCCTGGCGGCGCAGTGGTTGGGAGTCCGCCTGCCGATGCAGGGGACGCGGGTTTGTGCCCCGGTCTGGGAGGGTCCCACGTGCCGCGGAGCGGCTGGACCCGTGGGCCGTGGCCGCTGGGCCTGCGCGTCCGGAGCCTGTGCTCCGCGGCGGGAGAGGCCACAGCAGTGGGAGGCCCGCGTACCGCAAAAGAGAAAAAAAAAAAAAAGAAAAGGTACAAAGTTTCACATATATAAGTTCTGGAGACCTAACAGCGTTTAAGCTAACAGTACTGTATTGTATACTTCAAACTCGCTAAGAAGTAGATCTTATGATAAGTGTTCTTACCCTAAAAAAAAAAAAAAAAAAAGTGTGGAGAAGGAAACTTTGGGAGGTGATGGATGTTTATATACTTGATGGTGGTGATAGTTTCATGGACGTATACTTATCTCCAATCTTATTTCATTGAATACATTGAATATATAATTACATGTCAAACATACCTAAATAAAGTGCTTTAAAAGAACCCAAAATGTTGGCAAAAAGTAAACAACGAAAAGATTTTCCATCATGCAGCTCCTCAACACACAACTTACACAAACATCTCTCTTTAATAGAGAGGCCTCAAATTTTCCATTAAAAACGTTTATTACAACCTGCTTAGAGGCCTCCCACCCACAGGACTTGCTGTGCTGTACAGCATCATTTAAACAAGCCCCAGCTGAAAACTAAGTTTGGAGAGTGACCTACTGGTTCCAGAGGACATTACTTAAAAAAAAATTTTTTAACATCTTTATTGGAGTATAATTGCTTTACAATGTCGTGTTAGTTTCTGCTGTATAACAAAGTAAATCAGCTATACGTATACATATATCCCCATATCCCCTCCTCCTTGCGTCCCTCTCCTACGCTCCCTATCCCACCCCTCTAGGTGGTCACAAAGCACCAAGCGGATCTCCCTGTGCTATACAGCTGCTTCCCACTAGCTAGCTATTTTACATTTGGTAGAATATATATGTCAATGCCACTCTCTGACTTCGTCCCAGCTTACCCTTCCCCCTCCCAGAGGACATTACTTTTATTTAAACTAACAATGTTTCCTTTAGTTAAAGCAGGGGCTAATTCTGGTACTTAAACACACACAAACACACCCACACGCACCCCTAGCATTACTGTAATCTAATGAAATACACTTAGTCCCTGGTGTAATTAGTCCTATCCCCAACTGATTCTGGATGTTTCCTTGTATTCATCTTAGTACATGTAACTTGAGTTTCTCAGTTCTCTGGGGCAAAAGTATACACACCATGTTA
Source organism: Tursiops truncatus (assembly GCF_011762595.2). Lineage (NCBI taxonomy): Eukaryota > Metazoa > Chordata > Mammalia > Artiodactyla > Delphinidae > Tursiops > Tursiops truncatus. The sequence goes on along the minus strand of NC_047049.1, from coordinate 53,199,422 downwards.
TTTTTCTAATTTTCTGGAGCCCGTGTGCCACAACTACTGAAGCTCACGTGCCTAGAGCCCAAGCTCTGTGACAACAGAAGCCACTGCAATGAGAAGCCCACGTACCACAACAAAGAGTAGACCCCACTCGCCACAACTAGAGAAAGCCTATGCGCAGCAACGAAGACCCAACAACGAAGACCCAATGCAGCCAAAAATAAGCAAATAAATTAATTTTTTAAAAGTTGGTATTCTACATACAGAGAACAGGACGTGATCAACATTTTAAAGTTTATAAAAATACAAGTTTAATTTCATAAACCATATTTTATATTTTCTTAAAAATTTATACTTGTTACATTTTCCTTTCATTGATGGCTTTTCTTTTTGCTTCCCTTTTTCTTTCCGTGTTACATTATGGACTGTTAGTGGTTGGTATCAATACCTAGTTCACTGATAGTTACCCTTTCTGATATACATATATCACACCCTGTGTGCAATTCAGCATGACATTAGGTGTATCCATACGGTAAAAATAGATTCCATTAGAGTTTGAAGGTTTCCACATGGCATAAATAGAAGGCATGGGCTCACACCACAAATCTGAATAGATATCAACTGAAGTCTTTCTAATAATCTTACCCTTTTCTTTAAAACAGGCTCACTCCCGAGAAGATCCTGATGAAGGAAGATTGTTTTGAAGCTTAACCAAAGAGCACTCTGCAGCATTATTTCACAGAACCCCTACCCTGGGCTCTCTACCAGAGAATGACTGGTCAAAGAAATTGGCATTCCAAAGGACTAATGTCAGCATCATGTGGCATAAATCACTTTCCCTCTCCTTTTTTAAGCAAAAAATTAAATGTCCATAACGAAACAAAAGTGCCTCCACATATTACACCAATGGATCCTGGAGGTTTCTAGCCAAGCTGTGCATCCAAAAATAAATAAGACCTCAGAAAGGACTGTGGATCCAGAGGAGCTGTCAAACCTGCCCTACCCCAGCTCACCAGGCAGCCAGGAAAAAAAAATGTAACCTACAAAGGAACCCCTATTAGGCTATCAGTGGATTTCTCAGCAGAAATTCTACATACCAGGGGAGAGTGAAATGACATATTCAAAGAGCTGAAAATGAACATTTTCACCCAGGAATACTTTATCTGGCCAAATTATCCTTGATATATGGAGAAATAAAGGTTTTCCTAAACAAAAGCTAAGCAAGTTCAGCAACATTAGATTTGCCATGCAAGAAATTCCAAAAGGAGTTTCTTGAATTGAAATAAAAATATGCTAATTAATAACATGAAAACATAGGAAAGTACACAACAATCTGATAAAGGTAAAATATAGAGAGAATCTGAAAACTGTCTTTCTATATTAGAATGGTATCTTAAGTATATAGGTTAAAAAATTATTAACTAGTTATTATAATTTGTTAACAAATATACAACATAAAGAGGCAAATTTTGATATCAATTATATAAATGGAGAGGAGTAAAAGGATGGAGACTTTATAGGTGAATAAAGATAAAACTACATTTTATGCTGATAGCAATTTATCAAGGAGATGTTTTATATAACCCCTCATGGTGACCAAAAGCAAAAATGTACAGTAGATTCATGAAACACAGAAAAACAGGGAGGCAGAGCATACCACCATGGGAAACCACCAATGTATAAATGTAGGCAGAAACAGAGGGGAAAAGAAACAAGAGATGTGAACCAACCAGAAGAAAAACAATAAGATGGCAGTAGTTAGTCCTTACATATCAAAATCAGTCTAAATATAAATGGATTCAATTTATCAACCAAAAGTCACAGATTGGCTGGCTGAATGAAAAAGAAGGGAGAAATAGAAAACAATATAACAATAGTAGGGGAGGGAATTCCCTGGCAGTCCAGTGGTTAGGCCTCCACGCTCCACTGCAGACGGTATGGGTTCCATCCCTGGTCAGGGAAATAAGATCCCACAAGCTGTGTGGTGCGGGCAGAAAACAAACACAAAAACCCAAAGAAACAAACACAATAGTAGGGGACTTCTGTACTGCACTGTCAGCAATGGATAGATCAGACAGAAAATTAACAAGAAAACGTTGGAGTTGAACCACACTTTAGACCAAGTGAACGTAACAGGCATATATAGAGCATTCCATCCAACGGTAGCAAAATACACACACTTCTCAATTGTACATGTAACATTCTCCAGGGTAGAGCATATGATAGGACACAAAACAAATCTTAGCAAATTTAAGAAGTTTGAAATTATAAAGAGACCTTCAAGATGGTAAAGGAGTAAGCCATGGAGATCACTTTCCTCCCCACAAAAACATCAGAAATACATCCACATGTGGAAAAACTACAGAACACCTACTGAATGCTGGCAGAAGACCCACACTTCCCAAAAAGCAAGAAACTCCCCACATACATGGGTAGGGCAAAAGAAAAAACGGAGACAAAAGAATAGGGACAGGACCTGCACCTCTGGGAGGGAGCTGTGAAGGAGGAAAAGTTTCCACACACTATGAAGCCCCTTCACTGGCGGAGATGGAGGGTGGTGGGGGGGAAGCTTCGGAGCCATGGAGGACAGCGCAGCAACAGGGGGGGCAGAGGGCAAAGCAGAGAGATTCCTGCACAGAGGATCAGTACCAATGAGCACTCACCAGCCCGAGAAGCTTGTCTGCTCACCCGCCGGGGCGGGTGGGGGCTGAGAGCTGAGGCTTCGGCAGTCAGATGCCAGGGAGAGGACTGGGGTTGGCTGCATGAACACAGCCTGAAGAGGGCTAGTGTGCCACAGCTAGCTGGGAGGGTGTCTGGGAAAAAGTCTGGACCTGCCTAAGAGGCAACAGACCGTTGTTTCGGGGTGCACAAGGAGAGGGGATTCAGAGCACCACCTAAACAAGTTCCAGAGACGGGCACGAGCCATGGCTATCAGTGTGGACACCGGAGATGGGCCTGATACGCTAAGGCTCCTCCTGCAGCCACAAAGAAGCCTGTGTGCAAGCACAGGTCACTATCCACACCTCCCCTCCCAGGAGCCTATGCAGCCCGCCACTGCCAGGGTCCCAGGATCCAGGGACAACGTCCCCCAGAGAACACACGGCGCACCTCACGCTGTTGCAATGTCATGCCGGCCTCTGCCGCCACAGACTCGCCCCGCATTCCATACCCCTCCCTCCCCCTGGCCTGAGTGAGCCAGGGCCCCCGAATCAGCTGCTACTTTAACCCTGTCCTGTCTGAGGGGTGAACAGATGCCCCCAGGTGGCCTACATGCAGAGGTGGGGCCAAATCCAAAGCTGAACCGCGGGGCTGTGCGAACAAAGAAGAGAAACGGAAATCTCTCCCAGCTGCCTCACAAGCAGTGGATTAAATCTCCACAATCAACTTGATGTACCCTGCATCTGTGGAACACCTGAATAGACAACGAATCATCCCAAATTGAGGTGGTGGACTTTGGGAGCAACTGTAGACTTGGGGTTTGCTTTCTGCATCTAATTTGTTTCTGGTTTTATGTTTATCTTAGTTTAGTATTTAGAGTTTATTATCATTGGTAGATTTGGTTATTGATTTGGTTGCTCTATTCCTTTTTTTTAAAAAAATATATATATATTTTCCTTTTTCTCTTTTTGTGAGTGTGTATATGTATGCTTCTTTGTGTGATTCTGTCTGTATAGCTTTACTTTTACCATTTGTCCTAGGGTTCCATCTGTCCATTTTTTATTACTTTTTAATTTACTTTTAATATTTTTTATTTTAATAACTGTATTATTTTCTTTCTTTCTTTTTTTCTCCCTTTTCTTCTGAGCCATGTGGCTAACAGGGTCTTGGTGCTCTGACTGGCTGTCAGGCCTGTGCCTCTGAGGTGGGAGAGCTGAGTTCAGGACATTGGTCCACCAGAGACCTCCTGGCTCCATGTAATATCAAACAATGAAAGCTCTCCCAGAGATCTCCATCTCAACGCTAAGACCCAGATCCACTCAATAACCAGCAAGCTACAGTGCTGGAAACCCTATGCCAAACAACTAGCAAGACAGGGACACAACCCCACCCATTAGCAGAGAGGCTGCCTAAAATCATAATAAGGTCACAGACACCCCAAAACACACCACCAGACACGGTCCTGCCCACCAGAAAGACAAGATCCAGCCTCATCCACCATAACACAGGCACCAGTCCCCTCCACCAGGAAACCTACACAACCCAGTGAACCAAACTTAGCCACTGGGGGCAGACACCAAAACCAACAGGAACTATGAGCTTGCAGCCTGCAAAAAGGAGGCCCCAAACACAGTAATTGAAGCAAAATGAGAAGACAGATAAACACACAGCAGATGAAGGAGCAAGGTAAAAACCCACCAGACCAAACAAAGAGGAAATAGGCAGTCTACCTGAAAAAGAATTCAGAGTAATGATAGTAAAGATGATCCAAAATCTTGGAAATACAATGGAAAAAATACAAGAAACATTTAACAGGGACCTAGAAGAACGAAAGAGCAAACAATGATGAACAACACAATAAATGAAATTAAAAATTCTCTAGAAGGAATCAATAGCAGAATAACTGAGGCAGAAGAACGGATAAGATACCTGGAAGATAAAATAGTGGAAATAACTACCACAGAGCAGAGTAAAGAAAAAAGAATGAAAAGAATTGAAGACAGTCTCAGAGACCTCTGGGACAACATTAAACACACCAACATTCGAATTATACGGGTTCCAGAAGAAGAAGAGAAAGAGACTGAGAAAATATGTGAAGTGACTATAGTTGAAAACTTCCTTAATATGGGAAAGGAAATAGTCAATCAAATCCAGGAAATGCAGAGAGTCCCATACAGGATAAATCCAAGGAGAAGCACACCAAGACACATATTAATCACGCTATCAAAAATTAAATACAAAGAGAAAATATTAAAAGGGAAAAACAACAAATAACATACAAAGGAATCCCCATAAGGTTAACAGCTGATCATTCAGCAGAAACTCTGCAAGCCACAAGGGGGTGGCAGGATGTATTTAAAGTGATGAAAGGGAAAAACCTACAACCAAGATTACTCTACCCAGCAAGGATCTCATTCAGATTCGACAGAGAAATTAAAACCTTTACAGACAAGCAAAAGCTAAGAGAATTCAGCACCACCAAACCACCTTTATAACAAATACTAAAGGAACTTCTCTAGGCAGGAAACACAAGAGAAGGAAAAGACCTACAATAACAGACCCAAAACAATTAAGAAAATGGCAACAGGAACATACATATTGATAATTACCTTAAATGTAAATGGATTAAGTGCTCCAACCAAAAGACACAGACTGGTTGAATGGATACAAAAAATAAGACCCATATACAGGCTGTCTAAAAGAGACCCACTTCAGACCTAGGAACACATATAGACTGAAAGTAAGGGGATGGAAAAAGATATTCCATGCAAATGGAAATCAAAAGAAAGCTGGAGCAGCAATTCTCATATCAAACAAAACAGACTTTAAAATAAAGACTATTACAAGAGACAAAGAAGGACACTACATAATGAACAAGGGATCAATCTAAGAAGAAGATATAACAATTGTAGATATTTATGCACCCAACATAGGAGCACCTCAATACATAAGGCAAATACTAACAACCATAAAAGGCGAAATCGACAGTAACACATTCATAGCAGGGGACTTTAACACCCCACTTTCACCAATGGACAGATCATCCAGACTGAAAATAAATAAGGAAACACAAGCTTTAAATGATACATTAAACAAGATGGACTTAATTGATATTTATAGGACATTCCATCCGAAAACAACAGAATACACATTTTTCTCAAATGCTCATGGAACATTCTCCAGGATAGATCATATATTGGGTCACAAATCAAGCTTTGGTAAATTTAAGAAAATTGAAATTGTATCAAGTATCTTTTCCGACCACAACGCTATGAGATGAGATATCAATTACAGGAAAAGATCTGTAAAAAATACAAACACATGGAGGCTAAACAATACACTACTTAATAACGAAGTGATCACTGAAAAAATCAAAGAGGAAATCAAAAAACACATAGAAACAAATGACAATGGAGACATGACGACCCAAAACCTATGGGATGCAACAAAAGCAGTTCTAAGAGGGAAGTTTATAGCAATATAATCCTACCTTAAGAAACAGGAAACATCTCGAATAAACAACCTAACCTTGCACCTCAAGCGATTAGAGAAAGAAGAACAAAAAAACACCAAAGATAGCAGAAGGAAAGAAATCATAAAAATCCGATCAGAAATAAATGAAAAAGAAATGAAGGAAATGATAGCAAAGATCAATAAAACTAAAAGCTGGTTCTTTGAGAAGATAAACAAAATTGAAAAACCATTAGCCAGACTCATCAAGAAAAAAAGGGACAAGACTCAAATCAATAGAATTAGAAATGAAAAAGGAGAAGTAACAACTGACACTGCAGAAATACAAAAGATCATGAGAGATTACTACAAGCAACTCTATGCCAATAAAATGGACAACCTGGAAGAAATGGACAAATTCTTAGAAATGCACAACATGCCAAGACTGAATCAGAAAGAAACAGAAAATATGAACAGACCAATCACAAGCACTGAAATTGAAACTGTGATTAAAAATCTTCCAACAAACAAAAGCCCAGGACAACATGGCTTCACAGGCGAATTCTACCAAACATTTAGAGAAGAGTTAACACCTATCCTTCTCAAACTCTTCCAAAATATAGCAGAGGGAGGAACACTCCCAAACTCATTCTACGAGGCCACCATCACCTTGATACCAAAACCAGGCAAGGATGTCGCAAAGAAAGAAAACTACAGGCCAATATCACTGATGAACATAGATGCAAAAATCCTCAACAAAATACTAGCAAACAGAATCCAACAGCACAATAAAAGGATCATACAACACGATCAAGTGGGGTTTATTCCAGGAAGGCAAGGATTCTTCAATATATGCAAATCAATCAACGTGATACACCATATTAACAAATTGAAGGAGAAAAACCATATGATCATTAAAATAGATGCAGAAAAAGCTTTCGACAAAATTCAACACCCATTAATGATAAAAACTCTGCAGAAAGTAGGCATAGAGGGAACTTTCCTCAACATAATAAAGGCCATATATGACAAACCCACAGCCAACATCGTTCTCAATGGTGAAAAACTGAAACCATTTCCACTAAGATCAGGAACAAGACAAGGGTGCCCACTCTCACCACTCTTATTCAACATAGTTTTGGAAGTTTTAGCCACAGCAACCAGAGAAGAAAAGGAAATAAAAGGAATCCAAATTAGAAAAGAAGAAGTAAAGCTGTCACTGTTTGCAGATGACATGCTACTATACATAGAGAATCCTAAAGACGCTACCAGAAAACTACTAGAGCTAATCAATGAATTTGGTAAAGTAGCAGGATACAAAATTAATGCACAGAAATCTCTGACATTCCTATACACTAATGATGAAAACTCTGAAAGTGAAATCAAGGAAACACTCCCATTTACCATTGCAACAAAAAGAATAAAATACCTGGGAATAAATCTACCTAAGGAGACAAAAGACCTGTATGCAGAAAATTTTAAGACACTGATGAAAGAAATTAAAGATAATACAAACAGATGGAGAGATATAGCATGTTCTTGGATCGGAAGAATCAACATTGTGAAAATGACTATACTACCCAAAGCAATCTACAGATTCAATGCAATCCCTATCAAACTACCACTGGCATTTTTCACAGAACCAGAACAAAATATTTCACAATTTGTATGGAAACACAAAAGACCTCAAATAGCAAAAGCAATCTTGAGAACAAAAAACGGAGCTGGAGGAATCAGGCTCCCTGACTTCAGACTATACTACAAAGCTACAGTGATCAAGACAGATGGTACTGGCACAAAAACAGAAAGATAGATCAATGGAACAGGATAGAAAGCCCAGAGATAAACCCACGCACATATGATCACCTTATCTTTGATAAAGGAGGCAGGAATGTACAGTGGGGAAAGGACAGCCTTTTCAATAAGTGGCCCTGGGAAAACTGGACAGGTACATGTAAAAGTATGAGATTAGATCACTCCCTAACACCATACACAGAAATAAACTCAAAATGGATTAACGACCTAAATGTAAGGCCAGAAACTATCAAACTCTTAGAGGAAGACATAGGCAGAACACTCTATGACATAAAACACAGCAAGATCCTTTTTGACCCACCTCCCAGAGAAATGGAAATAAAAACAAAAATAAACAAATGGGACCTAATGAAACTTCAAAGCTTTTGCACAGCAAAGGAAACCATAAACAAGACCAAAAGAAAACTCTCAGAATGGGAGAAAATATTTGCAAATGAAGCAACTGACAAAGGATTAATCTCCAAAATTTATAAGCAGCTCATGCAGCTCAAGAACAAAAAAACAAACAACACAATCCAAAAACCGGCAGAAGACCTAAACAGACATTTCTCCAAAGAAGATATGCAGACTGCCAACAAACACATGAAAGAATGCTCAACATCATTAATCATTAGAGAAATGCAAATCAAAACTACAATGAGATATCATCTCACCCCAGTCAGAATGGCCATCATCAAAAAATCTACAAACAATTAATGCTGGGGAGGGTGTGCAGACAGGGGAACACTCTGGCACTGCTGGTGGGAATGTGAATTGGTCCTGCCACTATGGATAACAGTATGGAGGTTCCTTAAAAAACTATAAATAGAACTACCATATGACCCAGCAATGCCACTACTGGGCATATACCCTGAGAAAACCATAACTCAAAAAGAGTCATGTACCAAAATATTCATTGCAGTGCAGCTCTATTTACAATACCCTGGAGAGGGAAACAACCTAAGTGTCTATCATTGGATGAATGGATAAAGAAGATGTGGCACATATATACAATGGAATATTACTCAGCCATAAAAAGAAACGAAATTGAGTTATTTGTAGTGAGGTGGATGGACATAGAGTCTGTCATACAGAGGGAAGTAAGTCAGAAAGAGAAAGACAAATACCGTATGCTAACACATATATGTGGAATTTAAGAAAAGAAAAATGTCATGAAGAACCTAGCGTTAAGACAGTAATAAAGACACACACCTACTAGAGAATGGACTTGAGGATATGGGGAGGGGGAAGGGCAAGCTGTGACAAAGTGAGAGAGCGGCATGGACATATATACACTACCAAATATAAGGTAGATAGCTAGTGGGAAGCAGCCGCATAGCACAGGGAGATCAGCTCGGTGCTTTGTGACTGCCTGGAGGGGTGGGATAGGGAGGGTGGGAGGGAGGGAGACGCAAGAGGGAAGAGAGATGGGAACATATGTATATGTATAACTGATTCATTTTGTTATAAAGCAGAAACTAACACACCATTGTAAAGCAATTATACTCCAATAAAGATGTAAAAATAAAAATAACCAGCAAGCTACAGTGCTGGAAACCCTATGCCAAACAACTAGCAAGACAGGGACACAACCCCACCCATTAGCAGAGAGGCTGCCTAAAATCATAATAAGGTCACAGACACCCCAAAACACACCACTAGACACGGTCCTGCCCACCAGAAAGACAAGATCCAGCCTCATCCACCATAACACAGGCACCAGTCCCCTCCACCAGGAAACCTACACAACCCAGTGAACCAAACTTAGCCACTGGGGGCAGACACCAAAACCAACAGGAACTATGAGCTTGCAGCCTGCAAAAAGGAGGCCCCAAACACAGTAATTGAAGCAAAATGAGAAGACAGATAAACACACAGCAGATGAAGGAGCAAGGTAAAAACCCACCAGACCAAACAAAGAGGAAATAGGCAGTCTACCTGAAAAAGAATTCAGAGTAATGATAGTAAAGATGATCCAAAATCTTGGAAATACAATGGAAAAAATACAAGAAACATTTAACAGGGACCTAGAAGAATGAAAGAGCAAACAATGATGAACAACACAATAAATGAAATTAAAAATTCTCTAGAAGGAATCAATAGCAGAATAACTGAGGCAGAAGAACGGATAAGATACCTGGAAGATAAAATAGTGGAAATAACTACCACAGAGCAGAGTAAAGAAAAAAGAATGAAAAGAATTGAAGACAGTCTCAGAGACCTCTGGGACAACATTAAACACACCAACATTCGAATTATACGGGTTCCAGAGGAAGAAGAGAAAGAGACTGAGAAAATATGTGAAGTGACTATAGTTGAAAACTTCCTTAATATGGGAAAGGAAATAGTCAATCAAATCCAGGAAATGCAGAGAGTCCCATACAGGATAAATCCAAGGAGAAGCACACCAAGACACATATTAATCACGCTATCAAAAATTAAATACAAAGAGAAAATATTAAAAGGGAAAAACAACAAATAACATACAAAGGAATCCCCATAAGGTTAACAGCTGATCATTCAGCAGAAACTCTGCAAGCCACAAGGGGGTGGCAGGATGTATTTAAAGTGATGAAAGGGAAAAACCTACAACCAAGATTACTCTACCCAGCAAGGATCTCATTCAGATTCGACAGAGAAATTAAAACCTTTACAGACAAGCAAAAGCTAAGAGAATTCAGCACCACCAAACCACCTTTATAACAAATACTAAAGGAACTTCTCTAGGCAGGAAACACAAGAGAAGGAAAAGACCTACAATAACAGACCCAAAACAATTAAGAAAATGGCAACAGGAACATACATATTGATAATTACCTTAAATGTAAATGGATTAAGTGCTCCAACCAAAAGACACAGACTGGTTGAATGGATACAAAAAATAAGACCCATATACAGGCTGTCTAAAAGAGACCCACTTCAGACCTAGGAACACATATAGACTGAAAGTAAGGGGATGGAAAAAGATATTCCATGCAAATGGAAATCAAAAGAAAGCTGGAGCAGCAATTCTCATATCAAACAAAATAGACTTTAAAATAAAGACTATTACAAGAGACAAAGAAGGACACTACATAATGAACAAGGGATCAATCTAAGAAGAAGATATAACAATTGTAGATATTTATGCACCCAACATAGGAGCACCTCAATACATAAGGCAAATACTAACAACCATAAAAGGCGAAATCGACAGTAACACATTCATAGCAGGGGACTTTGTAACACATTCATAGCAGGGGACTTTAACACCCCACTTTCACCAATGGACAGATCATCCAGACTGAAAATAAATAAGGAAACACAAGCTTTAAATGCCAATAAAATGAACAACCTGGAAGAAATGGACAAATTCTTAGAAAAGCACAAACTTCCAAGGCTGAACCAGGAAGAAATAGAAAATATAAACAGACAAATCACAAGCACTGAAATTGAAACTGTGATTAAAAATCTTCCAACAAACAAAAGCCCAGGACAACATGGCTTCACGGGTGAATTCTATCAAACTTTTAGAGTAGAGCTAACACCTATCCTACTCAAACTCTTCCAACATATAGCAGAGGGAGGAACACTCCCAAACTCATTCCATGAGGCCACCATCACTCTGATATCAAAACCAGACAAAGACGTCACAAAGAAATAAAACTACAGGTCAATATCACTGATGAACATAGATGCAAAAATCCTCAACAAAATACTAGCAAACAGAATCCAACAGCACAATAAAAGGATCATACAACACGATCAAGTGGGGTTTATCCCAGGAATGCAAGGATTCTTCAATATACGCAAGTCAATCAGTGGATACACCATATTAACAAACCGAAGGATAAAAACCATATGATCATCTCAATAGATGCAGAAAAAGCTTTCGACAAAATTTAGCACCCATTTATGATAAAAGCCCTCCAGAAAGTAGGCATAGAGGGAACTTTCCTCAACATAATAAAGGCCATATATGACAAACCCACAGCCAACATCGTTCTCAATAGTGAAAAACTGAAACCATTTCCACTAAGATCAAGAACAAGACAAGGTTGCCCACTCTCACCACTCTTATTCAACATAGTTTTGGAAGTTTTAACCACAGCAATCAGAGAAGAAAAAGAAATAAAAAGAATCCAAATTGGAAAAGAAGAAGTAAAGCTGTCACTGTTTGCAGATGACATGCTACTATACATAGAGAATCCTAAAGACGCTACCAGAAAACTACTAGAGCTAATCAATGAATTTGGTAAAGTAGCAGGATACAAAATTAATGCACAGAAATCTCTGACATTCCTATACACTAATGATGAAAACTCTGAAAGTGAAATCAAGGAAACACTCCCATTTACCATTGCAACAAAAAGAATAAAATACCTGGGAATAAATCTACCTAAGGAGACAAAAGACCTGTATGCAGAAAATTTTAAGACACTGATGAAAGAATTTAAAGATAATACAAACAGATGGAGAGATATAGCATGTTCTTGGATCGGAAGAATCAACATTGTGAAAATGACTATACTACCCAAAGCAATCTACAGATTCAATGCAATCCCTATCAAACTACCACTGGCATTTTTCACAGAACCAGAACAAAATATTTCACAATTTGTATGGAAACACAAAAGACCTCAAATAGCAAAAGCAATCTTGAGAACAAAAAACGGAGCTGGAGGAATCAGGCTCCCTGACTTCAGACTATACTACAAAGCTACAGTGATCAAGACAGATGGTACTGGCACAAAAACAGAAAGATAGATCAATGGAACAGGATAGAAAGCCCAGAGATAAACCCACGCACATATGATCACCTTATCTTTGATAAAGGAGGCAGGAATGTACAGTGGGGAAAGGACAGCCTTTTCAATAAGTGGCCCTGGGAAAACTGGACAGGTACATGTAAAAGTATGAGATTAGATCACTCCCTAACACCATACACAGAAATAAACTCAAAATGGATTAACGACCTAAATGTAAGGCCAGAAACTATCAAACTCTTAGAGGAAGACATAGGCAGAACACTCTATGACAAAACACAGCAAGATCCTTTTTGACCCACCTCCCAGAGAAATGGAAATAAAAACAAAAATAAACAAATGGGACCTAATGAAACTTCAAAGCTTTTGCACAGCAAAGGAAACCATAAACAAGACCAAAAGAAAACTCTCAGAATGGGAGAAAATATTTGCAAATGAAGCAACTGACAAAGGATTAATCTCCAAAATTTATAAGCAGCTCATGCAGCTCAAGAACAAAAAAACAAACAACACAATCCAAAAATCGGCAGAAGACCTAAACAGACATTTCTCCAAAGAAGATATGCAGACTGCCAACAAACACATGAAAGAATGCTCAACATCATTAATCATTAGAGAAATGCAAATCAAAACTACAATGAGATATCATCTCACCCCAGTCAGAATGGCCATCATCAAAAAATCTACAAACAATTAATGCTGGGGAGGGTGTGCAGACAGGGGAACACTCTGGCACTGCTGGTGGGAATGTGAATTGGTCCTGCCACTATGGATAACAGTATGGAGGTTCCTTAAAAAACTATAAATAGAACTACCATATGACCCAGCAATGCCACTACTGGGCATATACCCTGAGAAAACCATAACTCAAAAAGAGTCATGTACCAAAATATTCATTGCAGTGCAGCTCTATTTACAATACCCTGGAGAGGGAAACAACCTAAGTGTCTATCATTGGATGAATGGATAAAGAAGATGTGGCACATATATACAATGGAATATTACTCAGCCATAAAAAGAAACGAAATTGAGTTATTTGTAGTGAGGTGGATGGACATAGAGTCTGTCATACAGAGGGAAGTAAGTCAGAAAGAGAAAGACAAATACCGTATGCTAACACATATATGTGGAATTTAAGAAAAGAAAAATGTCATGAAGAACCTAGCGTTAAGACAGTAATAAAGACACACACCTACTAGAGAATGGACTTGAGGATATGGGGAGGGGGAAGGGCAAGCTGTGACAAAGTGAGAGAGCGGCATGGACATATATACACTACCAAATATAAGGTAGATAGCTAGTGGGAAGCAGCCGCATAGCACAGGGAGATCAGCTCGGTGCTTTGTGACTGCCTGGAGGGGTGGGATAGGGAGGGTGGGAGGGAGGGAGACGCAAGAGGGAAGAGAGATGGGAACATATGTATATGTATAACTGATTCATTTTGTTATAAAGCAGAAACTAACACACCATTGTAAAGCAATTATACTCCAATAAAGATGTAAAAATAAAAATAACCAGCAAGCTACAGTGCTGGAAACCCTATGCCAAACAACTAGCAAGACAGGGACACAACCCCACCCATTAGCAGAGAGGCTGCCTAAAATCATAATAAGGTCACAGACACCCCAAAACACACCACTAGACACGGTCCTGCCCACCAGAAAGACAAGATCCAGCCTCATCCACCATAACACAGGCACCAGTCCCCTCCACCAGGAAACCTACACAACCCAGTGAACCAAACTTAGCCACTGGGGGCAGACACCAAAACCAACAGGAACTATGAGCTTGCAGCCTGCAAAAAGGAGGCCCCAAACACAGTAATTGAAGCAAAATGAGAAGACAGATAAACACACAGCAGATGAAGGAGCAAGGTAAAAACCCACCAGACCAAACAAAGAGGAAATAGGCAGTCTACCTGAAAAAGAATTCAGAGTAATGATAGTAAAGATGATCCAAAATCTTGGAAATACAATGGAAAAAATACAAGAAACATTTAACAGGGACCTAGAAGAACGAAAGAGCAAACAATGATGAACAACACAATAAATGAAATTAAAAATTCTCTAGAAGGAATCAATAGCAGAATAACTGAGGCAGAAGAACGGATAAGATACCTGGAAGATAAAATAGTGGAAATAACTACCACAGAGCAGAGTAAAGAAAAAAGAATGAAAAGAATTGAAGACAGTCTCAGAGACCTCTGGGACAACATTAAACACACCAACATTCGAATTATACGGGTTCCAGAAGAAGAAGAGAAAGAGACTGAGAAAATATGTGAAGTGACTATAGTTGAAAACTTCCTTAATATGGGAAAGGAAATAGTCAATCAAATCCAGGAAATGCAGAGAGTCCCATACAGGATAAATCCAAGGAGAAGCACACCAAGACACATATTAATCACGCTATCAAAAATTAAATACAAAGAGAAAATATTAAAAGGGAAAAACAACAAATAACATACAAAGGAATCCCCATAAGGTTAACAGCTGATCATTCAGCAGAAACTCTGCAAGCCACAAGGGGGTGGCAGGATGTATTTAAAGTGATGAAAGGGAAAAACCTACAACCAAGATTACTCTACCCAGCAAGGATCTCATTCAGATTCGACAGAGAAATTAAAACCTTTACAGACAAGCAAAAGCTAAGAGAATTCAGCACCACCAAACCACCTTTATAACAAATACTAAAGGAACTTCTCTAGGCAGGAAACACAAGAGAAGGAAAAGACCTACAATAACAGACCCAAAACAATTAAGAAAATGGCAACAGGAACATACATATTGATAATTACCTTAAATGTAAATGGATTAAGTGCTCCAACCAAAAGACACAGACTGGTTGAATGGATACAAAAAATAAGACCCATATACAGGCTGTCTAAAAGAGACCCACTTCAGACCTAGGAACACATATAGACTGAAAGTAAGGGGATGGAAAAAGATATTCCATGCAAATGGAAATCAAAAGAAAGCTGGAGCAGCAATTCTCATATCAAACAAAACAGACTTTAAAATAAAGACTATTACAAGAGACAAAGAAGGACACTACATAATGAACAAGGGATCAATCTAAGAAGAAGATATAACAATTGTAGATATTTATGCACCCAACATAGGAGCACCTCAATACATAAGGCAAATACTAACAACCATAAAAGGGGAAATCGACAGTAACACATTCATAGCAGGGGACTTTGTAACACATTCATAGCAGGGACTTTAACACCCCACTTTCACCAATGGACAGATCATCCAGACTGAAAATAAATAAGGAAACACAAGCTTTAAATGCCAATAAAATGAACAACCTGGAAGAAATGGACAAATTCTTAGAAAAGCACAAACTTCCAAGGCTGAACCAGGAAGAAATAGAAAATATAAACAGACAAATCACAAGCACTGAAATTGAAACTGTGATTAAAAATCTTCCAACAAACAAAAGCCCAGGACAACATGGCTTCACGGGTGAATTCTATCAAACTTTTAGAGTAGAGCTAACACCTATCCTACTCAAACTCTTCCAACATATAGCAGAGGGAGGAACACTCCCAAACTCATTCCATGAGGCCACCATCACTCTGATATCAAAACCAGACAAAGACGTCACAAAGAAATAAAACTACAGGTCAATATCACTGATGAACATAGATGCAAAAATCCTCAACAAAATACTAGCAAACAGAATCCAACAGCACAATAAAAGGATCATACAACACGATCAAGTGGGGTTTATCCCAGGAATGCAAGGATTCTTCAATATACGCAAGTCAATCAGTGGATACACCATATTAACAAACTGAAGGAGAAAAACCATATGATCATCTCAATAGATGCAGAAAAAGCTTTTGACAAAATTTAGCACCCATTTATGATAAAAGCCCTCCAGAAAGTAGGCATAGAGAGAACTTTCCTCAACATAATAAAGGCCATATATGACAAACCCACAGCCAACATCGTTCTCAATGGTGAAAAACTGAAACCATTTCCACTAAGATCAGGAACAAGACAAGGTTGCCCACTCTCACCACTCTTATTAAGCATAGTTTTGGAAGTTTTAACCACAGCAATCAGAGAAGAGAAAGAAATAAAAAGAATCCAAATTGGAAAAGAAGAAGTAAAGCTGTCACTGTTTGCAGATGACATGCTACTATACATAGAGAATCCTAAAGACGCTACCAGAAAACTACTAGAGCTAATCAATGAATTTGGTAAAGTAGCAGGATACAAAATTAATGCACAGAAATCTCTGACATTTCTATACACTAATGATGAAAACTCTGAAAGTGAAATTAAGGAAACACTCCCTTTACCATTGTAACAAAAAGAATAAAATACCTAGTAATAAACCTACCTAAGGAGACAAAAGACCTGTATGCAGAAAACTATAAGACACTGATGAAAGAAATTAAAGATGATACAAACAGATGGAGAGATATAGCATGTTCTTGGGTTGGAAGAATCAACATTGTGAAAATGACTCTACCACCCAAAGCAATCTACAGATTCAATGCAATCCCTATCAAACTACCACTGGCATTTTTCACAGAACCAGAACAAAAAATTTCACAATTTGTATGGAAACACAAAAGACCCCGAATAGCCAAAGCAATCTTGAGAAGGAAAAACAGAGCTGGAGGAATCAGGCTCCCAGACTTCAGACTATACTACAAAGCTACAGTAATCGAGACAGTATGGTACTGGCACAAAAACAGAAATATAGATCAATGGAACAGGATAGAAAGCCCAGAGATAAACCCATGCACATATGGTCACCTTATCTCTGTTAAAGGAGGCAAGAATATACAATGGAAAAAGACAGCCTCTTCAATAAGTGGTGCTGTGAAAACTGGACAGCTACATGTAAAAGAAGGAAATTAGAACACTCCCTAACACCATACACAAAAATAAACTCAAAATGGATTAAAGACCTAAATGTAAGGCCAGACAGTATAAAACTCTTAGAGGAAGACATAGGCAGAACACTCTATGACATAAAACACAGCAAGATCCTTTTTGACCCACCTCCTAGGGAAAAGGAAATAAGAACAAAGATAAACAAATGGGCCCTAATGAAACTTAAAACCTTTGCACAGCAAAGGAAAACATAAAAAAGATGAAAATACAACCCTGATAACTGGAGGAAATATTTGCAAATGAAGCAACTGACAAAGGATCAATCTCCAAAATTTACAAGCAGCTCATGCAGCTTAATATCAAAAAAACAAACAACCCAATACAAAAATGGGCAGAAGACCTAAATAGACATATCTCCAAAGAGGATATGCAGATTGCCAAAAAACACATGAAAGAATGCTCAACATCACTAATCATTAGAGAAATGCAAATCAAAACTACAATGAGGTATCACCTCACACCAGTCAGAATGGCCATCATCAAAAAATCTACAAACAATAAATGCTGGAGAGGGTGTGGAGAAAAGGGAACCCTGTTGCTCTGTTGGTGGGAATGTAAATTGGTACAGCCACTATGGAGAACAGTATGGAGGTTCCTTAAAAAACTAAAAATAGAACTACCATATGACCCAGCAATCCCACTACTGGGCATATACCCTGAGAAAACCATAACTCAAAAAGAGTCATGTACCACAATGTTCATTGCACCTCTATTTACAATAGCCAGGACATGGAAGCAACCTAAGTGTCCATTGACAGATGAATGGATAAAGATGTAGCACATATATACAATGGAATATTACCCAGCCATAGAAAGAAACGAAATTGGGGCTTCCCTGGTGGCGCAGTGGTTGAGAGTCCACCTGCCGATGTAGGGGACACGGTTTTGTGCCACAGCCTGGGAAGATCCCACATGCCGTGGAGCGGCTAGCCCCGTGAGCCATGGCTGCTGAGCCTTCGCATCTGGAGCCTGTGCTCCACAACGGGAGAGGCCACAACAGTGAGAGGCCCACGTACCGCAAAAAAAAAGAAAAGAAAAAAAAGAAATGAAATTGAGTTATTTGTAGTTAGGTGGATGGACCTAGAGTCTGTCATACAGAGTGAAGTAAGAGAAAAACAAATACCGTATGCTAACATATGTATATATGGAATCTAAAAACAGGGGCAGGACAGGAATAAAGACACAAACATAGAGAATGGACTTGAGGACAGGGGGAATGGGAAGCGTAAGCTGGGATGAAGTGAGAGAGTGGCATGGACATATATATACTACCAAAAGTGAAATAGATAGTGCGAAGCAGCTGCAGAGCACCAGGAGCTCAGCTTGGTGCTTTGTCATCACCTAGAGGGGTGGGATAGGGAGGGTGGGAGGGAGATGCACGAGGGAGGGGATATGAGCGTGTATGTATACATATAGCAGATTCACTTTGTTACACAGCAGAAACTAACACAACATTGTAAAGCAATTATACTCCAATAAAGATGTTAAAAAAATTATACCAATTATATTTTCTGACACAGTGGTTAGAAACTAGAAATCAACAAGAGGAAAGCTGGAATATCTAAAAATATGTGGAAACTAAACACCACCTTTCTGAACAACCAATGGGCCAAAGAAGAAATCAAAAGGGAAATAAAAAATTATCTCCAAACAAATGAAAGTAGATACACACATATTGAATCCTAGAGGGTGTGGCAAAATCAGTTCTGAAAGGAAAGTTTTAGAGATACCTGCAAATATTAAGAAATTAGAAAGATCTCAAATAAACAAGCTAACTTTACACCTCAAGGAACTAGAAAAGAACAAATTAAGCTGAAAGTTAGTAGAAGGAAGGAAATAATAAAGATCAGAGCAGAAGTAAATGAAATAAAGACCAGAAAAACAATAAAAAGGGTCAACAGAACAAAGATCTGGTTTTTCAAAAACATTTTAAAAAATCAATAAACATTTAGTTAAAGAAGAAACGACTAAACTTATAAATGAAAGAGAAGACATTACAACTGACACTATAGAAATACTTAGGATCATAAGAGGCTATAAACAATTATATGCCAACAAATTAGATAATCTAGAAGAAATAAATAAATCCCTAGAGACACACAACCTACTAAGACTGAATCAGGAGGAAATAGAAATTTTAAACAGACCAGTAATAAGAAACTGAAACAGTAAATTTTAAAAACCCAACACAGAAAACCCCAGGACCAGATGGCTTCACCGATGAATTCTACCAAACATTTAAAGAATTAATGCCAAATCTTCTCAAACTCTTCCAAATGATTGAAGAGAAGGGAATACTTCCAAACATATTCTACAAGGCCAGCATTACCCTGATACCAAAGCCAGATAAGGACAGTACAAGGAAAGAAAACTACAGACCAATATCCCTGATGAATATAGATGCAAAGAATATTAGTAAACCAAATTCAAGAACACATTAAAAGGATTATACATGATGAGCAAGGGAGATTTACCCCTGGGATGCAAGGATGGTTCAATATATGCATATCAATAAATATGATACATTCCATTAATAGAATGAAAGATAAAAATTACATGATCACCTCCATAGATGCAGGAAAAGCATTTGACAGAATATAACATCCTTTCATGACAAAAACCCTTAACCTACCTGTGTATAGGAGAAACACACTTTAACATAATAAAGGCCAAATATGACAAACCCACAGCTAACAATCTACTCAATGGTGAAAAAATGAAAAATTTTTCTCTAAGATCATTGTCAAGACAAGGATACCCACTCTCATCACTCTTATTCAATACAGCACTGGAAGTTCTAGCTAGAGCAATTAGGCAAGACAAAGAAATGAAATGCTTCCAAATAAAAAAGAAGTAAATTGCCACCATTTGCAGATGATATAATTTTACATATAGAAAATCCCAAAGACTCAACCCAAAACTGTTGGAAATAACAAAATCAGTAAAGTTGAAAGATAAAGAAAAGAAAAAAAAATCAACATACAGAAATCAGCATTTCCATATATATGAATAATGAAACATCTAAAAAAGAAATGAAGGAAACTAGCCCATTTTAATAGCTTTAAAAGCAATAAAATGCCTAGCAAAGATTTTAACCACTTAAGTGAAAGATCTGTACAATGAAAAGTACAAGACTTTGTTGAAAGAAATCAGAGGCAAAAACAAATGGAAAGACATTTGATGTTCATGAATTGAAAGATTTAATATTGTTAGAATGGTCATAGATTTAGATATAGATAACAGATTTATAGATATAGGTCACCATCGATAGATTCAATTCTATCCCTATCAGAATTCTAATGGCATTCTTTACAGAAATAGAAAAAAAAAAAATCCCAAAATTTGTATGGAACCACAAAACACCCTGAATAGCCAAAGCAATCCTGAGAAAGAAGAACAAAGTTGGAGGTATCACACCTCCTGATTTCAAAATACACTACAAAGCTATAGTCATAAAAACAGTATGGTATTAGACTAAAAATAGACACACAGACCAGTAGATCAGAATAGAGAGCCCAGAATGAAACCCTCCTAATATGGTCAAAATATTTGGCAAGGGAGCGAAGAACACTCAATGGGCAAACGATGGTCTCTTCAATCAGTGGTGTTGAGAAAACTGGGTCAACACATGCAGAATAATGAAATTGGACCCCTATCTTACAACACTCACAAACATTAACTTGAAATCAATCATAGACATAAGACCCGATATCATAAAACTCCTGGAAGAAAACATAGGGTAGAAGTTCCTCAACATCAGTCTTGGCAATGATTTTTTAGATATAACACCAAAAGCACAAACGATAAAAGCAAAAAAAAAAAAACAACCAATGTGACTACATCAAACTTAAAAGCCTCTGCACAGCAAAGGAAACAATTAAATGAAAAGGCAACCTACAGAATGGAAGAAAATTTTTGCAAACCATGTATAGGGGGTTAATATCCAAAACATATAAAGAACTCATACAACTCAATAACAATCTGATTTTAAAATAGGCAAAGGGATGGAACGGACATTTCCCCAAAGAAAACATGCAAATGGTTAATAGTAGGTACATGAAAAGATGTACATGAAACATGTGCATGTTAATAGGTACATGAAAAGAGAAATATAAATCAAAGCACAATAAGCTAACACCTCACACCTTTAGGAATGGCTATCACCAGGAAGACAAGGGATGGCAAGTGTTGGCAAGGATGAAGAGAAAAGGGAACACATCGTGTACACTGGGAATGCAAGTTGGTTCAGCTACTATGGAAATCAATATAGACGTTTCTCAAAAAAATAAACAGATCTACCCTATGATATAGCAATTCCATTTCTGGGTACACGTCATAAGGAAATGAAAAGAGGTTTTTTAAGAGATATATGCACTCCCATGTTTTTTATAGCATTATTCTTAATAGCTCAGATATAGAAACAACCTAGGTGCCCATCAACAGATGAATGGATAAAGAAGATGAGGTATACACATGTGTGCAATGAAATACTATTCAGCCATGAGAAAGAAGCATATCCTGCCACTTGCAACAACATGGATGGATCTTGGGGACATTAGGCAGAATGACATAGTCAGACAGAGAAAGACAAATACTGTATGATATCACTTACACATGGAATCTAAAAAAAGCCTAACTCATAAAAACAGAGTAAATGGTTGCTAGGGGATAATGAGGGGGGAGTTAGAACATGTTTTTTTAAGGGTACAAACTTGCAACAAGAGTAAATACATCCTTGAGATCAAATACATAGTATAGTGAATATAGACAACAGTATATTTTAATCAAACATGCTAAGAGACTAGAACCTAATATTCCATCCACTATAAAGAAATTATAATTATGGTTTATGTTAAAGGGGCTAATTAGCACTACAATGGTAATCATATTACAATATATAAATGTATCAAATTAACATGTTGTACACCTTAAATTTATACAATGCTGTATGTTAAGTATATTTCAATTAAAAAAAAATTGGCATTCCAGAAACTAGAATCCAGGTATGCTTGAATTTCTCTTTCATTATGTCTCAGGGTCAAGATAAAGAGACAACCTGGGCTAGCAATTTTGACTCAATACCTTATATCAGGTATTTTGCTAAGAAATTTTTGCACGTTATATCATACAATGTGAAGGATTAAATACAAAAAATAAATTTGTCTATATCTTCTACCAATGGAGGAAAACCTGGTTTGGGGCATTCACCGATGGGGGAAGGGAATTGTACTGGATATTCACTTCACAATAGAAAATTAAGTCACATGTGGACACTGTAGAGAATGTAAGCAATAGGGTCAACTTGATCATGGTACATTGTCATTGATCACTGCAATCAATACTACAGAATAATGAACAATATATAGTATAAGGACTCTGGATGAAAATAATACCCATATTTCCAGTTTTCAGACCAGGATTCCTTTTTTGGTACTACTTTTTTGACACAGGACAGTTTACAGACCAGTAGAATAATTTTGAATGGAATAATCAATATAAAAAAGAAAGAAAACAATGCATCTAGAGATCAAAGAGACAGCTAGAAAGAAAATAGTTATTCTAGAAGAAGCCATATTCAGATTACCAACAAATAAAGTGAAGCAACTTATTAGATATAGGGTTTTTTCAAATGTTATAGTTCCCAATAAGCTATGGGTTACAGGAACTTCCATCTGAGGGCATGCTGGGAAGAAGACTTTTCTGGGGTTTTTTGGGGGGATGGGGGTGGGGTTGCACCACGTGGCTTGTGGGATCTCAGTTCCCTGACCAGGGGTTGAACCCTGGCCACGGCAGTGAAAGCCCGGAATCCTAACCACGAGGCCACCAGGGAACTCCCAAGATGATGTATTTCTCTTCATGCTTCCCTTTTGGGTGTCTGAGACAGCATTTACTCAAATCCTAGTAGTGAATGTGCATCCCTTGGGAACACGTGGCCATAGGTGGCTGATGGCTCCAGGCCCATTTGAATGGATGGTCCAAAAGGAAAGTCCATGAAATAATGAAGGATCAGGCTGCTTAGGAATAAAGAAATAAACAATATGTCCATCTCCAAGGTACTACCTGTGCTGAAGACTGCATCTCTGGTAAGTTCTGAAGTTAATATGCAAGCAGAGGTAACATTTGTTTATCAGCATCTTGTGCCTGAGGGGCCTAGAGGCCCACACAGACCCTGCCCAAAATCCACATCCATCCTCCCCTACCCCTAGTAACCTAATCATATAGGGCCATTGACCTTATCCTTGGTTGGGGGTGGAGACACAATTGCCCCTGCTTGAGAACTGTTGTTCTCCATAAGTTATGAAGATAGTGGTTTTGGGTATATCAGAGTCTCAAAAGACTCGTTTGTATCCAAGAACCTGTGATTCCACTTCAACTGGCTTGCAAGACCTGGTGTTCTTACCTCTGTTCTCCATGGATGGAGAGGAAATTCAACCTCATCAGGAGAGCTCCTTTCCTGATACAACCCTGAAAGAAGAGTGTTGATTCTAGATTCAGGTGTTTTTCATCTGGACTTGGTGGCTGCCTGTGTCTGAACGTCTGTCCATAAGAGATGGGCTTGCAGTCATATCAAGTGGGCACATTCACTGAAGGCATGATTTTAACCATGCCTGAACTGGGACATCCATCTGCGCCAGAGAAGGTGATTTTTCCTTTGGATCACAGCTCTTAGCAGACGGGGGAAAGGTTTTAAGGAATGCCTGTATACCTGAGGACTTGAGTATTCTGGGTAGGGAAGGGGAAGCAGATCACTATTTGCCCTAGGACTCATTAAGTGGGAGATATTAAGACATCAACTTTCAGGGAAAGGGCAGGAGAGGTAATAGTGTATGAGGAGCCCAGCATTCTAGCCAACCAATGTAGGAGCCACTCCTAGCCAGGTGTGGATAGCTGCTCTGAATTTGCACCTAGTTTGCAAGGACCAGGTGAAAGATACAAATAGGATCCCCAATATTAGGCCTAACAGACATTGCTCTCTGCCTGACAGATCAGGGGGCAACTGAGCTGGAATCTTACTTCTTCTGAGGTCCATGTCTCCTTTTTTCTACCCTAGCTATGGTTTTAGAACCAAAGAGCTCAGCACCCGGAGCAGAGCAGAAGTGGGTCCGTGAATGCCCCGGCAGAAGGCCGCAATGCTAGACCTCCCCTGACTGTTCCCTGGGACCGAAACCAAAGCAACCTGTCCACCATTGTTGGGCTGTACCTCACAGGCCTGCAAGCCTTGTAGATACTTAGCCTTGAGACTGAAGGAAGAGCCAGAGACAGTGACAAACATCAATGGTTTATTGGACAGGGGATCTTACACATCCAAAGCAGAAGTGTCCTAGAGCAACACCCCACCATGTACGGCAGTAGGACATGGCTGCAATCTTTGACACTGGGGGAGAAGGAGGCTACCATTTATAGGGGGAATTGATGTCAGGTTGGCTTATCAGTTACCGTGGAAACCAGCAGCTAGGCAGGGGCAAGCATGTAGGCAGATACTAGTTAAGCCCTATAATTAAAAGGATTGGATAGTCATGTGAGTGAAGCAGGGCCTGTTGGAGCAGGGGCATGTAGAGAGAGCAAGAGAACAGCCATCTTGAATGACCTGACCATACACTGCCCCCCTACATATCCCACATGACCCTTGTAATCTTGGTCTGCCCCTCTTCCACGATATCCCTGGGGTCAGCTATGTAGAGGTGCACTGCTACCAGATACCACAAATTCGATACAGACAACAGCAGCTAGAGAGTACTGAGAGTCCAAAAGGTGGGTAAACTTTGGGGCCAGGCGCTTATCGGGTCAGTTGTTCATGGAATTCCAGAGGAGGATAACAGTGGTATCTCACTGTAGACCCACCAATCAGACTCATTTTGCAGTGAGGCCACCGTTGTCACCCAGTCTGCAAACAGATTCCCTCCGCTCAGACTAGAGACGAAATGTAAGATGTCTAACCAACTCGATACAGGGAAGATCATGACCATTAAGCAAAAATACAAGCAGTAACAGCATTCTTTTTTTTTCTTTTTTTTTGCAGTACGCGGGCCTCTCACTGTTGTGGCCTCTCCCATTGCGGAGCACAGGCTCCGGACGCACAGGCTCAGCGGCCATGGCTCACGGGCCCAGCCGCTCTGCGGCATGTGGGATCCTCCCGGACCAGGGCACGAACCCATGTCCCCCGCATCGGCAGGCGGACTCTCAACCACGGAGCCACCAGGGAAGCCCAGTAACAGCATTCTGACATAACACCACCCCTGCCTGTGGGTTTTGTCCTGAGCTGCAGTACCATACCACCTGTCCACCCTCAGTCCCCACGGCCGGTGCCAAATACTAGAGAGGGTTTAACAGACCATAGGGTTAATATAATGGCGTCTTTCTACAGTAAGGGGCCTGGATTTATTACCTTAGTAGTCTTAGGTGGGGCTGGGTAGAAGAAAGGTGAAATCTATTCATTCCTTTTTAGTCCTAATCTCCATGGGACGGCAAACCCAAACCGCCAGGGGACTTACCTGCCAATCCCAGGGCCATTTATAATATGTTCCCCTGGGGGTAGATTCTGTGGGAAGGGCGAAAGTGAGTTACTGTCCTGATCATTAGTTGGCAATGGTCCTGGGCCGCTCAACAGTTGAACTTGGATAGTGTTGACCAGTTGCCTCTGGGTTAACACGGCGTAGGCACTGGGATGATTGCTGCTGGATGTTTAGCTGTAAATTTGTATGAGCTGCGTTAGCCTCCTGGTCCACAGGTTGAGACAGCAGGTCTCCCGCCTCAATTGTTGTTTAAGTAGGCCGCTCATCCTTCAATTAGCCTGGCAGCAGTGGGGCTGAAGAGCAGGTGAAAATGCCAGGTATAGCATTTTATCGGCCCAGGCCTGAACTTCATGGCCGCTAAAGTGGGGTTTTTTGCATTGCTTAACAACGCAGGTAGGCCTTTTGTAATACCTTCCACCTGTTGTAAGGCCTCGTAGGCTGCATATAGCTTTGCTCCATCACACTGTATCGCTGCTCTGCGCCCTGCCATAGCTGGGACCAGAAGCCCAAGGGTACCTTTATTGTTTTGCCGTTGTCACAGGCCTCAAACAAACCCTTCAGCGTAACTGGCCACGTCCAATTCACAAGCCTGTCCCTCAGTGAATATCCTTAAAGCCTGTGTCTGTAATTGTTTGGGGGTGGCAGATCAGGGGTATGTTTGTATTTTGCAGATAAAAACAACAACAAAAAAACCCAGAAAGTCTCTTGCGTTTTGTCTGTATTCACCAGCCCTCCTCATGCACTGGGCTGCTGCTTTTAAACTGGAAAGGGGCTCTAAGGTTAACAGGATGTCATCAATACAACGGGACAGAAAGACAACTCTCACAGTAGTCAGCTGCCGTGGGGCCCCACATGCCGGTGGACGGCCACCCCAGGATTACCCCCGCAACTTTCCATTCCCCGTCCTTATTCCCCAGAATCTCGGCTCTCCCGGGAGTTTCCTCAGCATTTTGGCTGACTCACCATTTGTTGAGCTGCACCCCGCAGGCCTGCAAGCCTTGTTGACGCCCAGCCTTGTGACCGAAGAAAGTGCCCGGAGATAGTGACAAAGACCTCAGTGGCTTATTGGACAAGGGATCTTACACGTCCAAAGCACAAGGGTCCTAGAGCCACAACATACCACCTTCGGCAGAGAGCAGGAAGAACGTAACAATCGCCACTCGGGGTGGGGGAGGAGGCTACCATTTATAGGGGGAATTGACGTCAGGTTGGCTCATCAGTTACCAAGGAAACCAACAGCTGGGGCAGTGGGTAGGCAGTTACTAATTAAGCCCTATAATTAAAAGGATTGGATAGTCATGTGAGTGAAGCAGGGCCTGTTGGAGCAGGGGGATGTAGAGAGAGCAAGAGAACAGCCATCTTGAATGGCCTAACCCTACATGGGCCCACTGAGCTGGGTGTTTCAACAGTAATGTGGACGAGCAGCCGGTAAAATACCAGAGGCTACAGCTTAGCTCTGACAAAAGTGCAGCTGATGAAGTCCACCACGGGGTGCAGATACTTCTGCGGCTGCAGTACAGCACCAGTGACCAGCTCCCAAAGAAACTGTGCAGTCATCCTGGACTTTGTATTGGGAAGACAGTGTGGTCCAGTGACCCTCTGCGTGAAAGCCATTGTGATTCTTCTCACCTGTGTTGGTGGAACTGAGAAAAGCAAAGGTTATCATTGCAACACGAGTGTCTGGGCTTGATCATAAATAGAACTGGATTCTGTTGGAATGTGAAGTTAGACAAAGGAAACACCATATTCTGGGCTATAATGGGGCCTGAGGGCATCATGAGGGATGTATTTGACAGTCTAGGAGGTGGTAGTTAGTAGAAGCCAGCTTGCAGGAAGGAACAAAGTATAGGACTTCTGAAATAAAAGTCACCATAAATAAGGAGGGTTTGTCTAGCCACCAGGATAAGACTTGACAATTAGGCTTTGTGGGGAGAGGAGAGCTAATGTTCAGTTCAACCTCCATGCTGACCTACATCTCTAGGGGGCAGGGCACATGAACCTCTTAGAATAGAGAGGGCTGTGTGTTAATAATGGAAGAGCTCAAGCATTAGGGGCCCATGTTCTCTACTATGGGATCCTCCTTCAAAAAATTGCAGGATGGAAAAGAGAAGACCTTTCCCTACCAACTGAGGAAAGCTGGCATTATAGATTCCATAATATACAGGGATCATCAAAACCCAGGAGCAAGTCAGCACCTCCAGTGGGGTGGCCAAAGGAGAGGATTGGAGACCTGGGGTGGCTGGTGTGTAGACCTAGGCGAAGGGTTGATGGAAGAGATAAAGTCACAGGGATCTAAAAGCAAGCAGAGATGCCAGCAGCTGCCCCACAGTCACTGGAAGTTAGAGTTTCCTTGGGGATGGTTGCAACAGTATATTAGCAGCTCAGGGATCCAAACTGGCCACTAGAGCCATGGAACGGACAAACACTGGCTAAAAAGGTGGAGAGATTCGGGCAACCAAGTTAAGGGGAGGCCATCCCATAAAAGGCAAGTGGGAGGCTGTCCTACATCTAGAGCAGGAAGCAAAAGAGTGGACTCTGCAGACACAAGCTGCTTTTGCAAGACGTGGAGGTCATTGTACAACTTGCTGGTCTTCTCTGGACCTTGGATTCCCGGACATCTGTGAAATACAGACACTGATGCTGCCACTGAACTCACAGGGCTGCAGTGAGGTGCAGATGAAATCGTGGGCTGAGGGTGCTCTATGAACTCTAAGGTGATGTGTGTGTAGTTTTACAAACATCAGTGACAGGTGTCCAGTACCCAGGTGGGGTGAAATTGAGTGTGTCAACAAGGAAGTAAATTGCCCCGCTTCTTGATGCGAGTTCTCGGAAAACCAGGGCTGGGAGGCTTACATTACAGGGCGTGTATAAAAAGCCAGTGCCTGCCCAGGAAACTCTATTTGCCTGGAGCTTCTGGAGCCCTAGAGGAAGCAACAGTGAGTGTCTCTGTCCTTGCCTCTCATTCTGTTTTCCCAATGTCTGGTGAATATCTTCCTGCCTGTCTGGGTGGTTTACCCTAGGGGTGTTGAGGAAGGCAGGTCTGTGCAGCTGCTCCCGTCTCGGAGGGTAGCTGTTGCAGGTGAGGGCACAATGGAGTACTAAGGAGCGCTCTTCATTCTGTTCCCTTTGCTCGGTGGGAGATGTGTTTCCTGGGCTGGGAGAGGTTGGGTGAGTTGGATGTGACATCCAACCAGACCTCAGATGCCATTGTCTGGAAGCCCCTGTGGAAAATGCAGCTCATCTTCCTCTTGGAAGGAGGTACTTCTCTGGCCAGGAAGCTTCTCCCCTCCCACTACCTCAGCCAGCCTGGTGACCCCCTGTCCTTTGCACAGGTCCTCAGGCTTTGTTCCCAGCCTCTGCAACTCCCATGAGCCCTTTCCATGCTAGTAACTTTACAGTTTCTCTCTGAGAGAGGAAAGAAGCCCAATGTTGGGCCCAGGTCCTGCACCCACCCTGACCTCACTTAATTCCTGAGTCCCTTTCCGATGGTAACCGGATGCGCTCTTGGACATCTGCTCTTTCCTCCCAGAGACTAGCCTTCCCCGGACTGTGCCCGTCTCACACGTACCCTTCCTCCATGAGGCCCCTGTTCCAAGTCCTCTCAGGAGGCCTGGACAGGACTCTAGGTGTCCCATGGACTTTCCTCATGGAGCCCGGGAATAGCAGATCACCTGGCAAACATGCAGTCATTCACCCATCCAGTGCTCGGGACTCTGGCTTTTTCTCAGGCAGCCCTTGAGCCCACCAGGACTAGTCCATCCAAGGCAGCAAGTGAGAGGAAACGAGTTTGCCTTGTCAGAATTAAGTCAACCAACTTACTGGTACAGAAAGGGAGAAGGAGGTCCAGAGATGGGAAGGGGCCCGCCCGAGAGCTCTCAGTGAGTCTTTCCTGATGTGACAGATGGCCTCAGTGAGGAATTCTACATCCTTGCCACAGTGCCCATGGCAGTGCCCAAGGGGAGGCACAAGAAGGGATGACACAGACCATCTAAGAATAGGTTCATGCTGCTGGTCACCCCCGTCAGAAGTCCAGCTGGTCAACTCATGTCCTCTCAGGCCAGACCTTATGCCCACCTTGTCCCTAAACTGCTTTCAGAGCCCCGCTGCTCTTGGCCCCAGAGCAGAGGAGAGGAGGTTGAGGAAGTGCTTCTCCTCACCTCCAGGAGCTAGGCCAAGCCCTAAAATCCACATCCTCGCACCAAAAGCATGGCCCCTTTCTTCCTGTTCCTCTGCCTAGGACATGCTTCTCCTCCCACTCTCCACGCTGATTCTGCTCTCACAGCCCCCAAGGTCTCTGGGGGAAGAAATGAAGACCTATTCCCAGAAAACACTGGCCAACGCCTGCACCCTGATCATGTGTAACCCTCCGAAGAAGGGCCTGCCTGGTCGAGATGGGAGAGAAGGCCCCCAGGGCGAGAAGGGGGATCCAGGTAGAGCTGGGACCATGGGCTTGTCCTGGTGGGAAGGGGTGGGCATTGAAATTGTAACCAACCCAGAAACTCTGGATTTTCTGCTGTGTAAACCTTGGAGATGGTCTTCTTCATCCCGCATGGGTGGGTTTCCTCCAGATATCCAGCACACTTAAAACACAGCCTTACTGGTTGGCAAAGACGGGCTGCCCCGAGCCCCCAGCTCCATCAGCAGCTGCCCTGATTCCTCCCCTAGGATCTTGACTCCACCCACCCAAGAAGGAGCAAACAGTGAGTAAACGACTGGTATTTGGGGTCCTCTAGAACCGTACTCCAGAACTTAACTGTTGTTCATTCTGCTTAAATGGTGCCTCTGCAGGATGTTAAATATTTTTAATATGCAATTAAACTCTACTCCATGAGGGGTGGGAAAGGATGAGGCTCTGTGGCCCCATACTCAGGCCTGGTCAAAAGGATTTTCCCTAAATACATTATGGAGAGAGGAGAGAAGGAAAGGCAGCTGACATTTCTTTGTTCAGCCCCGTGCTTGGGTGTTCACTTGAGTGGTTTATTTAATCCCACCAAAAGTCTTACAAGGGATGTATTAATCTCATTTGATAGGTAGGAAAATTGTGACACAAAGGTGCTATATGAAACCCAACGTGGAAGATGAAAAGGACATGGGCTTCTGCATCAGACACATCTGTGCTCGACTGCTAGCTCCAGCTCCACAGCAGGGAGCCCCCCAGAGACAAGCCACTCAGTGTCTCTGAGTCTCAGTTTGCTCATCTGTAGATGGGAATAATACCTACTACACAGCAACAAATAATTGAGCCAGCGCTTCATTTTCCTGTTGAGTCTTCAGGATAAAGTTGCATCTTCTTGCTGTACCAATCAGGTGAATTCTTCTGAGGTTTCCAAAGGTACTGATTATTAAGGGAATTGTCCGAGAAATACTGCCCCACAGGGGAGGATCTGGGTCTTACTGGCAAGAAGTGAGAATTCAATGAACCAGCAACAAGAACAAGGGGACCACCATGGCACTAGGCCAGGGCTATGCAGGGATCAACTGAGGTCTTTATCTTTCTGGAGTTTGCATTTTGGTTGGGGAGGAAGAAAACGAGCAGCATTTAAGCTGGGGAGAATAGGTAACATCCCCAGGCTTTGTAGGATAAGGGACAATTATCGGTCTGTCCTTAACAGACAGAAAGTAGTTCCCAACATAACTGGGCTGGGGCTTGGAGAAGGTTGCCTGGAAGTGAACTCAGGAGAAGGGTGGTATTCAAGGTGCCAGCTCTCTCTAGCTCCCAGTGGGGCCCTGAACTGAATCCCGGGGCAGGGTGTGGGGTAGGGAGCCTTTCCTACAGTGGCTCTCTGAGCAGCATGGATGTGGCTGAGCCCCCCGCTTCTTGTGCGTTCCAATCCTGGCCTTGGGTCGGTGCTTGGAGAGAGAACACTGCACAGCTGGACCAAGGACCAGGCTCCTCTCTGGCTCCTCAGTCCCAGGCACTTTAGTTATTCAACTGTTATGGGTCTGAGGATTTCCTGGAGATCAGAGCATCCCCAGAATCCTGACCCAGTAAGTCTGGGTGGGGCCAGAGTCTGCACTGGTGACAAGATTCTGATGCACGTGGTCCCAAGAACCTGCTGTAAAGGACAAGATGGGCCTGAGAGGAGAGACCCTTGGGCAGAGGTAGAGGGTGGAGCTGGGTCACTTGGTGATGCTCCAGACATTTCATGCAGGGCCAATAAGACCCGGACCCTGCTTGGGGGGCTGAATTTCCAAGGACAATTCCCTCATTCCTCAGCACCTCCAAGACCCCCGCCCGAAAGGATTCGGTGAGAGAGTCCTCCCAGGGGCGCACATCTCCCTTGGAGTAAAACCTCACACCCCACAGCAGTCCCCAAGACCACCCTCCACCCCTGCTGATCTCTCTGATCTCATTTCCTTCCACTCCTCCCACTCTCCCTGGGCTCTGACCACACTGGCTTGTCGCTGGTCCCTAAGCACGCTTGGCCCCCTGCCTCCTCAGGGCCTTGCTCTTTCCACACACATCCCCATGGCTCACTCCTCACCTCCTTCATGGCTTTAGTCACAGACAGAGTCCTTCTCTGGCCCTCCTATTGGAGAGAGAACACTGCACGGCCCCACCAATACTCTATGCTTTATTTTTCCTCTGTGGCACTTATTCTGATCTTATAAATTATCATATGTTGTACATTTTAATTTTGATGATCTATTTCTATGCAGTTGAGTTTAAGTTCCATGAGGAAGGGATTTGGGTTTTGTCTGTTTTTTTCACTAATAAAATCCCAGCATTTAGGACAGTGCTTTGTACCTAGTAGAAGCTCAGTGAATACTTGTGGAATAAATGAATGTAAATTGCCAAGACAGGAGGAATTTTAATAGTTACGACTGGCCAAATCGGTGGTGCATAAAACTTCACTTCGGGTGGCAGTAAGGTACAGGGCTAGGACTTCGGGGGATGCTAGGATGCAAAACGAGTGCTTTGGGAGGCATGGTTCTTGCTGCTGAAAAGGGTGCTCTCATGGCCTCCACAGTTTCTGCACAAGGATGGGCAACCTCTAATGCTCCCCTCTAAGGAGTGGCTTTTTTCCCATGTACCTGCTGCCACCCCGGCCAGTGGGGAGCCCAAGAGAGGCTTGGCCCGGGGCCAGGACGTCTCTGCCTGAGCACGGCACACTGTGGGATTGGGATGCGGGGCCCATCCTCTATGCTTCCATTTCACGCCTAGTGAGGATTGTAACTAAAAGCAGAACACAATGCCCAGCACAGAAGCTCTCAGCCACCCATCAAATGCACAGTCTCCCACCACCAGCACATGCTTGGCCCAGGCAGGTCCTGGCCTTTCTTACCCTGGGGCACAGTTTCCAAATCTGAAATGTCACCTCTCTTCTCCTTGAAGTCCTGTTTCCTCCGACTATGTGTGTGTGCTGGGGTTGGAGGTGCTGGGATGGGAGGAGGGACATCTCATAAACTGTCTTCCTCGCTCGTTACCCATGCCTCACAGTTTAAAATTCAGTGACAAATCCCTTGCAGACCAGGACCTGGTGCTAACATTTACATCCTGCTCAGTGCTAAGCAGAAAGTTATGTTCCATAGTTCGTTTCCCAGCGAACAAATAAATGAAACAATGAGGAAATGAACAAATAAGTGAATGAATAAGTTAGCAGCACCTGACAGGTGTCATTTCTTCTCTTGTTTTTTTGCACATGAATGCTTTATTCACAACAGCCAAAGGATGGAAACAACCCATGTGTCCATCAACGTTTATCCGTGGTGAATGGATAAACAGAACGTGTTGTGTTCATACTCTAGAACATTGCTCAGCCACACAAAGGAATGAAGTGCTGAGACGTGCTACAAGTTGGATAAGCCTCAAGAACGTCACTCCGAGTTAAAAAAGCCAGACACAAAAGCTCATATATTGTATGTATTTACATAAAATGTCCAGAATAAGTAATAGAGACAGAAGCAGAATAGTGGTAGCCGGGCCTGGGAAGAAGCAGGGACAGAGTGATAACGGATATGAGGTTTTCTTTGGGGTTGATGAAATATTTTTGAACTAAATAGAGGTGGTAGTTGCACCACGTTGTGAATGTGCTAAACGCCAATGACTTGTAAAATTTAAAAAGGTTAATTTTAGGGAATTCCCTGGCGGCCCAGCGGTTGGGACTCAGCCCTCTCACTGCCGGGCCCCAGGTTCGATCCCTGGTCAGGGAACTGAGATCCCACAAGCTGCACACGCAGCCAAAAAAAAAAAGGTTAATTTTATATGATGTGAATTTCATCTCAGTGAAAGAATAACCAAACTCACAATTTTACACAGAGTGTAAAATTCTTAAATCGAGGTAGATCTCATATAATTTCAGACTTGGGCAGTCTTTCTTGAGGTAACGAGTTTAAAATGTTTGGTCATTTTTCCAATAAAAAATAATATGTGTAAAAAAAAATAATAAGTGGTCACTAAAGATAAAAGGAAGAAAATTAAAAATACCTTAATTGTACCACTTAGAAACAGCAACTGTTAACACTTTTGTATGTGCTGTTCTTGTGGTTTAGCCAATGTGTTTTACGTGTGCACACGCCCTCCACATTCATGGACATATTTAGGAAACAGAATCATATTAAATAGAGTGTTTATAGCATACTTTTATCACTTAATGATGCATAATAATTTGGTCTAATTTCTATCGTTTTAAGAGCATGTTACATAGCTTTTTCTCTTCTTTTTATTACAGTATAATTGATATATAATATGATATTACTTTCAGGTGAACCACATCATGATTTTATATTTGTATATATTGTGAAATGATGACAAGGCTTATGAAAATCCATCCACACACAGAGCTACAATCTTTCGTGTGCGTGATGAGAACTTTTACGCCTTTAACAACTTTCAAGCGTGCAACACAGTATTATTTACGATAGTAACCTTGCTGTACATTACATTCCTAGGACTCATTTATTTTATAACTGGAAGTTTGTACCTTTTGACTACTTTCACCCGTTCTGCTCACTCCCCAACCCCACCTCTAGCAACTACCAATCTGTCCTCTGTATCTATGAGCACGCTGTTTTGTTCATTTGTTTTTTAGATTCTACATGTAAGTAAGATCGTATGGTACCTTTCTCTGTCTGACATATCTCACTTAGCATGATGCCCTCAAGGTTCACCCAGGTTGTTGCAAATGGCAAGATTTCATTCCTGTTTACAGCTGAATAATGTTCCATTGTATATACGCCTTGCATTTTCTCCATCCATTCATCTATCCATGAATACCTAGGCTCTAGGCCACCTCCACTTGGCTACTCTAAACAATGCTGCAATGAACTTGGAGGCACATAAATCTTTTTGCGTTAGTGTTTTCATTTTCTTTGGTTAAATACACAGAGGTTGAATTGCTGGATTGCATGGTAGTTCTATTTTTAATTTTTTAAGGAACTTACATATTGTTCTCCACAGTGGCTGTGCCAGTTTACATTCCCACCTACAGTGCACAAAGGTTCCCTTTTCTCCACACCCTCCAACACCTGTTATTTGCTGACTTTTTGATAATAGCCATTCTCACAGGTGTGAGGTGGTAGCTCATTGTGGTTTTGATTTATATTTCTCTGGTGATTAGCATCTGGTGTCACTTCTGATATAAACTTTGGTTCTGGGAAGGGGGAGGGCAAGGAGTCCATGATCAAGGGCAAAAGCTGACAGGCTTGCCTGCTATAAATACTGTGGCCTTGGGGCAGGGGAAGGTGCGTTGCATGGAAAGTCAGGGCAGGTCTTGGTTTGATCTGCCTCCTGCTCTGGCAAGCCTGTTTCTTCACCTGTAAAATGGGGATGTGGATGCCCATTTCCTGGATCACCACTGGACCGGGTCTTGTGGAGGTGAAGTGTCTACACCTTATAGAAACCTGAAGGAATATCCTCCGGCTCCTCCGGGGCCTGGGGCCAGGTTTATGCCCATTTTTTCTGCTGCCACAGGTTTACCAGGACCTGTAGGAGAAGCAGGGATGCCTGGACCAGCTGGCCCAGTTGGGCCCAAAGGGGACAATGGCTTTGCTGGAGAACCCGGGCCAAAGGGAGACACCGGACCACCTGGTGAGCAGCTGGGCATGGAATGCAGATGTCTGCAGGTGGTGTGGTGTCGCTAGGACATGCCGGTAGGCATGCACAGATTCTAACCCAGGAAGGAGGCAGAGGCTGTTCTCAAGGTGGCGCTGGGTTATTTCAGGGAAGACTGCTGTGGGGCAGCACCTCTAGGAGGATGCTGCCTCTCAGACTTCTATTACTGCCCTCATCTTTTATGCACTCCCACTTCCAAGGAGATTCAGTGTCACTAATTGGGCTGGTCCTTTTCCCCAGGGCCTCCAGGACCTCCAGGTATGCCTGGTCCAGCTGGAAGAGACGGTCCCTCAGGGAGGCAGGGGAACATAGGACCTGCAGGTGCACCAGGCCCCAAAGGCGAGACTGGACCCAGTGGTAGGTGTCTGGTATGTGACGGGTGTGGGAAGGAGGCGTGGCAGTCTGTGATGGGGCCTAAGGCATGCGCACAGTGCCTGGAAAAGCCCGGACCATCTGCCGCGGGTAGGCCTTGCCAGGGTCTCTCTCCACAGATTCCCACACTGACCGTATTTCCCCGATACCCTCCCCAGAGGAGGCCAGGCATTACGGAGCACCGTCTCCCAGTTCATTCTCTCACCTGGAGCTGTGGGTGAAAAGCTCCACTTCCGAGGCAATGCTAAGTGCTGAGCGCACTCTCAGCCGTGTTCGTCCCAATTTGTTCCTTCCTCAGGAGGAGTGGGTGCCACGGGCATGCAGGGCTCCCCAGGGGCAAGAGGCCCCGCAGGTCTTAAAGGAGAGAGAGGTGCCCCCGGTGAACGCGGAGCCCCTGGAAGTGCTGGGGCAGCAGGTGAGTGATGGCAGCTGGGCTGGGCTCCTGCTCCCCTGTGCCCACCATCACCACGCGCCAGGTCAGAGCTAGCACTCCAGGGCGACAGCCAGTGCTGGGCTCTGGGAACTGTCTGTCTCTAGGGAGAGGGTAGGGCGAGTAGCAGGGACCGTCTATGTACAGGGAAGGTTGGTTGTTGGGTGACAGGGACAGTCAGTACACAGAGAGGATGCAAGGCTGGGTTCAGGGCACAGAGGGACGTATGTATATGGGGAGGGCGTATTGCTGGACGATAAGATAGTCCATGTACTGGGGGAGGTGAAAATGCTAGAAAATGTGTTCAGAACTCACCCAACTCTTCTTCTCTGATCCCAGGGCCTTCTGGAGCCATGGGTCCACAGGGACCTCCAGGTGCCAGGGGCCCCCCAGGACTGAAGGGGGACAGAGGTGCTCCTGGAGACAGAGGAGCGAAGGGAGAGAGTGGACTCCAAGGTAAGGAAGATCTGGGGGCCCCACAAGGGCACGGGTGGGGACGGAGGGTGGGAGGAGGCCCTCCCGGGCCCTCCTCTGAGGTGTCCCCCTTAGTTACAGGTCGGGGGCTGGAAGTCAAAGCGGACGCTGGTCTTAGCCTCTATGACTTGCTGGAGGGCAACCTGAGCAGTTTTTCTATCTGATCTTTGGGACGAGCACACCTCCCTTCCCAATTCATCAGATAGCTTTGAACTTCAAATAACCCAGTGGATGGGAAGTACTTGAGCTACATGTATTCCTCTACTCCCACCCCCCAAAAGGAAGTGTTATCAGGTTCCTAGAATTTGGAATTACAGTGTCACCTGGTTCAGTGTCAGTGTGGTGCAGGGACCTGCTCAGGGAACAGTGTTCATAGCAGAAACATAGGAAATCCTGTGGGCAGCACAGGCCCACCTATGTCAGCAGATGTGGGCTTCCTAGGGCTCCGTCCCAGTTCTTTACCCCCACCCCCAATATGTGTCTGCAACTGGGTACCCTTCCCTTGAGGCCCGGGCTCTGAGCTGATCCCAGGCTGTGCTGGACCTTTCTTCACTTGACCTCTCTGCCCTGCAGACATCACTGCTCTCCGGCAGCGGATGGAGACCTTACAGGGACAGCTACAACGCCTCCAGAATGCTTTCTCTCATTATAAGAAAGGTGAGCTCCTGGACCTGAACCTGAACCAGACACCAACGGTGGGCCTCATCCTAGGTCTGGGTCTTGGCTTGGAGTTGGCTGGGCTTGGGTCTAAAATTGAACTTGGCTGGGACCATGTTTAGGACTGGACCTGGAACTGGGGCAGGCAGTGGGGCTAAGGATGGGCTGGGACACAGCAGTGCAGCCACGTACTCCAGGAGCTGCAAGGAGATGCAAGGGAAAAGGAGGAGAATGCAGTTCTTGTCACCAATGCAGGAGACCTTCACCCCTGCCTACTCTGGGCATGTCCCTATGATAGACAAGGGGACACCCAACCCACGATGCATCTCTTCCCTCTGTGGAGCCAGGTATGCAAGTACCCAGAGATGCAGCTGCACAGCCCAGGCAGCAGAGAATCCAGACATAGTCCTGTGAGCAGGGGCTGGGATGCTGCTCATGGGGTTCAAGTCTGGTGGGGCCCAACCTTGCTGGGTGGCCACTGAGTATCTCATCCTAAAGATGCCCCTGGGTCTGGCAGGGGCAGGCTGCCTCCAGTCTCTGGCCAGTGCTGGACTCTCCCTGCATCTCCTTGGGTGTTTAAAGCAGAGATTCTTCCCTAAGCCTGGAATCCTAAGGAGGCAGAGGCCTCCTGGAGTGCACACCTGACCGCCCGGTGCCTTTGGGACTCTCTGCCTCAGTCCCCAACTGCCCCTCCCCCTTCTCTGCTTTCCCTGACATCAGCTTTGAGTCCACATCATTCATCAAACCTCATGATCCAAAAAAAGAAGAGTTTTCTGAAGGAGTAGAGCATAAAGGGGTGGGATATAGGGTTGGTTCCTAAGGGCTCAAGCCAACTAAGTACCTAAGTAGTAAGGATGAGAGTTTCCAGCGTTTGACGTTCTCCTCCCTCTACAAACATATTTGCATACCCGTTCCCTTGCTCATATGCACACTGATGTAAACAAAGGAGAACATGGGCATAGGCACCGGCCACACGTGTGGGTACTTAAACACCATCGCTCACTCCACACCATCTACATACATGTGCACACAG
The DNA here is from genome assembly GCF_011762595.2 of Tursiops truncatus. Taxonomy (NCBI): domain Eukaryota; kingdom Metazoa; phylum Chordata; class Mammalia; order Artiodactyla; family Delphinidae; genus Tursiops; species Tursiops truncatus. Next base: position 53,160,347 of record NC_047049.1, on the reverse strand, counting down.
GCACACGTATGCACACACACATATGCACACCCATCCAGATGGACCTTAACTCCACCTGTGTACCTCCAGATGGATATATGGGCATATTCACGCATGCACAGGCACACCCACCCAGATGCATGGGACATAAACCCAGTTATGGCGCATGAACTTGCACTGACCTTGTCCAGGGCTGCTCTGGGTGCCATCCTGACCCCGTGGAGAATCTGGCCTCTGAGTCCTTGTTGAAACTACTCAGAGGAGAAGGGCAGTGGGTCAGGGTGTAGTCTGGGTTCCTACCCAGTCCAGTGAGCCCTCTTAGGAGCCCTGAAGATTTCCATGCATGAGCCTAGAAGTCACAGGGATGGGGATAGGATGGAGTAATAAGAGATACTTAACATGTCACACAGGCGATGCTTTTATGTAGCGTACACCTGCTTTAGAAATAAGGAATGGGAAACCCTGAAAAGGGAAGTGACTTTCCCTTGCCCACCTGGACCGTCATTGTCAGGTTGGGGCTGAACACGTGGCCTTCTGACTCCCAAACAGGGGTCTCTCCAGCGCCGATCCCACTCCTGCCCCCCATTCCCACACACACCTCTCAGAAGCCTTCATCCCCTGCCCAGCGGTCCAGGGAGGCTGACTGGCTGGGGCATCACCCGTAAGCATATCAGGAGGCCAACACTGGGCTGCCCCCAGTGCAGAGATTAGCATGTCGCTGCTCTCAGATGCCCCACCCTCTCCTCTCCTTTCCCCTCACCCCTTCACACAGCACAGACCCCCTTCTGACAACCCCACATGCCCAGCCATCATGCAGGGGTGAGAGCGAGCCCCCTGCATGGTGTTTCCCACACTCTTAGGAACTGCCCTGGGCAGCACCGTGTCATTTCCCTGGCCAAAGTCATTCCAATCTACACAGTAATTGAAAAACCAATTCTGGCATATGACATGGGGAGGAACAGAAAGTGCACGTCTAAGCTTTAGTGTCACATCCAACAAGGTTTGATCCTCACTCTACGTTTGACATCTGTGTGACTTTGGGCCTCTTACGTAAGCTCCCCGAGTTCCAGGGTCCTCACCTGTAACTGGAGACCACAGCACCACTCACAGGGCGCATCGTGGAGCCAGGGCTGCTCTGGAACCAGTGCCTCGCTTCCATCCTATCTGGTGCCCTGGTACCCTGGATGGGGGGCTGGGGGGCTCTGGTTGGAGCACAAAGGTCCAGGTGCTGCCACACCCCAACTTGACTCTCCTCTTCCCCTAGTGGACCTCTTTCCCAGTGGCCGGGGTGTCGGGGAGAAGATCTTCAAGACGGGAGGTTTTGAAAAAACTTTTCAGGATGCACAGCAGATATGCACACAGGCCGGGGGACAGATGGCCTCCCCACGCTCTGCAGCCGAGAACGAGGCCTTGAAACAGCTGGTCGCAGACCGGAACAAGTCTGCTTTCCTGAGCATGACCGACAACAAGAAGGAAGGCACGTTCACCTACCCCACAGGGGAGCCCCTGGTGTATTCTAACTGGGCCCCCGGGGAGCCCAACAACAGAGACACAGAGAACTGTGTGGAGATCTACCCCGATGGCACGTGGAACGACAAGGCCTGCGGAAACCGGTGCCTCGTGATCTGCGAGTTCTGAGCCCCCGGGGAGGGTGGGGCACTGCCCAGAGCTGTGTGCTGCCCATGTCCCAATAAAAAGGGGACCCTCAGGCCTTCCCTGGTGGTGCAGTGGTTAAGAATCCACCTGCCAGTGCAGGGGACACGGGTTCGAACCTTGGTCCGGGAAGATCCCATGTGCCGCGGAGCAACTAAGCCCGTGCGCCACAACTACTGAGCCTGCGCTCTAGTGCCCGCAAGCCACAACTACTGAAGCCCACACGCCTAGAGCCTGTGCTCTGCCACAAGAGAAGCCACCGCAATGAGAAGCCCGTGCACCGCAACAAACACCCAACGCAGCCAAAACTAAATAAATAAATAAAATTTATAAAAAAGAAAAAAAAAAGGTGACCCTCTGCTGGCCAGGGCTTCTCCACAGAGCCATGGGTGAGCCCAGCAGGCAGGGCTGCTATGGAATGCCTCCCTCAGAATAAAGTTTGAAACTGGCTTCACACCAGGAAGACCTATCAGAGGAAAAGGGGGCCAGCCTGCTTTCCCAGGGCAAGGGCTAAAATGAGATCTCCAAGACCTTCCTGTTGCAAAATCCAGCGTCTCCTCCTCTGCCCTCCACCTCCTCCAGCCATCGGCCGCATTTGACCCAGCTGATCACTGCCTCCTCCTTCCCTTTTCCTCTTCTGCTTGCAATTTTCTTATCCTTCTGGCTGCTCTGCATCAGTCTCATCCCTCCTCCTCTCCTGGACTGCTCCACAGAGGAGCTCGGGAGCCTCAGCTCCAGCTCCCCTCTCTCCTTATTCTCGCTCCAGGCTTGGGCTCATTCTCTCCCACGGCTTCAAATCCTTTCTATTGATACCTCCCCCATGTAGAACCCTGTTCAAGACCTCCCCCCGAACCCCAGACTCCTCCAGCCAATGCAATCTGGAACCCCGGGGCTGGGAGGTCTCAGTGTCTGCCTCTTGCTTCAAGCCCTGAGCCTAGGAAACTGCACAGTTACAGAGGGATGACCTGGCAGGGAGGCACCTTCCTCTCTGGCCAGATTGAGTGGCCTTACACCCAGTAGACTCCCCTCACCCCTGACCGCCCAGGATCTCTCTCTACCCATGACAGTATGACTGTGGTTGGCTCAGGGGAGAACATACCATCTGCACAGTCCTAATCCCTTCTGAAATGTCAGACACAGAGGGTGCCCAGCCATGTTCAAATTCATCCCCAAACCTCTTCCTGCCTGGCAGTTCCGGGAATGTTCTCCACTCTGCCTCAGAGATAATCTACTCAAACCCTTCTCATTTTACAGACATGGAAACTAAGACACAGAGAGGGAGGGAACTTGCACAGGTAGTACCGGTGCTACAGCTCATGAAAAAGGCCATCTGACCCCAGAGCTTATACTTCTGGCCTGTAAATTTTTAGGCCAAAGGCCTCTGTATATTTAGTTGATTTTATTGACACACTGCTGCAAAGGAAGATTTAAATGACGTCTGTGCTTAAGAAATTGGAATGACGCCTGGATGAACCATAGGCTCATGGGAGGGGGCAACGAATACCCCTCCCCCAGACAGGAAACCTACCACTCTTTCCTTTGCTCCCAGGCACCAGGAGGACTGCCCTCTCTGGCCCTTTCTGAATGCGACCCCCGAGCCCTACCTGTCTTCCCAACACTCTTGCAGCCACACTTCATATATGGGACGGCACATCTGAAAACAAAAGCCACACGTCTCAACAGCATGCAGCTCAGCCTCCCTGTTCGTATCTTTCCCCCGTTACTTGAAAAAATCCCCAATTCCTGGCAGCTTCTGAAACATAAACAGTTACACGATAACGAGCAAACAACTCTGCAGTACAAAGGCCTGGAGCTTAGAACAGACTTATTTGCTTTTATTGCAAATAAGAAAAACAACTGGATCTAGTTAAGCCAAAAAGAGGGTGTTTTTAAAGAACAGAGGATTCTGAATTGACTTACGAAGGACTGGGGGTGCACAGGCACCACTGTGCCACCTCCCTGGCTTCTGCCTCTCTCTGCCCATCCTCACCTCTTTCCCTCCTTTACACACCAGCTTCCTCCACCCACGTCCAGGTCTCTCGTGTGTCCCAGAGATCAGAAACTCTTGCTTGATATCAATTCAAAACTATGTAGAAATGCACCTACTTGTCTCAGATGCCCACCTCTGATCCAATCAGCTCACCCTGGGGGCTGGGGAGGAGCCACACTGTACAGTATGGCCACTGGGATCCTTGCGAGGTCATGGTGGTCTGGACAATGCTCTATGGGTGATCACTACTCATCCCAATATGTAAGCCAAGCCTATTTCTTGACAAGAGGGAAGGAAAGAGTGGCAGAACTATGTGACTGCACAGGAAGAAAAAAAAATCTCCTGTGTTGTTGAAGGCCGGGAACGCTGAGACCCCAAAGCCTAGGAGGAAGCTTCAGATCAACCTGCACCACGGGCCGCGGGGCTCTGGTTGGCTTTCCAGCGCAGAGAATAAGTAAGGTGGGTCATTTGGGTTCTGCAGACACAGCCCGATTAAAGCAGAGGATCGAGGCAAGTATTTCAGAAAATGCAGGTCCTTACCCATTCTTGAGCACAGAGGTCTCTCCTACACCATCATTCATGGGCAAAGGTCAACATAGAACTTAAACAATGTCAGCCCCACCCCAACCATAGAAGCCGTGTCCCTAGTTTGGTAGCCTAGGTGCCAAATGAAGCCAGAGCTGTGTGACCCTTATTCTCAAGAGATGTTATGACACTCGCAATGCCAGGTGACATCATGGGAGCAAGCTGGGAGCCTTCCATACCTGGAGAGGGGACAACCACACGAGGAAGTCCCTGTTTTATAGTATATTCTCAAGTTGCGTCCTGGTTCTCAACCCTCCTGTCACCAGATCAGCCCACATCCCATACTGAGCAGCCTATGGGAAGCCCTCTGATGTTTACTTTTCTAGGATTCTATCTTTGTTCTGAATTCCACTGACATAAAACACGGGTATTGGGATTTCCCTGGTGGTGCAGTGGTTAAGAATCCCCCTGACGATGCAGGGGACACGGATTCAATCCCTGGTCCGGGAAGATCCCACGTGCTGTGGAACAACTGAGCCCGCGAGCCACAACTACTGAGCCCACGCACCGCAACTACAGAAGTCCAGATGCCTAGAGCCCGTGCTCCGCAACAAGAGAAGCCACCGCAATGAGAAGCCCACGCACCGCAACAAAGAGTAGCCCCCGCTTGCCGCAACTAGACAAAGCCCGCGTGCAGCAGCGAAGACCCAACGCAGCCAAAAAATATATAAATTAATTAATTTAAAGAATACTTAACTTTAAAAAACAAATAAATAAATAAATAAATCACTGGCATTTGAGTTGCTTACATTCAGAGCATTCTCAATCACTATTACCTTCCAGATGTCCTTAATTCAAGTTTAATCGTGTACTGGATCTTTTTGGGTTACTCGTGTTTTATATAGTAGAGCAAAGATACCAGGTACCTATCAGAAGAAATAAAATATTAATTTATATGCCAAAGACTTATCCAGGCACTGGAATACACAGATGGAAACAGCTGGTCATGCCCTCACATATGCTACAGCCCTGCACTTCCTTAACATTAGAGGTCAGCTGTAGAATTGTGCTTCAGCAACGGGCAGTGAAGGTGCTCGAGGGGTAGATTGGGAATGAGTGGATGGATTATAGAGCCTTTTAACCAGGAGAATAGAGGAGAGCCATCTTCCTGTGAAGGCACCAAGATACTCAGAGACCAAGACACTTATTATTGTTCAATCTAATTGCCTGTGACTATTAGGCCTCTGTATAGCTAATAACTGGTACCTTTTGGTAGATTTTATTGTTTTTCACTGTTTCAATAAGAGAGGCCTTATGGAGGCAGGCGTTACCCTGTGACATGTATCCCTTCTGGATGGAAGCAGTTGAGGGCAAGTGCACATTTCTGAAATGCCCAATTTTCTGCTGCCCTGGTGAGCACAGAAGTGTTGGTGGTTATTAAGTTGGACGAGCCAGGATTCTGGACACCTGAGCAAATGGATGGAAAACAACTGCCCTTGGGGATCACCCAGATCCACTTGGATTTTGACTGGGGTTTGGGGGTTGTTACTGCAGCATGTGTAGCCCATCCCTACTGGATACATTTTGAATACTCACATATTTGATCTCCATTTACTTAAGCAGTATAGTCTCTCTCAGACTGCCTGGAGGCACAGAAGGACTCAAGAGGGCCCTGCCTGAGCAGAATGGTACTTTTCCTGTTTATTTAGTAAGGAGACAGAATGAATCAAGTGAATAAGTAGAAGAGTTGAATGAATGAAATCCTTAATTCCTGCTTATAAGTCTATTCGTAGGCCTGAAGAAAGTGCCTTCAAGATGCTTCCAGGCTCTTTGATATGAGGAAATAGCACCATGACCTCACTGCCAGACTTTCTGCACGTTTATTAACCCCCTGAATACTTCATTCACTTCAGGGGTAAGTGGCTGGGGCCAGGCCAGGGCCAAAAGGTCAGATGACAACTTCAGGCCAAGCAAACGCATCCTGTGACCAGAAAGATGGCCCAGGGCAGGAAAGGGAAGAAAACCAGTGGTGGGTTTTGTGCAAGCCTGGGATGCCTGGTCCCCAGCTACAGAGAGTCTGAGAGGGATGTGAATTCTCCAAAGATTCAACGCCCCCAAAAAAGAGTGATTGAGGCTGTGAGGACTTCATCAAATGATTCCAAAGCTCTGATGAAAGAAGAAACATCCTAGAACAGTCATAAACATTAATTTAAAAACATAAGGAGAATGGACGTGGTCATTTTATTTTAAAGGGTTTTAGAAAGCTAACATAGTTACAACAGTGTATTACTGACACAGGACTAGACAAAACAATGTAAAGAACCACAGACTCCCAAAACGGGTCCAAATATATATATATATATACATATATATCTTATATATGCCTGATAAAAATAGAAATAGAATACCCAAATTGTAGGAGAATAATGAATTGTTCAATTAGTGACACTGAATTAAAAAGTTAAGCATTTGGAAGAAAAATGAAGTCAGATTCTTTTAGTTATATATCAAAATCAAAATCAGAAGAAAATGTAAGTATGGTTTATGTAGTCTTAGAAGGGAAAAGAGCTATCTAAGACTATCAGAGAAGAAAATCCAAATAAAATATTGATATATCTACACACAAAAATATAGAAAACGTCTCTGCCAAAAAGTAAAACACAACATAAAATCAGAAAACTCTGATTTATTTGCAAAGTACATAACAGATAAATCAATAAGAAAATTAATATCTAAGTAGAAAAAATGGGATAAGTAAGAATGAGACGAGGGAATTTATAAAAGGAGAAATACTGATGGCCAATAGTACGGAAATATGAAAAAATGCACAATCTTAGTAGTAATTAATTTAATTTAATTTAATTTAATTAATCAAGTTAATCAGTAATAAGTATCCAAAATCTATGAGCTATAGTTAAAGCTATAGTCAGAGGAAAATATACTTTACTTTTGTTATTAAAAATTAAAAAACCATAAAAAGGTGCACTGAAAATAATTGAATTGAGTGTTCATCTTTTTAAAACAAATTTTAAAAACAACAAAAAATAAAGGCCAAAACAAATAAATATAAAAGTGAAATTAATGAAATATTTACAAAATAAAAGAAATGATCAATTAACCCTGAAACCAGACGTTTTAAAAGGCAAATTAGAAAAATATATCCTGATAAATCTATGTAAAAAAACCCAAAAAGACAAAACACCAACAGGCAGAGTAGTAGAGATAAAACAGGTGCTATAACCACAAACATGAGAAAGATTAAGAGAACTTTAAAACAATATATTCATCTCCTTTCAGGCACTGGTCATAATTAAACAGGGCAAGGATGAAGGGAATTTGGCATCTCTCCTCAGCCCTCCCTTAACCTTTACTTTGTGGCCTGGGGTCAGATTTGACACCTGTTGCCCTGGGGCTCCAGGGGGTTGACAGCTCCCTGGTCAGGGAGGAGGGAAGTGGCACTGCTTTTTCTCTTATCTGGAATTTAGCCCATAGCCTCAGTGCATTGATCTAGAATGACCATGTAACTGTGAGCATGGTCTTAAGCTGTCTGGGTCCAGGGTGCCAGAGACGTGTGGTCCCCCAGTGGGCGAGGACATCTGGCCCTGCAGGGTAGGGACTTTCAGGCAAAGGCATTCCAAGGGAGTGTAGCAACCCGGGGAAAGAGGGAGGAGAGGAAAACAGGATCATCTGAAGTCGAAGACAAGGGGCTCACGGGACCCCGCCTCTCACCTGGCTCGCCATATGAGCTCTGAGTTTGCTGGCCCTGTCTTAGAGACACCAGCAGAGGGCAGCAGGAGGCTGTAGCTGGCGGGGTACAAAGCCACTGAACCCGATAACCCGAGAACGGAGGCTGTGCCCACAGCCGTATTCCAAAATAAATTTGACTGCTTCTCTCATTGATCCAGCTTGGAGCTGAGTCAAGCTCCAGAGAAGGGAGTTGGGTCACACTCATTTGCGGGGAGGACTTAGATTCAGTCATTCATTTGTTCATTCTTTTCTTTATTCAACAGTTATTGAGTGTGCATGTGGTTCCCAGTCCTTTTCTAGGCCCTGGGACTGCAGAGGTGAGTGATCGAATTTCATAATAATCACAAGAGCAGCAAGAATGAACGCCTGCCTGCAGTTACTGCAGGCCATGCTAACCTCAGTGCCTTATTTGTTTGGTTCATTTATCCCTCATGAAAACCCTGTGGGGTGAGCACTGTTATTATTCCAATTTTACCAAGAAGGCAACTAAAGCACAGAGAGTGTATGTGACTTGCCCAGGGTCACACAGCTACAATGTGGTAGAGCCAGGGTTTGAATCCAGGCGGTCTGGCTCTTCGTTGACTTTGCTACACTGACATAACTTAAACAAGTAAATGGTCAAATTGATTTCAGGTGACTATAATTGCTAATAAGAAAATAAAATAGGGCATCATAATGGTGACTGGGGCTGGGTCAACCTTGATTCAGTGGTCAGATAAGGATTTGGGGGTAGGGGGTAGTGGTGACATACAATCCAAGACCTGGCAGGGGCGGAGGATCATATTAGCACCCAGACGGTCTCTGTTGAGCCCTAGCGGGTCCCAGGACACAACTCACAGCCACTTGCGGACCCTTGAGTCCATAACCAAGCACCCACACACCTTACCCAGAGCCCCTGGAACTACTCAGAGCCAATGGTCCTCAGTGAAGGGTGTGCAGAGAGCAGCTTGGACACAGGCTGGGGGCAGGGCAGAGGCTGAGCCCCCTAACAACAGGATGCTGGGAACTTCAAGCTCTGGGTCTGTTGGTTTTCCTACAGACGCTCACACACGCCCAAAAATACATGCGAATACCCCCAAGTCCATGTACACACAATTCCCCACCCAGAGTCTCACCTGCCCAGGGCCTCACCTTCTCTGACGCTCCCCAGGGCTGTTCCAGGCCCAGACCCACTCCCAGGGGTCACAAGAAGACCCTGGAAATGCACAGGGAAGGATTTCAGTCAGCAGCTGCTTTTTACTAGTGACGTCGATCAGCTGACAGGAGATTATTTCAGGTCTGACAATATAGAGTGAAGCACTATTTATATGTGATGATGGATGTTCCCTAGATTTGCTGTGATCATCATTTCATGATGTACGTAAGTCAAATCATCAGGCTGTACGCCTTAAACTTATACAGTGCTATATGTCAGTTATATCTCAACAAACATGGAAGAAAAAGTGTACAGAGGGAAGCAGGACGCCCTTCACCTCATGAAGGGTCTACAAGGAAAGGAGAAGCCTGGCTTCCTGGCTCTAGGCCCTCCTGCGAAAGTGAGGGGGAGGCAGAAAGCAGCTATGGCGACTATATTTCTTAGGGCAGTCGTTTCCCAAACTGACAAAAAACCCGGGTCACCTCGGGGCCTCGTGAACGTAACAGATTTCTGAGATTTTGATTCGCTGGGTGCAGAGTGGAGCTGAGAGCCTATGACTTTGGCTAGCATTCCAGGCAATTCTGTGGGTCACTGCTCTGAGAGCTGCATGAGGTGGCATAAGCGCTGTGCTTGCCAGGACAGGGCAGGCTGGGTTTGGGGTCGGTGACAGCCGGCCCAGCCCAAGGCGTTTGTTAGGCTAATAAATGCTTACTTGCATGTCACTGCTTTTGAGCATGACACTTGTATTTGCTTGGACAAATCACGGGTCCATAGTTAGAGATACTGTTCTCCTCCCCGCACAGGTTGCCACCATGACTAAGGGCACGCAGTCCAGGTGGAACCCCACCCTGAGATCCTCCTCGTTTCCCAGCACCCCACCAGCCACTTAGGGTTAGGAGGACAACATCAATTTTCAAAGTCCACTTTCCGGCATCTCCAGCCCACACTCCACGATAATGTTCAACCCCTTCCTGGTTAATGAGAAAAAAAAAGAAAGAAAAAAAAATCCCTGATTCCTGGCAGGTTCTAAAGCATAGTTCAGTTATACAATAATGAGCAAACAACCTTGACAGCAATGAGCAAACTGTGAACCCTGGTTCCCGCCCGCCTCTGACAGCCAGAGAAGGGAGGCAGGCTGGTCCTGGGCAGGAAGGGGATTTGAGGAGTGTGAGTGCTAGGCCTTCAGCTGGTACCCCAAGCCCCTGTCCTCTGGCTTGGGCATGGCTAAAATGTGAGAACAGTAGAGCTGGAAGACTCCAAAGAAAGTCTGTCCTGCGGGAACAAGGCCTTGCCGTACCAGGATCCAGAGTCCAGGCCAGAGCCTGGGCCTCGTATGTTGCAAGTTTTGGTAGTTATTTTCATTCTAGTACAGGAAGCAAATTGCAATCACATTGGCTGTATCTATATACCTTCATGGGAGACTGTTGACTTATAGACATAATTTAAACTCAAAGTCCCCATCTCAAGAGCAGGGTGTGTTTGCCATTCTGACTCACTCAGACTGACTTTCTATAGAACTGAGAAATTGGTGATAAGTGTTCAGGGCACAATGAGTTTGGAAAAAATTGGCAGGTAACAAAAACGGAAGACAGTTCTCGGATCCTGCAGCTTTGCGCCCGAAAGGGCCCTGCAGGTCTGCATCTGTGTGTGATCATTGATTCATCCAGCTTTAAAAGGGAGAAGCCATTACTGACCAATTTACAGATAGGGAAACTGAGGCCCAGGGAGCCAGCATGCCATGGCGAAGACTCCTGTTTCACGAGAACAAACAACGGGGCTCAAGAAGTTGCTCAGAGTCCTGAAGTCCCAAGGGGAATGTGCTGCCCGAGGCCCCTGAGGTCTGTCCTTGGAGCACTTGGCTTCAATAGGTCCCCTGTGCAAGAGATGTCAATCATCATATGTCCCTTAGTAAAGGAAAACAGCCTGCCTTCAGCCCTTGAGAGAGTGAAAGAGATGGTCTGGACAGAATTCTTGAATCCATAATTTCCCTCTTGTTTTAGGTCTTGGGAAGCCTGGATGAACTGTAGTTTCTATCCTTGGACTCTCATGAGAATCCACTTTTAGGTTAACTCCACCTTCTCTTGAGCTGATTTGCCCACTGCTTGCTGATAAGAATTGGGAAGTAAATACAGGGAGGTTGTTGCCTCAATCCTAGACTGAGGGAAGAATGCCGGCCAGGGGATACATTTAGAGAGAGGAGATCTGAAAAGACGATCAGGTGCTAGATCAGGGGAAGAACCAGCTCCACATGTCCAAGAGCCTGGGGAGAAAGCGTCATGTCCACTGGGGATGACTTAAAGGTAGAGGAGCAGGGTCAGGTCTTGGGTGGCATAGAAAGCACTCAGAGTAGGAATGTGAGGCTCTAGTGATTGAGGGATGAAGGGGGAAGGGAGCACCATGGAAGGAACTAGGAGAAGACTGAAAGGGAAATGGAAGAATTTGAGCTCATCCACAGATTTTTATTGCATTTCCCTGACTGAGGGGGCACTCATTACATGCTGGGAAACAATTCCTGTGAAGCACATGACTGCGTCTTGTACACTGACCTTTATACACAGTATAAACAAAGGAGACAATCATCTCAGGGTAGACATGGTCCCCGTCCCCCCTTACATAAAATAGAAAGAATTATGTAATGGTTACCTGTCCATTTTCTCATTTTTGTCTTGGCAATGAGAAAATTCAGGTGCAACTTTCATGCTTGATTTTAATAATTCTCTTGTTCTGGGTTGTCTTACATGTATCTTCTTTCCTTCTAAAAACTTTCCGGTCTTTCCTTTTTCTATTTGCCATAACCTACGTTACCTAGGTTTCATATGTGCCTCTAAATTTTCGGCAGTTTCCCATTCCTTTGGCAAGCAGTCTGGATTTGAAGTGCAGATAGTGAATTGTTCTGCTGTACATCACGAAAGTACCCTTCTCACTGCCCCCAAGTGCAGTGCCTGAAGAAGAGCTTCATGAGGTTGAAAATTCAGTGATGTGACAGTCTAAGTGGGCCAGAGGCTGAGGACACAGGTACTGTCCTCCTCCCCCTGCCAGCCCCAATGTCTTCAGCACACCCCACCCCTACCCCGACAGCCTCACAGAAGAAGCACACCTCAGAGAGAACTCTACCCTATAATATTCCATGTGCAGTATCCCACCCACTCGTCCATTTGGTAATTCTTTGATGCACCCATGCAACAAACACTCATCAAGCACTTACCAAGTGTGAGGCGCTCCCTCTGGTAGTTCGGATACAAAGAAAAATAAGATGGAAAACTAATTTAGCAAAGATATTTCATGAAGTTAAAGTGGCCCTTAGCCCATTCATGAAATATTTTCAGTCTCATTTTGTGATTGGCATACAGCTGGAAGCGGAATTCACCCTCTTCCCCCAGTTTGCTGCCTGGCCTCCATAGAATCTCAGCTCCGTCCACCCTGAGATTTCTCGAGAGCATCCACGGTCATGAGCTTGACTGTGGGCCAAGACGGTGTCAGAACTCTGCTCAGAGGGGCGGTTTTATGTGCTGACTGGATGGCTGCATCCTTTGCCCCCCAGTGTGTGAAATGCACCTTTAGGGAGATCTTCCCTCTTGTCTCTAAGAATAATGGACCCATTGACCTATAATGGGATGAGGATGTCACAGAAGAAAGGGGATGTTGAACATGGAGGCATTAAGACCGATGATGCCCTGTAAGGAAGGACCCAGCCTGCCTGACCATTTGCCTCCTCCCGCGATACCGGCATAGGCCACAACATCAAAAGAGTCTCCTAAAAGCATGCGGGAAGGGAAGGCTGCCCTTTGTTCTCAAGATCACCCTAATGACCCTTGGGAGGCCACAGCCACTTGGGCAAGTGAGGGGATTCCTAGGACTATTCGCTGTCACCCATGTAGGACACTGCCAGGTGTCACAGTTTCAGTGTATAGCTCATGAACAGCTAAAAACAACACGCATGTCGTAGACAGGGCTGGGCTAGCCATGGGAAGGAGACTCTGACACCAGGTAGTGGCAACTTGGAAAAATGGGAATTGGATCTCTTGGAAGCTGAGACACTGCCTGCTCGGACACAGATGTGGACCTCCATTGATCCATCTGCTGGGCTGCAGTGTCCTCACTAAAAAAGGAGAGGGTTTGAATGTGCTTTTTCTGAGATTGACTCTGACCCAATGCTGTGCTCTTTGGCAGGACAGAAGGTGTCCTTTGCCATGGACTGGACTGGACCAGAAACCCTCATGCCCCACTGTCAGTCTCTTTTCACTTCATCCCCCCACAGTCAAATATGTCCCCTTGCTTTTCTCCCATCCCCATGAAGGAATGAATCAACACTGGACATGGGGAAACTGGCACTGAATTCTCTTTCAGAGCAGCAGGGACCTCAGCAGGGAGCCAAGGAGGGGGCGGAGGAACCTGCCTCTTCAGGCTGGGAATTCACAGATGGCCAAGAAGGAGGAGGAGCAGGAGATGTCATTCCAGAGCCCATCTCTTAGGAGGAGGACACAGTCCTCCCCTGAGCCATGGTTATTAGGCTCATTCTTCTTCCAGTTGCTGTAGCCCATCCTCCCTCCTGTTACATACATAAACTGGCCTTCGGTCACCTCATCTGTGATGCCCAGGAAAGCAATGTCAGGGGCCATGTCCTGGATGGCTTTGTTCTCCTCAGCATTCTTGGGGGTGGCCACGGTGGCCCCAAGCTCAGCGCACAGAGCCTTCACTTTGGAAAAAGGCATCTTTTCACCATTGGTCACGTAGAGCGTCTTTCCAGACTTTTTACCCAAGGAGAAGCTTTGCACTGAAATCACAAAATGTAGGTGGGGTTGACTTGGCTTCAAGCCCAGCCTGGGACAGCAGATGAAAAAGCCCTTCTCTGGGAACTTGGGAGTCTGGGGTTGAGCCCCATTCTCTACCACCTCTGGTGAGATCCTAGTAAGAAGGTGGAAGGCAAGTCCCTGGCAGCAAGCCGGGGCTCTCCTGGCATATCCCATCCTTAGGACAAATATCTGTTAAAAACTGTTCCAGTACAGGTGGACCTAGGGAAACATGCTTGAGCCCCACTGCCAGACATGGGCACCAGGATGAGAAAGAGGCATGGACCGCCATCTGAGGCCCGTGGGTGCTAAGGAAGGAGCAAAGATTCCAGAGTCAGCAGACCTCCACGCCATCCTCCTTCCCACTTCCTAACTGTATGCTGTTGAATGAATTATCTATACTTCCCGGACCTATTTTTTTCTCACCTGTAAATAAAATGGGTGTAATACCCACAAATAGGGATGGCAAGACGATTGAATAAAACCAAATTATGAGAAAATTCCCACCTAGTATATAATAAGTTGTCATAAGTGTAAGTTCTTTTCCACCGTCCCCCCAAAACCTAGAGCATTCTGGAGAAAAAAGTTAGAGTCAAGAACACATTGGGGACAGAAAAAAAGCTTACACTTTTTGATGTGATCCAGTTGTGATTTCAGGCTCCTTATCCGTCCCTCTAAGTCAGCCAGCTTAGCCTCGGCAACTATAAAGCAATAGGGAGAGGATATTTATTTAGAAGAAGACCCTCAATTGGAGAGCAGAGTATTTTGAAAAAAAAAAATGAGCTTACTGAAAAGTATTCGTATTCCAGAAAAATAAGAAAACAAAAAGAAGCAAAAGGGGAAAAAAACTGTATTCCTGCCTTCTCAGATATACTTAGTAACTATTGTAAACTATAACTCTGGAAATAATAATAATAATACCATAAACTATAGCTCTGGATCCTTTTCTTCATATACTGCTTAAATATTGCAATATTATAATTATTTATAAGAAAAGGCCCAGCTAATTTTTCTCCTTTTTGAAAACTTTTCTTAATCATATTTTCATTTCCTATTCTAGGCAAACTCTTTAATACGTTTATTATTCTGATAGGCCAGTGGACAAATATAAGTAAGAGGTCATCCTTTTGGTTTTGTTGTTACTGAATTTATTTTACTCTGAACTAAGTTGCTGTGATGTCCCCCATTATCCAGGGGTCCTATGAGGCCAACCCTTTTCATGCCACTCTTGTGACAACAGACAAAATCCAACAGCAGAGAGGACCAGTTTCCTCCCTTGCAGCCTGGAACCACGTACTGGACTGTTGCAGCTGAAGAAGGGCCAGGGCACATGTCCTACAGAGGTCTGCTGAGGGTGAGGCGGGCAGGGTTCGGAAGTCTATACCCGGGCACCAGTGGGAATCCCCTTGGGCCCCAAGGAACTGAGAGGAATGAGGGCGCTGGGTCAGGAAGCAGAGCTGAGCATCTTCCAGTGGGGCAGCAGGAGACGGGGCACCTCCCACCTGGCCCTGGAATTCCCAGGTCCTGGGTCCCCACAGCCCACATCACTTGCTGGGGTGAGCTCCTTACCCGAACTGTCTCCACGATCTCCTTTGTGGCCCTTTGGTCCTGGAAGCCCAGGATTCCCTATATTTCCTTGAGGCCCCATTTTCCCTGGAGGGCCCTGCAAGCCTCTGAGCCCTGGCCCTGTTGGAAGAGGAAGGAAATGTGACCCAGTGTCTGTCACTCATTCTCTTTCTCCAAAAGCTCAATATTTGATTGACCCCAAGAAACCACCACTCAGCTAGCAGTGATCCAAAGAAGAAAGATCCTCCTGCGTCTCAGGGGATGGCCTGTCCTAAGGGCCAGCTCCCTGAGCATCACCAATTCCTGGGTGGCAGTGAGGGATCCTGGAGAGCCAGAGAAGCATCTTTATTTTGGAGAGAATGCCCTTTTACAGGAGTTTTTCTGAGTGAATCGTCACCTACCATAATGAAAGGTGAGCCTCCTCATGTCTCTGTGCCAGATCCCTTATAGAGAACACCCTCCCGTTGGGGTAAAAGATTGAAGAAGTCAGAGCGGCCTGTCCTATACCTGGTTCTCCCTTTTCTCCCTTGGGTCCATCTCGCCCATCTCTGCCTGGGGTGCCGTTGGTGACCGGGATGCCACAGGTCACCACTGAACAGGTCTTCTGGGCATCCTCACAGGCTTTTGTTTCTGAGCAGGATGTTGTCACCACACACAGAAGGAGGACAGGAAGTGACAAAAACAGGAACATGGTCCTTACCTTAGAGTGGAGAAAGTCAAAGAAAATAATTCCATCTCATTTGGTTTGCTACCATCTCTGATGTGTTGGACCCTGTGCTCGGGGCAGCTGACACAGAGGGGGATGTCACAACTCTTGGCCCTGAGTTACTCCCAGGCTACTAGGAAAACTATTACTAGCACAGGCAAGATGTATTAGAGTTAGATCAGTGCTAAAACAAATATAGATGCAAGAGTAATATCACAGGGGCCCACTTTCCCTGGGGCTCTCATGCCCTGTGGGCCCAAGGCTTAGTTGGTTAGGCAGCCCTAAGCACGAAAGCCCACAGGGTCTACAAATGCCACGCAAGCCCTGTTCCCGATGGCCCGGCAAAGAGAGCTCATTTCTTGCATGACCTTTGGCTACTCTCCTCTCAACTCCCTTTCTTGAGGGCCTAAGTAGCCTAAATTTCCCTCTTCTTCTCCTTCCTATGGACGCTAAAGATAGACTCAAACTATAGCATGTGACCCATTGCTTGGCGGGACCTGTTTTACAACTTCCGTTGTCCCGTGTCGCATAAAAATCTGTTTTACACCACAGGGCCCCAACCACCCCCAGAATCACAGCTGTTTCCCCAACAACCTGTCAATCATCCTGTTTCATAAAGTCTCTACTTTGTGACAGGCACTTGCTGGGACTCGGGACCCAGAGTACCCTGAGGTATGGAAACTTGTTCTGACCCTGAGAATGGAACCTTCTTTGGTCATTGATCCTGGCCAGTTGCCACTTAGATTTACCTCCTTCCCTTGCTTTGAGATTTTCCACCGAGAGGCCATTTTTCCAGCCAGAACCCAGGCTCCTAAAATTTCTGTTCACCCTGGGCCCAGCAGGGTCAGCTCATACTCCTCCTGGCAGGATCCTCTGCATGCTTCCGAGACGCTTCTCCGGCTCTGTGCCCCCATCCAGCCATCAGATTCCCATCCAGCCTTTGCTCGAGCTGGTCCCCTTCCAGGAAGCCTCACAGCCCAGCCCCCATGGGCCTATCCGTCTGCTCCTCTCTGACCTCTAATTCCAACGTCCCTGCATAACTACTGCATCTGTCCTTGGCCACCTTGGCCTGTCAGCTCCCTTAACCCTTCCTTCCCTCCAGGACTCAGTGAGAAGTAGGAAGTTGGGAGGGAATTTTCTTTCTTTCCTTCTTTCTTTCTTTTTTTTTTTTTAGGATTTTTAATTTTTAAATTTATTTATGTGCTCTCTCTTTTTTGTTGTTGTTTTTTGTTTGTTTGTTTGTTTATTTTGTTTTGGCTGCACTGTGTGGCATGTGGGATCCCAGTTCTCTGACCAGGGATGGAACCCGTGCCCTCTGCCGTGGAAGCACGGATTCTTAACCACTGGACTGCCAGGGAAGTCCCGGAAGGGAATTTTCTTGATCAGATCTTCTCCACCTTCCCTCTCTCTTAAGCTCCCCTGATTATGTGGGAGGCCAAAGCCAGAGCTAAACATGTTGCTGGCATACACACCCCACTTCCATTCTTCTGTTTGGCTGAAAAGACCACCTTCAGTTTGCAGATGGTAACCTGGATCCAGGAAGGGCACAAGGCCCCAGGTCAGAGAGACAGAGGCCCTCAGGGGGCCTGACAACCCCACCACAGCCCCTGCCTGGAACTCACCAGGGTCAAGCCAAGTGGCCAGACTCTTGGCCGAGGCCTCCTCTTCTGTCCTCAGAAATGACTTACTAGGGGCCTCCTCAGAGCACAGAGGCTATGGCAGGGAAGCTGGTCCTCCAGCCTAGGCCTCTGGCAGATGCCTCAGCAATGTCAGCCCCAATTAGTCTGGTGACCAGGGACAGTGCTGGACTGGCCTTCAACCCCAGATTAATAAACAACCATCCTCAGAACCGCTGTATCCTGGGCAGTTCTCCAGGGCTGCTGGTGGGGTCTCCAGCTTAGCACTGGGCAGCTCTCTACTGCAACACCCCAGACTCCTCCCACTGCTCCCTCCCGTGCATCTGTCTCTATAGCTCTGCTATCTGATCCTCTAGAATCACAGATTCCCAGATCATAGATCAGAATCCCAGAGGACAGTTCTTTCCAAATATTTGTCTCTGGAAGGGACATGCATAGACATCCTACCAAACACGTGCTCATGCAGACACACATGTACAGGCGTACACCTGTGTATCAGTTGTTCTGCCTAGTTCCCCCTTCCATTCATATTTAATTTACTAGGAGCAGGAGGGAAGGAGTTAAACACCTACAGCACTGAGTCACCTCATTCCTCCCTTGTCATTCAGAACATTCGTCAGCTGCCCTGTCGGTGCGTCGCAGCGCTAGGCACAAGGAAAGGAAGTGTTTGTAGACAACTCAAATTCAAAGCTGAACATGGGCATTTGCACTAGCTCTTCCAGCTTAGGACACTTCTCTCCATCTTTGCATAATTGCTTGTTGTCGTTCAGATTTCATCTTAAATATTATTGCTGGAGAAAGGGCTTTCCCTAACCATTCTATCACAAAATTATAATTCTCTGTTTTAGTTATCTGCTTATAATTCTTCTCTATGTAAAATTGTCCTATTTCTTTGGTTGCATATTTATTGACCATCCCACTCCTTTAGAACAGGAACTTCATGAGAACAGGCATCTTGCTTCCCCACCTCTAAGAGGGCCTGGAAACGGAATCAACGCTCAAACATTTGTGGAACAAAGGAATCCTCCGGCATCGTGTCCTCAAAAGTGGCATCGTGTCCACTTTTCTAGGGCAGGAGCTGCATTTGATTCCCCTCCTTGTCTCCAGGGTGTAACTCAGGGCTGGGCACTTGGGGAGGATCCACTGAGAGAGTGAGAAGGGAAGCAGAGACGCTGAGCAGGGCAGACACCAGATCAGTCTGCGGCTCCTCCACGCCTGGGTTTCCAGGAGTGTCTGGTTCTTATCTCCAGAGGCTGATCAAGTGGCCTTTTTCAAGTCACTGATATAACTTTTGATTCCTGCCTTCCCCCAAACTTACACCCACTCTTTGAAACACTTAGTCTCACCAAACAACTCTAGAGGTTTGCTTTTTTCCTGCGGTGGAGCAGGGGTAGGGCCGCTTCCCTTGGACTCTGCCTTGTGATTGCTGCTTTCGACCCTCAAGAGTCATCGGCCCTTGTGTACTCAAGTCACTGTGCCCTGTTCAGCAAGCCCCCCAGGTTCCTCTTATCAAGGAGGCTGACAGGCACTGAGAGGGGCCCCTTGTAAAGAAGACCCCCCCTCAGGGCTGTGTTTCCTGATGCCATTGACACAACTCCGAAGGGCCCATAGGCTCAGAGGACAAAGAACTCTCAAACCCTACGGCAAATGAGCAGACCTCCCAGAAAGGTGGAAATCTGAAGCTGAGAGATTTACATACAACCAGGACCCTATATGTCCTACAGACTTAGAGGAAAGATGGCTTTAGAAGGAGGGAAGAGGATAGAACGGGAGGAGGGAGGGATATGTACTGCGAGCAAAGGGACAATAAGAAATACTTGACTCTGGTGGGACAAAGCCCCCCCTCGAGGATGCGTATCCATTGGGTCTGTCCTGTCATAGATCTGGGGTTTGAATTTATGCTTATTAGTATTATTTTGCTATTATTATTATTATTAAAATTTTCCCTTCATGCCAAGATGAAAAATTGTTTTTCAAGGGTCCCAGCTCAGCACAATCTAGTGTAGCATGGGGACGTAAAAGCAATGGAGGACCTTACCCTTAACCCAGGCACCTCAGGATTTTCTCAGATGAAGATCAGGTAAATTAGAATTCACCTTATAAAAACTACTGAACACAGTGAAAAATAAGTAGAGTGAAATCTGACTGACACAAGACTCAAAACTAGGCCTCGGAATGCTGTCAACTCTAGACAACAGATAAATTGATAGTTTTAAAAAGACAGTATAGGGCTTCCCTGGTGGCGCAGTGGTTAAGAATCTGCCTGCCAATGCAGGGGACGGGGGTTCGATCCCTGGCCCAGGAAGATCCCACATGCAGCAGAACAACTAAGCCCGTGCACCACAACTACCTGCGCTGTAGAGCCCATGAGCCACAAGTACTGAAGCCCGCGCACCACAGCTACTGAATCCCGCGTGCCTAGAGCCTGTGCTCTGCAACAAGAGAAGCCACGACAATGAGAAACCCGCGCACCACAAGGAAGGGTAGCCCCCGCTCGCCACAACTAGAGAAAGCCCTCTCAAGGCAACGAAGACCAAACACAGCCAAAAATAAATAAATAAATTTAATTTTTAAAAAGACAGTATAAATAAGGAATAAAGAAGGAATAATAAATAAATAAGGAATAAATAAAAATTAAACAGTGAAACTCGAACTACAATAAGGAAATAACTATAGAGCTATTAATAAAATTTCAGAAACGCTCGTTCTTTGCAAAAGTAAACAAATTTGGCAAACATAACCCTGGTGGTTTGAATTACTCTCCTGATTTCCACATTTTCTTTTCATAGAAATATATACCCATGCCCTTTGCCATGGTACTTTGCAATGCCTCCCACTGGAGTATGTGGAGTAAACACCCCAACCCCTTTGATATTTGCCTTGGCCATGTGACCGTGAGCGGACACTAAGGGAGCAGCAGCTTTAAATGTGGGAAGAATATGTCCCCAGTAGCCACTAATATCAGAATAATGAAATGATGTGGAGCGAACAGGAACTGCCCTGAAAGCTTGAAGTAAAAAAAGAGCTATTAAAGTCCAGCCATGCATCCATGGTTAATAGCACAGTCCCTGGAATCTGACTTCCTGTATTCAGAGCCCACTTCTGCCATGAACTGGCTGCATGATCTTTGGAAAATCACTTTAATCTCTACGTGCCTCAATATTCTCATCTGTAAATTGGGCGTAATAATAACGTCTGCATAATAGGGTTAATGAGGATTATATGAGTTAATGGAAGTATAATACCTGGTACGTGGTAAGTGTGATGAGAGTATCAGCCATTAGACCAAGTAGGGTATCCCAGGAATGCAAAGATGGTTCAACATCAAAACATGGTCCAGTTAACTCACTAATTTAATATATAACAAGTTTAAGAATCTTAATGCAGATATGTACAATCTTGAGGCTTGAAGCTCACCCTTTTCTCGAAACTAATACATGCTCTCAAAATTCTTCATACCTATTCTTCCCTTGGAATACAAACTTTCTAGGGTTGAGTTAAAATATAGTCCAAATGATTATTGTCCCTTAGTTTTGTCACTAAAATCTGTTTTATCTCTGATTCATCACCACCCTGGCCATAGAGTGGCGGCTTCTTGAAGTGAAGGGTGGACAGTGCCTCCTCTCTTATTTATTTATTTATTTTTTTTGCATGTATGGTTGGTAGAGAGAGTGATGGTGCCCAGGGTGGCAATACCTGCTCACAGGAGGCACCATATATCAGTGGGAACACTGCTGCTTCTCGGCCCATCCTAACTGGTTGTTGGGTCCCTCTGTATGACTGATTATAAATGACAGCTCCTCCCAGGAGCTGGTCCTTCAGATAAGGGGCTCTGTAAAAGCCTCCAGCTGCCTGCTCCCTACCCTCAACATGACATCAGTGAACACGTCACTTCATAGTCTCTTGCTCTTCAAGTCCCTGTGTTCCAAGAAGCAATCTGCTCGTGAGTAGGGCTTAAACTCTGGCTAGCTTCCATGACATCGACATTGGCAGCCCCTGGGGAATTCCATCCAAGTGGTGGAAATCCACATTGCCCCAGAACACACCTGCTAACAGTTCTATTCTCCCCCTTCTCCATCTCCCCATGCCTCAGCAAGATCAGGCCCTCTGCTGGTTCAGCTCTTCAGCAATTTTAGAACAGGAGATTCCTGCCTTAGGTGACTTAATGAGGGAAGGAAGGCAAAGTAATTCGGGCATCCCTATTTGCAAAGATTAGGAGGAGGATAGGACAGTCCCCTCCCCCATGCCACAGGGAGAGGAGAGGAAGGGATAAATTCCATTGTGAGAGTACAGATGTCACCCATGGAAGGTCAGCTTGCTTTCGCCTCTTTAGTCTTCCTTATACTGACCAACAGAATGCGAATTACTAAACCACTCACGTTGAATGGCCCTCACCTTGCAGGTTCCATGGTGGGGTCCCTGGAACCCCCTGGACTCATTAAAAGATGACCCTTTTACTCTCACCTGTGGGCTCTAGATGCCAGTACCCAGGAACAAGAAATGACTCAGCTCACACTTGACACCCTTTTGATGTTAACAGCTTAAAGGAAATGCCAAAGAAATCACCCGATAAAGCTCAGTACACATTCATGATGAAAATGAATCTCAGCAAACTATGAAAAAGAGGGAACTTTGCCTTGATAAAAGGCATCAGAAACCTAAAACAAGCAACTCCATGCTGAAATACTGGAAATGTTCTCATGATACATTCAATGCGCCCCTAACGATAACATTCATCACTGAGTGTCTTCAACAATATATAGGGTCTCCTGGCCCCTACAAAAAGATAAGAATGATATATAAGAAATATAAATATCATGAGGAACAGGCAAAATTTCTGTCATTTGTAAATATAAGCATATATTTATAAAATGTGAGAATCAATTATTAGAAATATTAGAGGGAAAGTGAGAATCCAAAATGATGGCTGGACATACAATCAACCAAAAATAAATCAATAGTTTTCTTATAAACCAGCAATAATTAATTTAAAATGTGGTAAAAATAATATAATAACAATCGCAAATAACACCATAAAGGAAGTAAAAATAAACCTAACAAGAAATGAGAAGACAACGATTTTCAGAGACTTAGACTGTTCCTCCGTGAAATACGGGAAATATGTTTCTCCGTACTTCTTTGAGTTTTGGGGAAGGCTCAATAATTTGTGTGCTGGGCCCTAAGCTCTTGTGGCAGGGTGACCAGATTAAAAATTGACATTCATGAAAGAATGAGAAATAGTTCTGCTCGTTCCCATCCGGTTTTGTGGATTGCGATCCAGAACTTCCTCTTGTCCCGAAAAAGAAGTATATGCGGTGAGGGAGGGCATTACGTGAAGGTGGGAGAAGTGGGGACCTTTCTGGAGATGGGACATAGAGATGGTCACCTCCTCAAGCAAGTAGAGACATGATCCAATTCCCACACAGCCTTGGGACATGGGGGCCATGGTCCCTTTCCATGCAGTCCTGAGACTGAGGTGGCTCACAGAGCCCTGAATGCCACCACTGTTGGGCCATGGCAAACATCCAGGGGGCTGAGTGGGGAACGGAAGGCATGATATCACCACCCTCAAATGGAACATGTAGACTTAGATCAGGAGCTATCTGGATGCCAGCCATCAGCACTAATGCTCCTCTGCTCCTCCAGACATTTCTGTAACCCCCCATCTGCCCATACAACCTGAGGGTGGGAGCAGGTTGCCCCTTCCACCCAACAAAGAAAGCTTAACCTGAGATTGAACTTTCCACTTTTCAGGTAAGTGGGGCCTCAGAGCCAGAGTTAACTTGATTTCTAAAATCACAGAAATATTTCTTGAAACCAAAGCAATGGAAACTCATGTTAACATATTCATGATTTATTACACTTGAATCATCTCTGCTCGGTGAGAGGATGGGGTGGTGATGAGCATAAGCTTCAGGTTCAGGTAGATGGGTTTGAAAACAGCCTCTGTCACTTGCTCCGTGTAACAAAACTCAAAACATTTAACTTCTTTAAGTTTCAGTGTTCTTGTATAAAAAATGGGGAAAATAATGCTCGTTCCATGGCACTGTGTGAAGATTAAATCATAGTTTATAAGATGTCTTAGAAGTGCTTGTCAAGGTGCTTGGTATATAGTATATGCTCAATAAACACTTCACTGAGGTCTGAAGTGGTGGGGATGTGCTCATCAGCAGGAAGTTACTTGGGTAATGCCTGAGGTGGGAGTGAGATCTTCCCTAGAGGCATAGGCTGGCTGCTTTTAGGTCAGGGAGTTGAGTTGGTACCCCCAGAGTCAAGGGAGTGGATAATACATGCCAATCACTAGGGGTGGGGTGGCCTCCTCCATGCTGGGGCGCCACCTGGCCCTCTGACCTCATGGAGAGCCTGAGCAGATGTGCCCCACAGACCTCAGGCTGCCAGACAATCCCGAATGTATCCTTAGCTCCATACATTCGGGATTTCCCAGAAGTCCACCCATCTCTCATCATGCTTGAGCGGCACTGCTAAGTCTTGATAAGGCTGGGCAGGCAGTGGGCTGCAAAGAAAGAGTAGAGGGGCCAGGCAGCAGGCACCCTGTGTGTGCTTTCGGAGGGAACCTCCATCCCAGGACTTCACTGTTGCCATCTATAAATGAAGGAGTTGGACAAGAAGAGGAAGAAAGAAGCCTCCCTCTCTTGCCAAAGGGCGAAGTTAGAGTGGCTGTCTAGAGTGCAAAGCTGAGAAGGGGCTCCGGGGGGAGTCAGACTGATTAGTAATCAAGGGGGAGGAGTCAGGGCCCAGCGGGGAGTGCCGTGGCTAAGATACCTCCAACTCTTATAGCTACAAAGGTGTTACAGCACCTCATAGACCAGGTGGATTCCCCAGGACGTGGGCTGAAAGGCAAGGCAGGACCCTCTCCATCCTGTGGCCGTGGTGCCTGCTCAAAACTCGCAGATGGCCAGTCGGGACTGCAGGCAGTTCTTGTCATTCCACCGGCCATCTGTGTACATCTCCACACACTTCTCTTTGCCCCAACCCCCGGGCTCCCCTGGGTACCAGTTGGTGTAATCCACAGGGTTTCCATCCAGGTAGTGGAAGTTTCCAGCAGTGGGACCCTCAGTCAGGCCCAGGTAAGCATAAGTATTGTGCTTCTTCACGATGTTTGCAATGGCCTCATTCTCCTCTAGACTCCTTGGGGTAGCAATGCGTCCACCTGCTCTGGCACACGACTCTCTAATGGCATCAAAATTGACCGACTGCCCACTGGTGGCGAAGACCTTCTCTCCCACTGCCAGCATGGACCCCTGCAGACTGAGGACTGACAGCAGAGGAATCCGGGTCAGGCCACAGGCCTCTTTGTTTCCAAGTCCTTTTCCTTCCCTTTATGCTCTCTGCCTTTATGCGCTTTGCAATCTCTTCACCTCTTCCTCTCTCTCCTTCTTCCCTCCCTCTTCCAATCCTAGTCTTTCTGGATTCCCCTCCATGCTCCCATCATCTAATTATCCATTCACCCATTTAACAATTACTTATTGACCGTCTATTATGTGCCTGAAACTGTGCAATTTCCTGGGATTCAATAGAAAGCAGTACAGCCAGGAACATTGCTTCCCCAGGACATAGGGAGAGAATCCACATCTACCTCGGTCTCCTCTGAGCCGTTCAGGAACATCTGAACAAGGACCTCCATGTCCACACTTGTTTGTCAAGTCTCTAGAGTCTGGAGCCTGATGCTGAGAACGAGGAGAACTTATGGGAACCCCCTACCCTTAGAGGGCCCCAAGGGATCCCCTTACCGCGCGTCATCTTCAGAATTTGATGGTTGATCTCAAGGAGTGTGCTCTGGAGCTCCTCGTCTAGATAAGGTGGAAGCCCTGTAGAGAGATCCCCAGCAAGAAGAGGGGCAGGCCAACAAAAACCCCCACTTGTGCCAAGCAGGTGTGAGGCCAGCTGCAAGCCTGCCATTCTGCCCTTCACTTGTCTAGAGCCACTGCCCAGGCCCCAGGTCATAAGGGTCCCCGAGGTTGGAGTGTGTTTCCTACTCCCTACACACTTGTCCTTTAATGCAGCCTCGCACTTGCTCAGCCCCCTCTCTGCTCTTCTTTCCTGCCATATCCTTTCATGGCTCTGTCTGTCCACTTCTGCGGGGTTTTCTAGTTTCTGGGCAGGGCCCCCTTCCCCACCTTCCAACCACAAGAGCAAATGTGGTTCTCTCTGACTCTCCTGATGGACCTTGATTACTGCTCAGAGCTGCAGAGTTGCCCTGGACATGCGGGGTTCCCAGTGATATCATCTGTCTGGTCCTTGGTCCACATAAGCCCCTGCGCCCTCAGAATGCCCCTATGCCTCAGCACTAGGAAGTGCCTCGCCTCCTCGCAGTGCTGTCCCAGTTCCCACACCTGACGCCCTGTGTCTCCCCATCAGCTGTTGTGATGCGTGGAACACTTCCACTACCCACCAGTCCCTGCGCTGTGGCCCACGGCCCAGACCCCTCTGATTTCTCAACCTCATATTCTCTTATCTAGGTTGAAACATATACCCTTTGGGGACTTCAGTGGTTTTGTCTGCTCCCCTTCATCCCTCAAGTAACTGACCACATGGGCACGGTGTCCAGTTGCTTCTGTCCACTGGCCACATCCTGCTCACCTGGAGGACCCCTCTCACCAGGCTCTCCCTTTTCTCCACGCTCTCCAGTGAGGCCAGGGGCTCCAATCATCCCATCACGCCCAGGGGGGCCTGGCATTCCTCCAGGGGGGCCCATGGGGCCTGCAGAGAGAGGGGGACAAGGATGTATGCTATCTATCATCCACAGTGGGTTGGGGCTGATGGGACTGGACCTCCCTTATCAGCCAGGCTGACTCACCTGTCACTCCACGGGCACCTTGAGGGTAGACCCTCCAGGGCTGCTCCAGTCTATGGGTCCCCGGAAACTCCCACCATCCAGCTGACCCTTGAACGCAGCCCAGAACCCTGGACAGCAAGTCCCCCTGAAAACAGGTCACTGTCCCTCAGCTCCCACTCAGTACCTGGAGGTCCAGGGTCTCCTTTGATGCCATCTCTCCCATCTCTTCCTGGCAGGCCATGGGATCCAGGAGTACCAGGGGTGCCAGGGCTTCCGAGACAAACTTCCTTCATGTTGTAGTCAAGGCCAGAAACCACCATCCAGATGAGGGTGAGGGTCAAAGAGCACAGCAGCATGGTGCCTGCTCCAGCGGCTCCTTCTGTGGAAGGGAAAGGCTGTGGCCCACCCGAAGCATTTGCCAAGGTCTCCCCTTGCTGTGCTTTGTCAAGATTCAGGCACATGATGGAGCCTGAGGGCCAGGGCAGGTACAGACAGGAGCTCTGGAAAGACCCATATTATCCTTGGAAACTCCCAGCATCATCTGGCATCTAACATGGTCTCATGCCCCATCCCTCTGGCTGGAGGTGGAGTGGTACCTGGGCAGGTGAGCAGTGGTAAAGAGCTCTGGAGAGTCAGAGGACCTCGGTTCTAATGGAGTCTCTGTTCCTCGCTGTGTGACCGTGGGGAACTCACTTCACCTCTCTTGGCTTCAGCTGAAACTTCTGTCCTGGAGGCAATCCTGGCCTGTCCCTCCCAGGCTGTTGGGAGGAAGGATGTGGTCAACATCCACTTGCTCCATCTGTCCCTCATCCTCTCAGCTACCCGTTCCTCTTGAGTTCTAAGGGATCGTGATCCTGAGGATGAGCAGAGATGACCAGGGCCCACGTCTTGGCCCCCCCACAGTGGTCAGTGATAGGGAGTCCCCTCCTCCCTGCTTTCTCGGGACGCTTTCTCTTTGGCAGGCTGTTTCTCCCCCTGCCTCCACCCTGCAGGCCCTGCTGAATCCCTGGGGCCAATGGGCCCGGCCCAGGCGCACAGTGAAGTATGAGGATATTCGCAAGCCCACCTTCCTGTACCCATAGTTAGGGTTCTGTGGAACAAGTCCCAGTGGTACCCAGGGAGGGCCCCTCCTTCCCTGCCTGACCCATAGTGAAGCCTGTGGCTGCTGGGCTGCTTCATGCTGCTGCAACCCTGGGAAAGACCCAGGGGATGGGGCTAAACTCACCCACACGAACAGAGCCTATGTGGCTCTCTGCCTCCAGATCTGCCTCCAGGTGGCGAGGTGGACAGCAACATTTATACTGACCGTAGGCTTCCTCTCCACCCCAGGGAGGGGCCTGCCACAAGGGCCTCTACTCCAGGACAGCCAGTCAGGAAGCTGTCATCTTGTTTACCCAGTACTTTTCCCCACAGGGCACTCAGCTGGAGGGCCACTTAGGAAACCCACTAAAGAGAAACTCCAGATTGGTAAGAAGGGAAAATTCCCACGGACCGGAGGCCACCCACTCTCCCTCCACCCACTTTCCCCAAAGCAGTGAAGAACGAGAGCGCTTATACGGGAACCGATGGAGCCACGTGGCAAAGGGAGCCCTCTCCCTCCTGGGCCTTGGCCTCCCGGTCCTGGCTCGTGATACGTTCGCAGCCCCAGAATCACGATCCCCCAAAAGCCCGCCAGCTGGAGAGAACATACCAGGGCTGGACTCTTTTCCCAGGGGAGCAAAGAGGCAGGTCAGTGACATACAGGGCTTCCTCCTGGGGCCATTCCAGCTCCAGAGCCTCTTTGGCTCTTCGAAGTGTCCATAGGGCTCCAGAGTGTGCAGAGGTCACGTCTGAAGCCAAAGGGTGGTCAGGGTGAGCTGGAACAAACTGTCTGTCATGGGGCGTGGCTCCCCACTGAGCCCCCAGCTCTTGCTTCCGGGGCCTGCAGCTGAGTTGACGGAGCATGGTTCACCGGTACAGGTGAACCCTGGGCGGGTTCCCCAGCCCTCCGCCCCGGCAGGCTCAGAGGTGGGGAAGCAGGGCGGGGGCTGGAAGGTCACAGGAGGACAGCAGTTTCTGTCTCGGCCTTGGTGATGTCTGACGACCTGCAGTGGTGGTTTCTTTAAGTAGTGGAATGACACGTGAAGCCTTAATTGATAAGATTCCCTCTTCAAGCCACTTGATGAGGAGGGAATCTCTAACGTAGGGATGGTAACGATGGGGAACAGAGACAGGAAGAAATCGCCATGCTTACCTGTGAGTGGTCTGAAAAATCTTGAGATCCTCAGGGAGAGTGGGAGCTCAGCTAATGGAATCCCTTTCCCAGGAGCAGGGAGCCTGTCAGAGCCTCGCTGGAGCCCTGAGTGCTTTCAGCTGCCCTGCTGCCGCCTGTCACGTGCCCTGCGACCCTGTCAGGCACAGGATGGGGAGCCAGGGCCAGCGCAGGGTTGGGGCAACTGGGGAGCAGCTCCAGCTTAAGGACCACAACTCGGCTTGGAGGCAATGCGGTTCTGCAGGTGAAGGGATGGGAGCAGGGGTCTTCTTGGGCAGATTTTAAAGGGTCTGGGGGGAGGCAGCCTGGAGGTCCGGGCCACGGCTGGTGGGGAAGGGTGTGGACTAAGGAGTCAGACACACCTGAGCTGCACTTTGGAGCTGCCACTTGTTATCCCTGTGGCCTAGGTCATGGTTTTCTGGGGTTCTTTGACATTATTATTTTGAAGTAATAACAAACCTACAAGAAAGAGGCAGGTGCACTACAAATTTTTTTCTGAACCTATGAGAGTAGGTTGCAAACATGACACTCCATCACCCTAGTATATTAGTTTATATTCCATATGAAGATGTTTTCCAATATAACCATCAAAATCAAGAAATTAACACTGGTTCAGATATTATTTTTACTTAAAAACATGAAAGAGTATCACGGGGTATTTTATTTAATCTTTTAAGTCACCTGTTTAACTTAAGTCACTCACATGGCTTAATGCCAATATATTAAAGTATGTCATAAAAATTCTAATAAAATGACTAATTAATTATTTACCTGGCCTTACCTCCTTCTTCATCCTGTGTTCCACCACTCTCCTTCTCCAGCTTCTAAGAGGATGCCCCAAGTTCACAGAACTGAGGGGTGCTTTCCACGGCGCTCTTCCTCTGAGCATGATTCTTCTCTTGTCTGGAGTGTTCTGACTGCCTTTTCTGCCACACACAACAAAGGGTGGATGTCATACAATATTTGTCTTTCTCTGTCTGACTTATCTCACTTAGCATAATGTCCTCAAGGACTATCCATGTTGCTGCAAATGACAGGATTTCCCTTTTTTCGTGGGTGAATAATATTCCGTTGTACGTATACACCACATCTTTATCCATTCATGTATCCGTGGACACTTAGGTTGTTTCCATCCTTGTGAATAATGCTGCAATAAACATGGGAGTGAAGATATCTCCTTGAAAACCTGTTTTCATTTCCTTTGGATATATACCCAAAACTAGGATGGCTGGATCATATAGCAGTTCTGTTTTTAAATTTTTGAGGGACCTCCATACTGTTACCCATAGTGGCTAGACCCATTTACCAGTTTATAATCCCACCAACAGTGCACAAGGGAACAAATAATTTTTTACTGTAAGTATGCAACATTTGGGACGTACTTATACTAAAAAATTATTCATTGTTTATCTGAAGTTCAGGTGTCGTTGGGCATCTTATATTTTATCTGGCAAACCTACCTGCAGGTACCATCAAGCAGAGGCTCTGGGGGAGGCAGGAGAGACCTCCTCTGGCTTGCTGTCATCTTATGGCTTTAGTCTGGGCCCACATTGTCAAAGTTGCTGATTTTTGGCTCAGATACAGATGAAAAGTCTTCCTGACCTCTGTGTGGCTTTTGAGCAGGGGCTGAAGTGTGGAGTGTATGGGTTACAAATGGGGCTGGTATTTAAAACAAACCCCAGCTCTCCTGAAGCGGCAGGGAACATCCAGGAGCCGGGGGTGAGAAAGCCCAGGATTTGCTTTATCCCTGCCTCCACCCGGACTAGAATGACTCTCCTGAGGAGTTTCCATGGCTACATTGGGAGGGAGGACAGCAAGGTAAGACCCAGTAGGACAGAGCAAAGGAAGGGACCAGGTGTGGCTGCAGGTCCCGACCAGCCTTCCTGGGGATGAGTGTCCATCAAAGCAGGGATGGTGACCAAGTGCACAGGCTTCTCACAGAGCCTAAGTGTCCATTTCTCTGGGGCAGTGGGCTCTAGATGCCTTGCAAACACGTGCAGAGCCCAGAGAGGAGGCACCAGCCAGGGCTCAGGCCCTGGTGGTTGTTTACATGAGGCTGCCTGGTAGAGACAAAGCTGAGAGCAGTCGGTGGGATGGGACGGGACAGGCAGACAGCGGGGGCAGGGAGGGGTTGGCAGCAAGCAGGCTGGGGTTCTCCCCAGGAAAGATGCAGGGTGGGTTGCGCCTGGATCCCAGCCGGAGGGAGCTAGAGAAACCGTCTGCCACCTACACTGCGACAGGAGAGAACTCTCAATGGCCTGCAAGCTTCTTCATGGACAACACTTTAGCTTAACTCCAGTGCATCACGGGATCAAGGAGGCCCTGGTCTTCAGAATCAAACAGGTACATTAGCATGTGCTCTACGCAGTCACAGCTCTTCCCCTGGGAGGAATTCCAGGCTCAGGACAACATGGGATTCTTTTCGCCCTGCTTCAGGGAACAACCAGCTTCTGGTCTGATCCCAGCCTCGTGTTTTCACTGGAACTGAAGGGACTTTTCCCATCATGGATCTCCCCATTCCTCCCCCACGTTCACTGCATTCATCCGGTGCCTCCACTGTCCTCAGAGGACACCTGAGCCCACATCCTGACACCCACGTGACCCTCCCGTGACAGCCTCGGCCCCCTCCTGGCTCACCCAGGAGCCAGGCCCTGGAACACCGTGGTGTCAGCTGTGGGCGTGTCCACAGAGCTCTGTAAAGAGGCTCCTTCTTCCTGGTCCTACAGCCTGGATGTGTTCTACTCTCTCGTGTGCAGTGCCCTTCTGTGAGTCCTCCTATATTTAATTAACCTCAGATTACAGCAACAATACCTCAACACACTCATTCTAGACTTTTGAAAACATTTCAGAAGGGACCAAAGCCTCTCGGCATTTAGGCCTGCAACGCTTGTCCCAGTGATCTGGGATGTCGGAGCGATGTCCCCTCAGACCAAGTTGTGGGCCTAGGACTGGCTATGGTCTGGGTTTCATTTTCTAAAAGACCTGAATGTTCAAGAAGAGAGGGCATTCTCTGGAGCTTTCAGCTCAAGAATGGGGCCGAGAAGGAGGTCTCAGCACCGCCCACCCTGCTCCCTCAGGGCATCCTGAAGGGCAGCCAGACCACAGGCTGCTCCACCTCGTTGGGCTGAAGAGATGATGAAAGATGACAGTTCAGGTAGAGCTCCTGGCAGGGTGACTGGTGTGGGGAAAATCTGATCCTTGCCGGAGTGTCCCACCTCTGTAGAGGTGAAGGGACCAGCTCCTCAGGCACCCGTCCAATGCCCGCCCTCTGCGGGGGCAGGCAGGGCTTCCCTGGCATCTGCATCACTCCTAACTCTAGGGTCTTCTTCCGAAACTACCCCCTGGTGTGTGGCTGCTGCTTTCCAGGCCCCTTGTAGCAGAGGATCTGTTGGGTGGGTGGTGGAGTTGTTACTCACTGACCCGGGAGAAACTGACTAGGAACAAATAAAGACTCCAGCTTCCAGTCAACATGTATTTAAAACAGCTTCAACCAAACACATCTTGGTTTACTGGGAGATGGTGTTAATATAAAAATTATGACTGTGAGTATAAATATAAAAAACTGAATTTGTGCTTCATATATGACCCGAGCCAGAGGAACTCAGCCCTCTGCAAAGCGAGCACAGCCCCACCATGTGCCAGAGCTGGGACTCTCCTAAGCTACATGGCTGTGCCCCAACTCAAGACCAGAGGGCACATGCTGGGCCATGGACCCCACACTGCCCCAGGTCAGGAGCCAGGCCTGCAGGGATATTCAGAGAGGCAGGGCCTTCAGGAGTGCAGCTATGGCAGGTGACCACTGCAGGGCCACTGGCCACCAGCCACATCTGCTTCCACCACAAAGCCTTGTCCCAGCAACCCAGCGGTACTGTCCTGGGGCTGTGCCCACTGCCATGGTTTGTCTGTACACAGCCCTGCAGACATCCATAGGACAAACACGGAATCTGCATGAGATCCTGACCCAGCATCCAGCCTGGTCCGAGGAGCAACAGGGATACTGAAGCTGGAGGAGAAAGAGCCTCTGCCTGTGAAGTGTGGAAGGGTAACCTGAGGATGAGTGTCTCGGATAAACATGAACCAGGGAAGGGAGCAGGTGACTCATCACAGAGACCCACAAGGACGCAAGCACACCCTGCGAATGCAGAGGGAACTGAGAGACCAGCAGAGGGTTGCACACAGCTTGAGGTCCACCCCGGAGAACCAAGGAGAGTTAGCCAGATTGGGAGAGACACATGGGAGGAATAGAGGGGCCCACGGGGGGAAGGAGACCCAGGCTGGTACATGTCACAAAAGGCCAGGGAGTGGTAGGACACAGTGCCACAAATGCTGCTGCCTGTGCCTCAGACTCTCATGACCCTGGGGAGAATCCTCACTCAGGAAGCCCGCGGTTCCCAGCTGTGCCCCTGAGGCCTGGCTCGCTGCAGGGTGGGGGATGGCGCCTGGGCCCGGGGCTTCAGTGTCCTTGATCAGGAATTCCCATTCCCTTCTAAGTTCCACTTGAGAGCAGACATAAATGTTGGATGGCATCTGTGTCCCCCCTGGTTTCCTGAAGAACCTGAGGGTCAGTCTCTCATGTGCATAATCCTTCCCCACCCCCAGAACAGTACACCCCTAACAAAGGAGAAAGAAGGGGGTACTCCCTGGGATGAGAGGGGGGCACAGGCACACCGAAGCCCTGAGAAATCCGATCAGACTGGCGCAGGAACATTTGCCTCAACTGGACTTTTTTGTTCCAGAGAGATGGAATGTTGAGAAAAGGGTTCTGACTCTCAGGGGCTGTGAATGGCTTCCGTACCTACAGAGAGGAACGGTGGTCCCTGCGTTCTGAGGCTTACCATCCCCAATAGAACTCACAAGAGGGAGCCTGGCCTCGATCCCACGAGGAATGTATGGGTCAGCTCTGCCCTCTGGTGGCTGAATGAAAAACTGCAGTCAAAGGCGAGGATGTGCAGACAAACATCGCACATCACCCTCCAGGTTCATTGATTCCACCTTCACGGGGGGCTACTTTGTATCAGGTGCTGTGATAGGCCCTGACTTAATCCTCTGACTCCCCTGGTTGTATCCATGAGGATTATTCCCCGCTTCCTCCTGACCTAGTCTGAGACAGAGTCTTCACCCTTGTGGGCCTCCCTTTGTCAGGGCTCTTCTTGCTAATCGTCCCATCCCTGTTTGTCCACAGAGGCTGACTCAGTGCTGTGCCCCAGAGAAGGCTGATATAAACCAGTGTCCATTCCTGAGCACGTGCTAGGTACATTTACATCTACCATATCCCTCCAAGGCTCACTGGAAGACAGGGCCCATCTTTACCCCCGTAGAGCAGAGAAGGAAACTGAGTCTCAGTGAGGTTCCCATAACTTACTAGAAGTGGTCCAGCCTGCAGGTTCTAGAGCCTGGTTTAAACGTCTTTCCATCTGATCCCACAGCATCTTAGGCATGGCTTCCCTGAAGATCCAGTGCATTCTTTGCCCATAGCCACGGCTCAGGCCCTGGATGGGCTCCTCCTGGACTGTCACTCTGGCAAGGTGGACCTCATCCAAGCCTCAGGTGCCAGGACGGAGCTTCCCCCAGAAGCTCCAGCCTTGCTCTTTGCCTAGAATCCACATCCACCCCTGGACATGCTTGATCCTGGCTCAGCTAGACTGAGCTCAGCAACTTATACCCCAGCCTTCGGCCCCAAGGTTGCTGGCCCAGAGCCTGGTACAGGCTGCCCCCAAGGCCCTCAGCAGGTGCACTGCACAGCCGGTGGTGCCACTGGAGCAGGCTCTTTGCTCTAGCTGAAAAGACCCAGATGCCCTGGAGAGGTGGAACAGAGCTGAGAATCCCAGCCTGTACCCACCTTCTGCAGCCCTGAGTAACTGAGTTCAGTCCAGCCCTGGCCAGGGGCCCTGACAACCAGAGGGCAGCAGCTCTACTGGGCCCAGAACACCAGGAGCCCCCTGGGCCCCTCATTCCACACACCTGCTCCCCACACAATCAGCACAGCCCAGCCATTCTTTAATCAACTACAGAGACCATGACATCATCCCCACTGTTCTCTTATTACCCAGCAACACAGAAGCCATCGGCAGAGAGAAGGTGTTCTGATATTTCCAATGTCTCTGGTGGTTGAACTCCTCCCAGAGAATAGTTGTTTAAGAAATAGTGAATTGTGTCATCAACTTAAATTTAACCCGTTATATTTTCTAGAAATTAAAATATGAAGAGAATCATTTAAAAACCCACTACTGGGCTTCCCTGGTGGCGCAGTGGTTGAGAGTCCGCCTGCCGATGCAGGGGACGCAGGTTCGTGCCCCGGTCCGGGAAGATCCCACATGCCGCAGAGCGGCTAGGCCCGTGAGCCATGGCCGCTGAGCCTGCACGTCTGGAGCCTGTGCTCCGCGACGGGAGAGGCCACAACAGCGAGAGGCCCGCGTACCGCAAAGAAAAAAAAAAAACCCACTACTTACTAAATACTATCCAGAAGTTTGTTTATAATTCTATTGAGATACAATCTATCTGAGAAAAAGTAAAAAACTTATGTACAAAGAGTTCTTTAAACTAAAAACAAATATAGATAATTCAAAATTACATTTGGACAAAGGTGAGCTATTATAGTGGGCCTTGGGGTGATTTGGGATTTGGTCATGAAGCTAGGAGGTAACTCATTTGCACGTTCTGGATGAGCGTGTTCAGGGAAGACCCAGCCCCTGAGGGAGGACGACAGGGAGGACAAAGACCCCTTGGTGAGAAGCCAGCTCAGGGCCCCGCCTGGGCTTCCTGGAGGAAGGGGTGGAAGAGAACATCCTCCCACCATGAACTCCACATGTGGATTCACTGGACAGCATGGAGGAAGAGGAGGGGCAGAGAACGCCTGGCAGCCACGGAGGGAAAAAGTGGGGGGAGAAAAACAAGGGCCCAGGGCTCGGGTAGCATGTGCTCCCTGATAAGTGCTCCATCTGGATCATCAGATGTGTGACCGAACTCTAGAAGCTCTGTTTTTTTTTAAATTAAACTATAGTTGATCTGTAACATTATATTATCTTCAGGTATACAACAGTGATTCAATATTTTTATAGACTATACTCCATTTAAAGTTATTATAAAATATTGGCTGTATTCCCTGTGCTGTACAATATTCCCTTGTCACCAATTTATATTAAAGATAGTGCTTTACCTCTTAATCCTGCCCCTATCTTGCCCCTCCCCGCTCCTCTCTCTACTATAAATAAACCGCTAGTTTATTCTCTGTATCTGTCCATTTCCTTTTTGTTATATTCATTAGTTTTGTTTTTTAGATTTCAAATATCAGTGACAACATACAGTATTTGTCTTTCTCTGTTTGATTTATTTCACTAAGCATAATACTCTCCAGGTCCATTCATGTTGTTGCAAATGGCAAAATTCCATCCTTTTTTATGGCTGAATAATATTCCATTGTAAATACGTCCCAAATCTTCCTTTCCATTCCTCTGTTGATGGACACTTCATTTGCCCCTTATCTTAGCTGCTGTAAATAATGCAGCTATGAATATTAGGATGCACATATCTTTTTGAATTAGTGTTTTTGTTTTCTTCAGATAAGAACCCAGGAGTGGGATTGGTGAATCATATGGTAGTTCTATTTTTAATTTTTTGAGGAACCTCCATACTGTTTTCCACAGTGGCTATACCAATGTACATTCCCACAAATGGTATATGTACTAGGGTTCCCTTTTCTCCACATCTTCACCAATATTTATTATTTATTCTCTCTCTCTGTGGATTTTTTTTTTTTTCAGTCATGCTGCGCAGCTTGCGAGATCTTAGTTCCCGGACCAGGGGTTGAACCCGGGCCATGGCAGTGAAAGCACCAAGTCCTAACCACTGGACTACCAAGGAACTCCTTATTTATTCTCTTTTTGATCATAGCCATTATGACAGGTTCAAGGTGATATCTCATTGTGGTTGTGATTTTCATCTCCTGATGCTTAGTGATGTTGAGCATCTTTTCATGTGAATGTCGGCCACCTGTATGTGTTCTTTGGAAAAATGTCTACTCAGGTCTTGTCCATTTTTTTTATTGGGTTGTTCGGGTTTTTTTATATTGAGTTGTAAGAGCTCCCTTCTGGCCTGTGAAGTTTCTGCAGAAAAATTGCCTGATGAGGGTTCCCTTGTATGTGAATCTTTTTTTTCTCTTGCTGCCCTTAAAATTCTCTTTAACTTTCGCCATTTTAATTATCTTGATATACCTTGGTGTGGGTCTGTTTGGGTTCATCTTGTTGGAGACCCTCTGTGCTTTCTGTACCTGGAAATCTGTTTCCTTCTTCAGCTTTGGGAAATTTTCAGCCATAATTTCATCAAGTACATTTTCTACCCCTTTCACTCTCTCTTCTCCTTCTGGGACTCCCATAATGTGAACGTTAGTACACTTGATGTTGTCCCTAAGGTCCCCTTAAACAATCCTCCTTTTTAGAAAATTTCTTTTTCTTGTTCTTATTGGTTGACTTCCATTATTCTATCTTCCAGATTGTTTATGCATTCTTCTGTATCGCCTAGTCTGCTGTATCACCTAGTTTGCTGGTAATTCCTTCTGTTTTTCATTTCAGTTATTGTATTCTTCTCTGACTGGTTCTTTTTTATATTTTCTGTTAAAATTCTCACTGTGTTCATCTATTCTTTTCCCTAGTTTAGTTAGCATTCTTATTACTAATGCTTTTAACTCTTTATCTGGTAAATCTCTCTGTTTCTCCAGCATTTTTTTTCTTGTTATTTTGTTTGAAACAAATTCCTCTGTCTTCTCATTCTATTTAACCGTCTCTATAAAATTAGGTGAAAGTTAGTAACCTACCCCCGTCTTGAAGGTGTGTCCTTGTGTGAGAGTGCTCCTAAGCAGTTTGCGTATGCCCAGTGGCTCTGGTGGAAGTGAGCGTGGGTCACATCTTCCCTCAGGGTGTGCTGGCAGCTACCGCCTCGGTGGGGGGTAGGGCTGGAGATGGAGGGGCTAGAGCTGGAGCCAGCTGTGAGCAGGGGTGTCTCCTCTGCTCAGTGGCCATCAGTCCCTATTGGGGGCATGGTCAGGGCCCCAGGTGCTGGCGCAGAAGCCCTGAGGGTTAGGTCCCAGCTGGTTCCAGCACTGGAGCAAGACAGGCTGGAGAAGGTGCCCGCTGTGGGCTGGGGTACGCTCTGGGACAGTTCCAGCAAGCCTGTCAGAGCCCCGGTCGTTGCTGATCTGCTGTCTCTGCACGCTCGCCACCTACAGGAGCCCTCACCCTATTGGAGCCAGGGCCAGGTTCAAGCCATCTTCATCCCCCCACCAAGTGTGCTCTCTGCTTAGCAATGGCAGCCTTTGCCCTGGGGGACAGCTGCACCAGAGCCAAGAGTGGCTGGGCAGGCTCCCGCTGTGGGCTGGGGTACGCATGAAACTGGCCAGAGCCCGGGGGAGGTTTCCATCTGCTTCCTCTGCCTTGTTCCCAGGACTAAGCACGAGTATGTGTGCGCTCTTCAAGGGTGGTGTCTAGGTCTCTCACAGCCCTCCAGTAAGTCCCACGGCTTTTCAAACCAGCTAAGGGTACTCGTCTTCCCCGCATCAGACCCCAGAGCTGGGGCGTCCAATGTGTCGCTCAAACCCCTCACTCCCCAGGGAGGATCTCCAAGCCCATGCAGTCCTCCTCCTCTTCCGCGTCCCCTGCTAGGGGCACAGCTCCTGACCTGATCCCTTCTCCCTTCTGCCCAACTCCATGTGGACCTTTCTTTACAGCCTTGACTGGGGAAGAGGCTTTCTGCAAGTCCTGTTAGTTTTCAGTGAGAGCTGCTCCACATGCATTACAGATGCGTTCGTGGGGGGAGGTGAGCTCGGTGTCCTCCTACTCCGCCATCCTGATCTCCCTGCTGGAAACTCTGGTGTAATCGCTGTTTCCGATATTCTTTGTCTTGGGCCTGCACCTCCTGTCTGGAGGTGATGTTGTTTCTTTCAGCCTTCAATGAACATGAGTTTTCAGTTCAAGGGACAGAATCCTGTTTTCAGAAGAAGAAACGGATCTTTCCAGCTTTGTTCCAAGAGCTTTGTGTGTTTTTTAAAAAACTATTAATTAATTAATTATTTGTTTGGCTGCGCTGGGTCTTAGCTGTGGCAGGCGGGATCTTTAGTTGTGGCATGTGGGATTTAGTTCCCTGACCAGGGATCGAACCCGGGCCCCCTGCACTGGGATGTTCCAAGATCTCTGAATCATTCTCTGTAGCTCCAGATCCATTTTGGACACGTCCAGGACATCTGACATTTCTGGGCTTTGGTCTTCTATTCCAGGACAAAACTTGATGAGGGCTTTACATCTTCCTAGAATTAGTGCTGAACTGCTACTGGCATGCTTCTCAGCTCCCTGTAAAGAATGTCTGCCACTGGTTGAACGAGTCCATCAGAAACAAGAGAACTATTATCAGGACACCTACCACAGCATCTCCCACTGAGATCCAGGGAGAGTTAGACTTGGCCTCATATCATACGGAAGGTTCTCCTGCCATGAAACTCTGCAGCATCTCCTAGGTTTGCCGCTATAACAGCTTCATGGGAGGCTAAGTCCTCCCTAGTTCCCCAGGCTGATGAAGGGCCCCCACCCTCCGTGGTCTGCTGGGCCACAACAGGGAGGAGACCAGGGGACACACCTGTGCCTGGTAACCAGGGCAGACCAGCACTACAGGGGGGCAGGGAAGGACAGCAACAATAAAGGCACACACCCTCAACCCTCCTGCCTTCTGCTGAAGCCTTGCTTCTGTGGTCTCCGAGGACCCATCTCCCATCCTCTGCCCACACTGTCCCCTCTGTCTGGTGAGCCCTTCCTCTCACTGCTCATGCTGTGAGCACGTTCCCACATGTAACCCCTGGGTTCCCCGGCCCATGTCCCCAGGGCCCGTGGCACGGTGCTCCATGATCCATGCAAGTCTTGGACGGCAGGAGGGAGGGAGGGAGGGAGGGAAGGAGGGAGGGAGGAAACCACCGTTTGCCATTCCTGAGTATTCACACATTTTTGTTCTCTCTTGTCTGTGGCTTTCCCTAAGGAAAGCTTAAAATTACTGTCCACAGGAGTATCTGAATTACAAATTACATAATTTAAAATAGAAATACGTGTTATATAAATTTAAATATTCAACAAATTAAAATAAATGCAAATCTATATGCTAATAACATCAGGTGACCACATAACATTAGAAGTCACCATTTTGGACTGTTATACAACAAAAACCTCAAAAATTTTTGAAAAGTACAAATAACAGAGATTATTTTCTGTAATTGCCTGTCAGTGAAACTAGGAACATGTGAAAAAATTCAAGCAAAAACAACCATGTGGAAATTTTAGAACTGCCTCTGGGGTAAATTTTGGATCTAGAAGCAGCTGAGCCTACATGCAGCTCAGAAAGTTAGAAATGGAAAATGAAACACAAGGAAAGCAGAGAAATAGAAATGAGGTCAAAACAAATGAAATATCTGAGAACTCATAACCTCGGGATGCTTTGATGCCAAAATCAGAGCTAATTACAAGGTGATATTCCTTTTCTTTCCTTTCTTCCCTTCCATCCTTTTCTTTCTGTCTTCCTTCCTTCTTTCTCTTTTTTTCTTTTTTTTTAAAGGGAGAATGTTCAGAGCTGCCTTTCAGAGTTCTGTGCGGGGAGATGGATGGTCCCACAGTGCCTCTTGGGAGGTTGGAGCAGCCCTGGAGGAGGTGATGGGGAGGGGGCAGGGTCAGCCTGGCCAGGTGCTCCCCCTGGGACTCTTACGGGATCCCTCAGCCCAGAGTTGAGACTAGAACAAGCCATCCAACCTCCTGTCGGGAGGAGGGAGGTGAGCACAGTGGTTGGGGTCAGGGGCCCTGGAGGTGAGGGGTGGGTCCAGGACTGAGGGGAAGCGGTCTCCTACTCCTCCCCTAGGGGCTGCCCCTCCTGCTGGAGAACATGCACAGCTCCGAGGGTCCTCACACCCCTCCAGAGCAGCAGGACGAGGCCCAGTGCTGGGTGAGGACACGATCCAGCCACTTCTCCCAACGAAGGGAAGGGGAATCATGCCGCCACACCGTGGTTCCCATCCTGCCCGGGGACGGGGTCTGCCCTTTACTGCGTGGGGATCCTCAGAAGTGGCCTCACCCGCCTGAGCCTCAGTTTCGTCCTCTGTAACCTGGGGATCTGAATGGTCCTCTTAGGCTGCCATGGTCGCCTCAGCAGCTGCAGCCTTGGCTTGTGCAGGACGAGGGCTCCTCCCAGCCCCCGTGTCCCAGGGCCATCTTTTGGGGGCTCCACAAAACCCCCTAGAGGTAGCCCCCTCAGCCTTGGCAGCAAGGGGGGGAGTCCTGCTCTTAGGAGGCCAAGAGCAGACGTGGGCTTCCTGAGAGTCCCCCCTCCCCCCGACCACCCTGATCCGGTCAGCCCAAACCGACCTTGCCCTCCTGCCGTCCTCAGGACAGGGTGTGGCCACCTGACCCACAGGTCTGGGAGCAAAGCTCTCCCTCCCTATCTTGACGGCACCTCTGACCCAAGGCTCAAACCTGACAAACATGGCATTTAAATTTCAAGAAAAAAGAACGAAGTACCCTCCAGAAAGTTTGTAACAAG
The DNA here is from genome assembly GCF_011762595.2 of Tursiops truncatus. Taxonomy (NCBI): domain Eukaryota; kingdom Metazoa; phylum Chordata; class Mammalia; order Artiodactyla; family Delphinidae; genus Tursiops; species Tursiops truncatus. The sequence continues at coordinate 53,119,013 of NC_047049.1, read as the reverse complement.
TCACACCTACCGTATTTGGAAATGCACATTTCCTTACATCTTTGCCAGCCCTGGATTTTAAGAACATTTCCCCCCCAGCCATTTGTTCGCCAAAATACAATATTGCATTTTTTAAAAGTTATTCCTTGAAATGTGCGCCTTCGAGCAACTTTCATTTCTTGTGGTTTCTTCCATTTCTTTAATTACATGTTTATTCCTGTCCTTATACTTTGTCCATTTACTTCTGGGGTTTGGGCTGCTTTCTTATTGATCTGTGGTTCATTAAATTTGACATTGTAAATATTTTCCATTTGTCAGTTATGTTTTATCGTTGTGGGTTTTTTCACCTAATGCACAAGAATTTCTTTTATGACATCAGATTTAGCGAATTATTTCCCTTATGCCTTTTGAGTCTCACACTGTCCTGTGACAGTCACATCAAATGGGTCTGCTGTAACCTCCCATATTGTAAGGGGACGTCCAATGCCACCTTTGACACAGATTTTGGGGGTTGTAAACTCCCCTGTTCCCCCTGGTTGGTTTCCTCTTCCAATGAATTATTTTCCTACCCACATTTTTTTGCATCTAGGGCTGATACGAACTGAACTCAGAACACAGCCCCTCTTCCTTATTTCTCCAAAACCTCTTTCATGAAGATGCCAAGGCAGTAGACCTCAGAGCCCAGGAACCAGGTGTCTGTCTCAATTTTTTTTCCCCACAGACTTATTGAGATATAATTGACGTATAACATTGTATAAGCTTAAGGTGTGCAAAGTGCTGATTTGATACACTTGATACACTGCACAATGATTACCACCAGTGCACTAGCGCACACCTCCAACATGTCACATAGTTACCATTTCTGTTTTGTGGTGGGAACATTTAAGATCTACTCTCTTAGATCTATTTAAGTATATAATACAGTGCTATTAGCTATAATCACCATGCTATACATTAGATCCCCAGAACTTATCTTTAAACTGGAAGTGTGTACCCTTTAACCAACATCTCCCCACTCCCCCATCCACTCACCCTCCCACCCCCTTGAGCCCCTGTTAACCACCATTCTACTCACTTCTGTGAGTTCGGCTTTTGTACATCCCACACGTAAGTGACATCATATGGTGTGTGTCTTTCCCCGACTTACCCCACTCAGCACAATGCCCTCCAGGTTCATCCACGTTGTTGCAAACGGCAGGATTTCCTCCTTGCTCATGAGTGATATTCCACTGTACATCTACGACACATCTTCTCTATTTATTCTTCCATTGGTGGACACTTAGGTTGCTTCCATATCTTGGCTATCGTGTCACTGCTTCTTACACTGTGCCTGGGTCACATCTGCTCTGGGGAATTTGTCCCAGGCCAAAATTTCTCCTGAAGTTTCAATTTCCAAGCCTTTCACCCCAGCCACCCACTGCTGTTTCTCCCATTCGCCTCTCATTCCCCCACCCCTCCATCCACCACCACCTCTCAGACCAAACTCCCAACTCCCCTTCCTCGATACCCGCCTCCAAGTGCCTCCCCATCTGATGTCACCTTCCTCTGGACCCTCTGGGAAATGGGCTTTGCCATATCGTGTCATTCATTCCCTGTTCACTTCCAGGGTTGAAACATTAAACTGCCAAGTGATGGCTGTATAACTACTCACGGTTACAGTGCTACTTCTCAACAAGTGCTAAAACACACACACATACAAAAAAACAAAACAAACCCCCCAAAACCCCCACACGACTCTGATGAAGGATGGTAATCTACATCTACATCTCTGGGCACCTGAGCCTGGCACAGAACCCACCGGAGGGCAAGCAGGATTCTCAGCGCCTGCAGAACCTCTTTGATGAGGGGAGCTCAGGGAGCAGGAGAGATGGGCACACCTAGGATTCATTCTGATATGACTACATCGAGCACCTTCTCTGTGCCAGGCCCTGCACTGGAGTCAGGTATGAAATGGCAAACAAAGCAGCCAAGGCAAGACCTCAAGAATTCTGAGTCTGGGGCTTCCCTGATGGTGCAGTGGCTAAGAATCCGCCTGCCAATGCAGGGGACACGGGTTCGAGCCCTGGTCTGGGAGGATCCCACATGCCGCGGAGCAACTAAACCTGTGTGCCACAACTACTGAGCCTGCGAGCCACAACTCCTGAAGCCCATGTGCCTAGAGCCTGTGCTCTGCAACAAGCCACTGCCGCGCACCGCAACGAATAGCCCCTGCTCACCGGAACTAGAGAAAGCCCGCACACAGCAACAAAGACCCAATGCAGCCATAAATGAATGAATGAATGAATAAATAAATAAATAAAAGAATTCTGAGTCCCATGGATGCGACAGGCACGAACAAGCAAGCACTGCCACCCACAAGGAGTTACAGCTTTTGATGGCTCAGGACCAGAGTAAGATGGCCATCATTCATGGAGGATGTTTGGGAGAGTCTTTCTGGAGGGTGATTAGTAAACCGAGACTGGAAGGGTTCGGAGGAACCACCTGTGAAGAGACGAGAGGGTGGGTGGGTATAGAAGGAGACACGAGGGGTTTGGGCCCCAAGGTTAAACGAGGAAATCACATATTTACACATTATACACACTGAACAAGAAACAAAACATGGGAGTAGAAAGGGGAGGTTACCAAGGAAGGGGTTTTTCAGAAACACAGAAATTTCATCTGAAACCTAGAGGATGAGACAGAGCATCCAGCCAAAGACAGAAGAAGTGTATCACAGAAAGAAAGGCCTGGAGGGCAAAGGCCTGGGGCAGGAGTGAGTGGGTCCTGTTTGGTGAAGCCAGAGAAGCCAGGGAGTCTGGAGTGGGGTGGGTGGGAGAGCCCAGAATGAGGGCAGACAGATGGGTAGTGGGCAGGCACATGGGACACTGACAGCTAATACCTGGTGTATTTAGAGGTACTCAAGGATTACAACTGGGGTGCGAAACACGGCCACATTATTTTAAGGAGTCTCCTTTCCCCAGGTCACCGACAACCTCCATGTGGCTGAAGTCCCTGGGCACTCGGAGGCCTCATGTCACGTAAGCCGCTGGTGTCATTCCACGTGGGCGACCCGCACTCGTCTTCGCTTAGCTCCGAAGGACGCTCCCCACTTCCACAACTCTCCTGGCTTCCCCCCCCCCTCCCGCGGCTCCCTTCCTGTCTCCTTTGCTATTTCATTTCCCTGACACCTTGACACTTGGGAACTTCATGGCCCAGAAAGGGCTTCCCCTCCATGCTTTCACTAATTATTCGGCCTTTGATGCCTACAGAGCCATTCTTCTACCACCTTCCCTCCCGGGCACATATCCTAACACGGCTCACGTGCATATTTTTATTTATGTGTTCTCATGTGTATTATTTTCTAGGAAATGTAGTCATTGCACAGCCCAGGCAATAGCCTCTAGAGCACAGGTCTCCTCTCTCTGCCGCACTCCCAGGTCTGTCCTTCCTGGCGCCCTGGTCAGCCTGTCTTGCGCCGGGGTGTCACCAGAAACCTCTTTCCGCAGTCTCCCCCTCCTCCGGACGTTTCCCCAGAGCTGACCCCCTCCCCACCGCCTGCTCTGACCATGCCCCAGGACGACCTCTCCGGGGGCTCCTGCGGGGACAATCTCTCATCCAAACGATGGTCTGTTAACTCTCCTCACGAGACGTGTGAAGGGAAACGTGCACCCACTGAAGGCCTGGCTCGTCTCTCTGCCAACCAACCCCCTTCATTCACTCACCTCACTTCAGTCACTGAACCGGCTGACAAATACTGCACGAGCGCCCGCCTCGTGCCAGGCTTACTGCAGACAACACGCAGGGAGGGGCAGCAGAAGGAACCAGGTGAGGACAAGGGGCACAAATGCCAGATGATGAAGGGGGCACACTCTGAAGCCACCTGCCAGCCTGGTGCCCTTGGCCACACTCCCATCCCACTTCGGGCCTCAGGGTCTCCACGTGTGACATGGGTTTGCTAGGAATGCCTACCTCTGGGCGGCGTGCTGCAGAATGAATATGGCGATGCAGTGATGCCGCAGGAGGTGGCACGAGATGCCTTAACCTGTGCTGGCTGGACCCCACACGCACGGGATCGGAGGGACCCTGGCTGGCAAACCCTGAGGGCAGGACACCTGCTTCGCTGCGGGACGGGGATCAGGTAATGTTACTTGGAGTGGAGGTTGCAGACAAAAACTAAGCATAGAGTAGTTGCTCCTTGTGTTTTTATTCACCGGTTTAGCAGGCACTATTAACAAATAGACTCTAGTTTCATATAAACAGTGTTGACCCAAAAAAACCTTGTTTCTCCAGTGGGTGGGGAAAGTATGAAATTCTGAATTTTCACTTCGAATATGGCCCAAGTTAGAGGAACTCAGCCACCTGCAAGGCTGAGCCTCCCTCTCCCGAAAGGAACTCAAGGCTTCCTGGGTGACCTGGAGCCCTGAGAGAGACCTGAGCTTCCGTATCACACACACCAGCTCTAGGCTTTTATGGAGATCTGGGCTTCTTTCTCTGCCCTGAACAAGCTGCCTTTTCCCTGAGGGGAAGAGAAAGCCGAGGGTCTTCGTGCTTCAGGCCTAGAGCCCAGCTGCTGGCCGCCTGCCACCCAGATGAGGCTTCCTGGGCTGTGTCTCCCAGCCAGATCCAGCACCGTGTGCCCCAGAAAGAAGGCCAGTCCCCAGTGTTCTCCAGAAGCCCATGGAGGCCCCTACCTGAGCCTGTGGTCTGGGGAGAACGTAGAGGTGCAGCTGTCAGAGGCCCAGGCTGAGGAAGGGGGATGGGGGGAGTGGGTACCAGCCACAGATGGAAAGGCTGGGGAATGCGCAGCTTCCAAGACCCCGGTGCGCAAAGGAGCACCCAGGACCTCAGGGGTAGAGCTGCCCCCAGAGGCTGCCTGGTAAAGGCAGAAACCGCCTCTTGACATCCTGACTTATCTCCCATTAGGAGTCAAGCCCTGCCACTTTGAGTCACCATTTAACATTTGATATTCAGGCCTTAGGGCTGTCCTCTCTGGAAGTGGGGTCTGAGGGGCTCACCCACTGATCCTAACAGCAGTCAGACTGCAGGGGTTACAGAGGGGCCAGAGAGAGAGCGAGCCGTGGAGGACACAGGGTTCCACCACCTGTTTAAGGGCCAAGCAGGAGGAACACGGCTCCTGCTCTAGGAAGCCCGATGGGACAGGACTGGCCTTGGACCCTTTCCCCAGGGGTCCACAGGCCCAGCCCTGCATGTCCCTGAGTGGTCAGGGCTGGGATTATACCGCTGCCTCTTAATTCCCAACTCCAGCCCAGCCCTGTGGGCCAGGATAGCCAGCGCACCCCGAACTGTCTTCTGAAATGAAAGAGGCAAAGGAAACACCCCTCTGGGTCTGTCCTGACTCTGCAGATCATGGCCCAGGGCTCACCAAGGGCTTAATCCCCTAATTCCCAGAGACCTCAAGTCTTCAGGACAGAGGTCACAGCCTCATCTCAATGCACTTGGTCATCGCTCAGACCTGTCTCTGGCATGAGATGGGGGTGCTGGCGGGGGGAGACACGGTGTATGGGCTCCCGCTCTCACATCTAGCCTTGTGAAAGCTACTTCGGCTTCCCCATCTATACATGCAGGTAACACAGGGGGTCACCTCACTGTGTTGCAGTGAAGAAGAAATGAGATCAGTGAGTAGTTCAGTCCCTTACACACTAGACGCTCTCACCCCTGCCACAAACCCAGCCTGGGAGGGCCTCTGGAAGGCCTGGGCTCAGGACGCTGACCGCATGGCCACAGACGTGAGGGGCAGCCCCGGCACACCCAGGCCCACACGGAGCCCTGAGATCTGTGCCGTGTGCTGCCCTCGGCACACGCCAGGGAGGCAGGGGCTGGTCAGCGTCCAGGCCGTGGCGGAAGGTGAGCGAGGGGATTTACTGCCGACCACGGGTGGGATTTCCACTAAATTCGCATCGTCTTGGCCTGAGGGAGAGGCAGGGGAACCTCGTGACTGTCCTCACGAGGAGATCTGAGCCCGGCACCAGGAGGCCCCCTCCTCCTGCTAAATCAGAGGGGCCTGGCTTTGCCAGGGAGGCGGCAGTGGGTGGGCAAGGCCCAGCCCGGGGTCCGGGAGATCTGAGAGTTGGGGTCCTAGAAAAGAGGAACACGGCTCTGTTCCACCCAGATGCCTCCACGGTGCGGCCAGGCCTGGTCCCACCAGCACTAAAACACAAGCTTTTTCGGAACTTCCCAGGGGAACTCGCTTCTTCCGAAATGGCCATAGCATGCCGTCTTCTGGTAGATGGGCTTCTTCAAATCCAAGTCCCTGTGTGTTCAGCAGAAAAAAGGTCATTTCTAATGGAAAAGGAGCAGAGTTTCTTCCTCTGAATTTGGGCACAGGAGCAATTAAGAGACGACGACAGTCTGTGTGGTGGTGTTACCCACCCGAGAACAACTAACTCCCTCTAAGTGCTCTGTCTCCGTCATGCCACGTCTTACGAGGTGACTCTGCCACTGGTGCTTAGCAAACAGGCTCAGAGTTCAGGGACAGCCCGACTGACCACACGAATGCGGCAGGAACCCGGGATGTGAACTCTGGCCTACTCTCCACTCCACTCACTTGGCCCAGACCGACATCAACACCGCCAAGCTCCAGGCAGCAGGGGTGGCATCAGAAACGAGAGCAGGTGGGGCTGGACTTGCCGACTGAATTCCCAGCCAACGGGCCTTGGGATTATTTTCCTAAGATCCCCCAGCTGCTCAAAGATGGCCCCCCTGGGGTCAGGGTCTGCTGGGCCAGCAGGGACCCGACCCAGCTGCCTTCAACCTGAAAACCAGACATCCTGCATTTGGGGTTTGCACTGTGCTGGACCAAGAGCCGGAAGCCCCTCCTGCTTCTGGGAGGCTGAACATCCTTCCTTCTGCTTCCCTTTCCAGTGAGCTGACCACCGGGTGAGGGAAGAGGGTCCTGCCCAGCAGAGGGGGCGGTCCTTTTACCTGACGATGACGCCAGGCCGAAGGTCGAAGTTCTTGTTGACCACATCCAGCAGCTCTCTCTCTGTCTTCTGGGACGTTCCGTAGGTGAAGATGGAAATGGACAGTGGCTCGGCCACACCAATGGCATAGGACACCTTCCAGAAGAGTCCAGGGTCAAGGACGGGCCCCTTGCAGAGACCCTGACATCCTCAGGGAGGGGATGCTGAAACCACACACGCCCTGCCCAACACGTTCCCCCAGCCCCCCATCTGCCTAGAAATCCCTGCCATCTTCACGGTGGGCAGTTTCTGTACGTGCCCCGCTGCCTGAAGACTTGTTTTCCCGCTCCCAGGTTTGCAGGGCACCGGCCACAGAGCCCAACACGACACACACAGAGTCGCATCCTCCGGCAAAGTGTGGGCCTTCCCCTAGGCCAGGGTGCCCTTACTCAGGGTAGACCTGGGGGTCCGAGCCGGGGGGCTCCGACCCACCTGCACAAGCACTCTCCGGCAGAGCCCCGCCTTCACCAGGGACTTGGCCACCCAGCGGGCAGCGTACGCGGCCGAGCGGTCCACCTTGGTGTAGTCCTTCCCGGAAAAGGCGCCCCCGCCGTGCGCCCCCCAGCCGCCATAGGTGTCCACAATGATCTTACGGCCAGTGACTCCTGCATCCCCCTGTGGAGGGAAAGGAAGACACAGAGGGAGGATGTGGGAGGAGGGGGCGGCCAAAGCACTGCAGTGGCCGCTGGACCACAACTTGGAGATGGTCCCCGAAGCTTCTGGGGGCACACGTTCCAAAGACCCCTTGGCTGGAGTCAGCCAGAAACCCTGGGCTCTAATCCCAGTTCAATCACTGACTAGTCACAGAAGTCAGGTCACCTGTCAGAGCCTCGTCAGAAAGGGCAAAAGGTGGGCCAGCTGGGGTCACAGCCCGCTCGTAAAGCCTTTGTTTGTAGGAGTCGATCGTAACGGAGAAATCCAAGTGCAGGAGGAAACCGCGCTGTGGCAAATACACCCCGGGCTGTGCCGCGGCTGGTGCCACCCGGCAAACGTTAAGCTGCCCGTTTCCTCAAGTGTCTGCTCTGTGCCTCTCTGTCAACAAAGACGTTTGGGGGCGGGGGGGGGGGGCTCTCTATGTTTCTCTGTTAAGTGATGTGGGGGAAGTCTGCGTACTATACCATCCCCCCCTGCCCCGCTTAGAGATCCACAGTTCACAGCAGCATGCCGAGGCCCTGAGAAGTCCTGCAGGAAAACACAGTGAGCTGCGCCTTCCCTTCACCCTGGGTTTCTGCGCTACTTTGGCTAGAGCACCCAACCCAGGGACTCCGCTTTGCGGCAACATGTCCACAGGGAGGTGCCCCGGCGGGGGTCAGCAGCCTCTCGGAGGGTCTAGGGCACTCTCCGACTGCTCACGCCGGCTGCACGGGAGAAAGGGACCCCCCACGTCCCCATCTAAAACACAGCCCCACCTTGGTGCCCACAAGAGCTGCAGGTCACGCGTGGCCGAGACCCAGGAAGCGCCACCCGGGCAAGCTCAGCGCCCATGATGGTGAGTTAGCCCCGGGCAGGGTCAGGCGGCAGCTGGACACGTGTGAGACGTCTCGAGCGGGAGGGCCAGGCAGCACTGAGGGGGAGCCTCCTGGGGACATGTCCCCATTCCTCCTGTACTCAAGGGTGCACAGCAGGCTTCACATTCCGTCCAGGGCCAGACCCACCTGGCCGAGCCACACAAAGCCAGCACCCTCCTGTGGCCTTTGCCCTCAGGGAGGTGAGCAACGGCAGGGCGACGCACCTGGGGGCCTCCGATGACAAACCGCCCGCTGGGCTGCAGGTGGTAGATGGTGTCCTTGTCCAGGTACTGGGCCGGCACCACGGCCCTGATCACCTGCTCCTTCAGCGCCCTGCGCATGTCCTCCAGCGTGACGTCCTCGTTGTGCTGCACGGAGATGACGATGGTGTGGATGCGCACGGGGATGACCGCGCCGCACTCCTGCGTGTACTGCACTGTCACCTGGCGGGGGGCAGGGAGGGAGGCAACGTCGTGAGGCCCTGCCCTGAGCTGAGGACACGCTGCTGCCAGGCGCAGGTGCCCAGGAGGCAGGCAGGGCTCCCAGGAGCCAGAGGGACCCCCTGTCCCCAAAGGGCCTTCAGGCAAGTTCATCTGACACATTCTTAAACTGGATAACTGCCTGGCGCTGTGAGACGACTGGGCACGAGGCACAAGCTATTCCCACCTGTGACCACAATCAGTGCCACTTGGAGACTCGGGTGTCACAGAGTTTCCGCTCTGTGACCCACTAGACTCCACTCCTCCTACCTCAGATGGCTCTGGGTGCCAGAAAATGTCCCTCTGCCAAAGCCCTGTCTTGACCCTCCGTGGCCCAGGCCCAAGACACCCCGGCTCCCACCAAGGAACACAGGAGTCCACAGGCCACACACCCACTGCCCCGGCCCCCTCGGTGGAGGAGCTCTGGAAGCATATGGGGCCAGAGGACTTGCCTGCTGGAGGGACAGGGTGACAGGGACTCGAGCCAGGAGGACTGAAGTGGAGGGAGCAGCAAGCTCTGGGTCACCAGCCTCTGTGTGTCTGCACAAAAGCAAGGAAAAGCAGAGCGCGTGGAGGGAAGGATCCTGCCTGCAGCTCCCGCGCAGGGCAGGCCACAGGGACAGAGCGGGGGTTCACTCCCTCCAGCGTGGGTCAGTTCTGTGCCCACTCTATGTATTACCGATGAATATTTAAACCATCCCAGCAAGATCGGCATTACTGTCTCCACTTTACAAATGAGGAAGACCAGGCTCTGAGAAGTCAAACAACTTCCCTGAAGTCACACGCCAGTCGGTGAAAAGCCCAGGAGCCAACATTGCTCTGCCTGCCCCCAACGCTGTGTCCCGCCCAGAGCAGCACAGAGAAAATGCCTCCGCACTCTGTCCTCTACCGACACATCAGGAGGGCGCGAGAGCCCGACATCACAGCCTGATCTGTCCGGTGACGAAGGAGAGCAGCCTGGGCACCCTGGGCTTACAGAGCGAGAGGGAAAGGGATGGTGAGGATGGCAGATGAGGCTGGGAAAAGAAAAGAGAAGCCAGCAAAACACACTCAGCCAGACCGAGTGTGTACCGTACGCGACAAGCCATGCCAAAAGCTGTGAGAAGCTGTTACCAGCCCCACTTTAAAGACAAGAAAGCTGAGCTTCCAGAACTCTAGAGCTCAAGATCGCACAGCCAGCAGAGGTGGGCTGGGACCGTGCGCTGTGCGGCCCGGTGCCTGCAGCTCTGCCCAGCACAAGGTCGTCACCCAAGACCCTCAAGGCTGGAGCCACAGGCCCCGTCACTACCCGAGGCAGCATGGACCCACAAGGGCAGTGCCCAGAGGGGCTGTGCGCCTGCAGGAGTGCAGCTATGCTGCATGGTCTGGCAGGGACACTGGCCGGCAGGCACATGACTGCTCCCCACCCCAAGGGCCTTGACAGGACCACAGGGCAGCAAACAGTGGCCCCTGGGGCTATGCCTGAGGCGAGGTCCCGGCCTGCCCAAAGGCCCCTCAGATATCCATCAAACATGGGATGTGTATCAAACTCTACTCTATGTCCTGCCTGGTCCAAAGAGCCAAAGGGTGGGATCCAGAAGAAGGAAGGGAAAGAGCCCTGACCCCACGATGCCTGATCCTAGTGAGATGGGCAGACGCACACCGCCTGTGCTCTGAGAGTGCTCTGGGCTGCGTGCACACAGGGCCCTGTGAGAGGGAGCTGGAGTTGGGGGCTTGGCGGGCTCCAGAGGGGAGGCCCTGTGGCGGCTCTGGGACCAGACCTGCTGCACCTGGCCTCAGGAGAAGGCTCCTATCCTGCGCAGCTGCTGAGGCCCATCTCCTCTGCTACCGACTCCCCTGCCCTGCCACAAACCCCAAGCAGAGCTGTGGCAGAGCAAAGGGCCCCAAGCATCGCTCTTATCTCATCACGTTAGCAAGATGTGGGGAAAAGTACACCGTGGAAAACACAACTCTGGCCAGGTACAAAAACAGCCATCCGCGCTGCCACTCAATTCTCAGTATCAGCAGCAAGAATTTGCTCAGGTGGAAAGGTTCCTCCTGTTCACAGTCGACACTCTGGGTAGATGATGAAAATCCTTTACCAGTAAGGTATAGAGGAGAAGGCCCAGACATTGCTCCTGGCAGGGTGTCCGTCCCAGTGCAGCAGCTGCGTGGAGGCCGGCCGAGGGCCTCAGGGAGAGGCTCCGTCAGCAGACCCCCGCACCCTCTCTGATGCCCGCTGGCTGCGGCAGGGGAGTGAGGCCGACTGGTATCCAAAGTAGCATTTGTAAGAGAATTCAGTGTCTCCTTGCAAGAAGGGAAAGCCTGGAAGAGCCCATCCTCCCCTCCCTCCCTCACTGCCTTCTGAACTCAGAAACGTTCTATTACTAAGCAAATACAGGAGGCCTTTCCTATTTCAGCGGGTCCAGTAGGTGGACCCTCCAGTCCTTACCCTCAGGCGGGGAGAAGGAAACCCGAGTCACCCCACTTACTTCCTCCCATCCCTGTTCTAGGATTTCCTTTTCTGTGAATCTCCAACCTGCTTCCCATCACAGCACAGCTCTGCCACAGGACGGGGAGGGCTCTTTTCTTTCGGCACCATCACAATCTACATGTTTTAGCTCTCCTGCCCACAACCTCAAAGAACACCTAAGGGATGCTCATGGTTCCACTTCTCACCTTGGGGGTCATGTGGGTAACACCAGAAGTCAAAGGGTGGGTTTCTTTTAGGCCACAGAGGTACTCCCTTGCCCCAGGTACAGCCGATATGCAACTTCTGCCTTGTGTGGCCTTACACTTGCGGTGAGAAGGATGTACCTCTGTGAAGCTGGAGGAACGGGACAGAGTTGCGTGCACCGCGCTGAGCTATAAAACCACGTGAGCCAAATTCCAAGTGCGGGGTCAAGAGGAGGTCCCACCTGAGGGCGGCCAGAGAAGACCACGAGGAGGTGGGAACCACGCTGGCCACTGACGGACAGGTGGGGGCCGGAGAAAGCTTCCAAGGAAGGCGACGTGTGGGAGCGCAGGTGCAAAGCACCGAGAAAAAAGGGGAGCATGAGTGAAAGGATATGGTTTAAGCAAAGACTGGGGGTGGGGACAGAAGAAGGTAAAGCTGGAAGATCATACAAGGCATTAAATACCAGAATAACGAGTAGGAAGGAGGCAGAAAGTTGTAGACAATTCTGAGCAGATACAAGGAAATTAAAAGTGAAGCCCAAAGGGAATTAACTGAAGTTTCCAGGCAGGGAGAACCTTTGGGAGGACACAGCACTGTTCCTGGGCCTGGCCTGGGAAAAGGGGCTGGAGCGGACGGGATGCACTAGAGGGAAAACGGGAGCCCAGGTAGAGTGGAGACAGACAGGGCCGGGAAAAGGTGGGCTCCATCGCACTCCTTCAGCTGAGGAGAGCTCCCAGGGCCCGGGTGTTTGCTGGGTGAATGAGAAATGGGGCTGGTGATTCAGTTAGACCTGCAGGGGGAAGATCTGGAAGCGGAGCGTGCAGAGGTGAAGGCTGGATTCACAAGCGTGGGCAGGAGGAAAGAGCGTGGAAGAGGAAGTGCCAAGACCCCGCTGGAGTGTGGAAGAGGAGCTGGGGAAGGAAGCCTTGAGGAGAGGGGCCATCGGGGCCGTCAGGGTGCGGGGAGAGGAGGCGGACAGGAGGCCTCTGCGTGTGCCAACACATGCATCACCACCGGCCTTCAAACAATACAGACGTCGGTGCGGATTTCTTCACTGCAGGGAGCACAGGGGTCAGGGCGGCTTTGCCACAGACAGTCAGAATCGGCAAAGCCTTTTTATGAGAAACAAAGCGAAAGGGCCACAGCGAGCTGCAGACAGTACTTGTTCACGGCGTGTTCAAGGTTTGCTCAAGACGTGGAGACCTGATAGGCAGCGACCGAAAGTCTGAAACCTGTTACAGAGGAGGTTTGTGGCAGGAATTGGGGAATCATATTACTAGAGTCAACTTATGCTAAGAAAGCCCCCGCACTAAAAACCTAGAACTGCTCTTTTCATTTTTCTGTGTCTTCTGAAATTTTTCATAATAAAGCGTTGGGGGCAGGGGAGAAAAGATCTGGAGCTGAAGATTTTTGAAACAAATAGTTCTTTTCAGAATCAACAATTCTTTGAATGCCCAGATGGAACACTTGGATCTAACAACGATCAGAATCAAGAGGAAGGGGGGTGGTGTTTGAGGCACGCGTCTGGAGCCCCACAGGGGGCGGAGGGCAGGGGCTCACCTGCGTCTTGGAGTCGGGCCGCAGCCAGGGGAGCTGCCCCGAGCGCCGCAGTTCCGCCATGCGGGCGTTGAGTCTGTGCGCCAGGATGATGGTGAGGGGCATGCACTCCTCCGTCTCGTCTGTGGCGTAGCCGAACATCAGGCCCTGCAGCAGACACCTGCTTCAGACCACAGGCAACAACCGCCTCAAATCTAAAGCCCCACTGGCCCTCCATCCTCGCGGGTATGTAACTTTAGCACTGGGCACTTGTGGAGGGGAAGACGTGGTCCCCGGACTCAACACTCTAGAAGGGGAGACGAGCCCACACCAGGTGTCCCCAACCCTCCCTGCCCTCAAGTCGCTACCCTGAAGAAGGGGTGACTCACTCCAGGCATGGGGACGGGGGTCTACCCCATAGTGCATTCAGTCCATTACGCATGAACTTCCCCGGCTAGCCCCTCACACAGAGCACACTGCACTACCGTCCTGACGCAGGGCCAACGCTCAGCGTTTAGTGACCTGATCTCCGGCACCGACATCCTCTTCGTTTCTGTCCAGATGGACACACTGGGCAATATCCGGGGACTGCTGCTCCAAAGCCACCAGCACATTGCAGGTCTTGAAGTCAAAGCCTAGGCACAAGGAGAGCAGGCCTGAGCAGAGGGAGGCTGGAGCTCCTGGGGGACTGCTCGGCACACGACAGGGCATTTAGCGGCATGGGTGGTCTCTCTACCATCCGTCTGGGCCCAGAGCTGAGGCCCAGGACGGGGAACATCAGTATCCTTCCCATCCTATCACGTGCAACTCTTCAGCCAAAAAAAATCCTCCACAGAGTATTAAATTACACCTCGATTAAAAATATATATCCTACACAGAGCGGCAGTATGAAGACCAAATAGCAGCTACAGCTGCCCTGGCTGAAGGGCAGGTGGGTGACTCACGGCCCTGCCCCCTTTGCCTCTCCCAGAGGCACCTCCCAGGACCCAGGTGGAAAATCACTGCACTGAATGAACATCAAGGGCCCTTTCAAAAGCCCAGGCACACGCCAAACCCAAGCATCAAATATACTGAACAATACGGTGCATGTGAACCATCCAGAGACACTCCCGGAGCCAGAGTCCCCTGAGCCCGAGACGGGCCCGCGGCCTGGAGCAAAATGGAAAAACCACACCTCTGGAGGCCGAGGCCCCTTCAGGCCATCCCCAAAGCTCAAGCACAGAGATGGAAGCCAGTCCCCCGCAGGTGGGCACAGCAGGCTGGGGCCTGGGACGTGGAGTCCTGGGTAGCAGCAGCCCAGGCCAAGGAGCCCTGCGAGGGAGCCGCCGGGCAGACAGCACAACCTCTCCGACACTGGTCCTCACTGGGCTCAGCTACAGGACGGACACAAATGAGGAGCTAAAACGCACAGAGGCCTCACCACAGGGACACGTATCAGTGACGAGATGACTGTCACCCTCTTTCCAGTCTGTCCTCCTACCCATGTGGCCAGAATGGGCTTATTAAAACAAAGAAAACCACAAAAAAGCCTAGGTTCGATCTATCGTTTATGCTCATGCTTCAAGTGGGGACCTGCTGCCAAAAGAAGTAAACCGGAAACCGCTCAGCTCCAGCCAGGCCTTCCGGGCTGAGAGCTCTCAGCCCACGGGATCTCGGGCTTAGCCTTAAACACAACCTCCTCTGCCACCTCCACTAGGGCTCTCTGCCTAGAATGCTCCTCCTCTGCCTCCCATCCCCCTCCACAAGTCCATCTAGCTCTCTGAAAACGTCCTTGGACGGTCCCCCCCGCAGCTCTTCACTGCACACTCTGCCTCCGACTGGCCGCCGGGCACCCTGTACTGTATCACTAATGCCAGGCAGTGCCCCTGCTCAGGAGCCATCAGGCCACCTCTGTCCTCTGCAGCCCCTGTTCGCAGTGCACGTTTCTGAATGCACAAACCAAGGAACAACCTTTAGGGAACAATCTTTAGCTGCCGAGGACTCACCTCCTCACTCCGGGTCTAAATAATAAATCTTCTTAGCGCTGAAAATTAAAGGCTCCAAGTGACTCAGGAGAACAGAGTTCAGGGGACTAAGGGGAGAGGAGGAGGGCTTGGAAGGGGCAGGGGGAGCCACTAGCCTAGGGCCTTGTGGCTGCAGGCCAGCCCGCAGCCTGCTGGCCGCTTGGTGCAGGTGCACTGACAGGCACAGGTGGGCGCGCTCCCACTCCTCCCTTTCCGGGGGACGTTGTACCTCTGGGAAACGTTCCTGCTGCCTAATGCAGAGCAAGGTTCGCTCTTGAACAAGGTCTAAGTGTACATAAACAAGTCGGCTCTTCCTGGTAGAACAGGGCGAAGGCTCTGCGTGGTAACGTGTCAGGAGGCTGCTGCTCTGGGACGACGCGTCTCCTCCGCGGACACCCCACATGCTGGCTGGGAGAACCGACCTGTACTCACTGGTTTCCTCCCAGCGATTCTTGATATACCCCCAAAACTTTCGTGTGCTCAAGCGAGTCCTCTGAGCGAGCCAGAAGGTGGCTGCACTGAGCTTCTGTGTGTCCGTGCCCTCACGCAGAGAGAGCCTCTCTCACTTATGGAGATGCGTGCACGTCACCCCAGCCTGCCCTGACCCACAAAGATGCTACACGTCAGCCCAAACAACCCATAAGTACAATGTAGTGTACACTGGTCCTAGCATCTGGCCCTCGCACCCTGTCTTTTCACGCCCTCCAGGCTGGGCCCCTTCCCAGCCTGCCCGGTCCCCGGTGTGGGAGTCTGCTTCTCTCCAGCTCTCACCCCCACCCCATCACAGAGCTCTTCCTCAGCTCCCGCCAGGGCCTGGCCCCCTTCGCTGGGTCGTAGGCTCCCACACTGCCTGGCACTGGAGCTACCCTGGGCCAGCCTGTCTCCTCTGCCTGCTTTCGGCACCCGTTCTGGACTGAGTCACCTTCTTCTTTGTCTATGTGGGGAAGCAGCATAACTTGGTAGAAAGTGCAGGAGTCCCAACCGGGGGGCGGGGGGCAGCCACTTACTGATCGTGTCACCTTACACAAGTTACCGACATAGGAAGCTTCAACTTCCTCATCTGCATAAGGAGCAGAGCAGAGCTCCTTGAACAGTTAGGTAGGAAGATGCACACAGAGACCAGCCCCAGAGCCTGGCAGAGAACACGGCCCCAGCAGAGGGCAGCTCCGTGTACTGGGAGCTTCCTCCTCTTCCAAGATGGCAGGACCATAAACAAGACCAGAGGCAGCCATGGCTGGACAGGGGCTGATCCCCCTGGGCTGCCACACTGTTGTGCCAGAGGCTGGGAGCCCTGGACCCTGGCAGGCAGGCCTAGGAGCCTTCTTCCCCGGGAGGTATCTGCTCCTCCAGGAGATGGAGAGCCTCAGGTGGGACTCAGCCCTGGGGCCCTGGCCTCACCCTTGGCCGAGTCGTCGTAGCCGATGTGCTTGATGGTGTCCCGTACCACCCGCTGGTAGTCCACCATGGCCATGGAGGTGATCTCCCCGCACAGCAGCACCATGCCCGTCTTACACACCGTCTCTGAAGGGAAGGAGACATGTTAGTGGCTATGTGCTGGCGAAGGGGGCTCCACACCTGGACCTCTCACAGTGCTGAGACAGAGACACGCAAGGAGCCGCACAAGGAATGGACTCCAGAAGGAAAACTCATGACGCTAATAAGGAGAGTAAATCCCGGCACAAGTGCTGACCGTCTTCACAGGCCACCCGGAGAACTGCGGCTCGCAGAGAATTGGTCACACCCGAGTTTTCATACCTCGCACTTACTGTCGCACACTTGCCTGACCCTGAACTACTTATTCAGCCTCAGCTGTTGGGTGAAGATAATCATAAGACTGCTTTGGGGATTAGAATGAGACGCTGGCTGTATGCGGTCATAGAGAATGAATGCAGAATGCAGCCAACATACGTGAGGCCTCTCCCGCCCCCTTATTGCTAAAACTCCACTGCAGGCTTTAGGCATGGGGTCCTGAGCAGAGAATCAAGGCAGGTTATTTGTAAAGACGTCAGGGTGAAGTCCACCCTCAGAGGGGCACGGGTCCCTACAGTGCTCATTCTGGGGGCTAGGGTGGCCCTGGAGAGGGAAGGGCGGTTCTGTACAGCAAAAAGGACAGGGTGCTGACCGTGAGGAGATCGGGGCTCTGATCTCCACGCCGGGACCCCTACCCCATGACCTTGGCCAAGGCCCTGATTAAGCTGCACCCAAGATCTCCTCAGTAAAGTGAGGGGGCTAGACCTACCACCCCTGGAGCCCTCCAGGCTCTGAAGCCCCCGGCTCTCTGCTGTGCTGAAGACTTCAACACAGGCAAAGGTTTCAAGCTCAGCCCACTCAGGTCTCCAGCAGGAGGGATTAGGCGTTTCTTACCGCAGGCCACCTTGGCACTGGGGTCCTGCTTGAGGTGCGCATCCAGCACTGCATCACTGATCTGGTCACAGATCTTATCTGGAAGAGAATGAACATGTGTAAGAATCACAGGAATATTAAGCCTAGCAAACTGAAATGTTAAAATAATTAGATACTTCGTCAGTTTACATATCGAATCTACCTAAGAGGACACTTTTTAAATATAAGAAATTATAAATTTTTTGGAATTTTAATTTCTTCCCATTTCTGCCTTAATATTGGATGATGTATATTATATAAAGTCATAAAATTCCCTAAAAAGAGAAATATATTCCAAAACCAGTTACAAGAGCCTAAAGCAATTCACACACACACACACACACACACACACGCATATTCTTCTAACTAAAAAGTATCCCATCCCTCAGCATATTCCCTTTAATTCTAACATCTAGAAAAGTCCTAGAAACAGAAGTTAAAATACTAACTGATGACATCAGTAAGATTAGGTGCCAAGAGGCGGACTAGGATGGGACAGACACATGGTACCGCTGGTCCCGCAAGATGCAGTGCGCTGTGTAGAAAATACCACACCCGGTTCTGGGACTACACCTGTAAGAATCGCGTAAGAGAACCTCTGCACATTACTGCCACTGCTGTTTTGCAGAATACTTCCACAAGCAGCTCTCAGATCCTTCCCGCCGTCACTCAGCCTCCTGAAAGCCGGATATCCTAACAGCTGGGTTTGACCTCCTCAATCAAGGTGGGATTGACAAAGAGTCCAACATGAACTGGCATTTGATCTTATTCTACGATTTGCCTTAAAGACTCCCCATGGCCTGGGGCTTCCCTGGTGGCGCAGTGGTTAAGAATCCGCCTGCCAATGCAGGGGACACGGGTTCGAGCCCTGGCCCGGGAAGATCCCACATGCCGCGGAGCAACTAAGCCCGTGCGTCACAACCACTGAGCCTGCGCTCTAGACCCCGCGAGCCACAACGACTGAAGACCATGTACCTAGAGCCCGTGCTCTGCAACAAGAGAAGCCACAACAATGAGAAGCCCGCGCAACGCAAATAAGAGTGGCCCCCGCTCGCCGCAACTAGAGAAAGCCTGCATGTAGCAACAAACACCCAACACAGCCAAAAATAAAACAAGTAAATCAATAAATTTTTTAAAAAAGACTCCCCATGGTCGAGTATGTAGACACTGTGGAAAAATCCACTCTTGCTTTGGCGTTATGTTCACAAATTCAGAAAAAAAAGTGACATCTATTTACACATATTACATCTCGTTTAGTGTTCAAAAATACCCATAGAGTCTGCTCTTAGTAAATTAATAAGTTTTTTCCCAGCTTTATTTGGGTATAATTGGTATATAAAAATCTGCATATAATTAATGTATGTAATTTGCTAAGCTTGGTCACATGTACATACTTGTATTACCATCACCACCATCAGGGTTTAATAAACATCCGTCACCTCTAAAATCTCCTTGTGTCCCTCCTGTCATTTTTTAAGTTTTTAAATTAAGCACGCAGGTCCAGAATCAAGCATTTCTGCTTTTGAAAGTGCCTATTAAGTTCTGTAGTTAAAATGTTAGTTAATCTGAAGGTGAATTCTCTAATCTTTCCTTCAGAAACTGCTACTAAACATATATTTGAGTTTTTCTATCTTCCTGCAGATCCTGGTCATAAATCTAGGTTTGCCTGAGTCCATGCCTCTGCAACCCCCTACCAATCATGGCCTCCTGCTGCCCAAATGTCCACTTTAGACCCAGCCATCAGGCCTCCTAGGAGCCACTCACACAACGACCACGGATGACTCTGCTCGTTTAGACGACACAGGTCACATGTTTCCAGTGCACACAGGGAAATAGGATAAGGGATATTAGGGATAAAGCTGGAGTTGAGCAAGGGTATTAAGACAGCTTCACAGACTAAGATAATGCCTTAGGAGGTCCTTTCTGAACTCTTTCTTGAGGCTTTCGAAATTTCTATCAGTATCACTTAGTAGTCTTAAGACAGCCAATAGTTGGTTTTCTTGGAAGTTGAAAAAGAAGCATTAATTTTATCTTTCTGATGGAGAGGAATTCAGCACTGGAATGACAAGCAGAAAGCCACCAAGGAAACTGTCTTAACATGAATGGCTAATTTATAGTGGCAAGCGCAAGGAGAATCAGACAAATTGAAGGGCTGCCATTAAGTAGACAGAACAGCCAACTGATTGGCTGGAATTTTCATTCTCTGTCCATTGAGCACATCGTTGTGTGTACAATGGGACCACTGGCCACTGCGTGACAAAGCACCCACTTCCGCTGCATGGAGCAAATCCTATCTACGGCCATCTCCTAACCTGTATATGGCTTTCATACGTACGTCATGGAGCTGTCCAGAATATGTTAGACATAGCAATGGATCTGAGATTATGAGTACAGTAAACCTAGAAACTTCATAAAGTCATGCAGAATTAAAGATGCTATTTACATTGAATTGAGCTAAGTCACATACAAAACTCAGTTTAAGCCAAGATTTCTCAATGGCAATACTGACCTTTGGGGCTGGAAAATTTCTTCTTTGTGGGGGATGGTCTTGTGCACACAGGGTGTTTAGAAGCACACCTGGCCTCTCTCCACTAAATGCCAGTCTCACCCCACGCCCACCCCACCCCCCGACAGCTGTGACAGCCAAAACGTTCCAGACACCACAAAATGCCCTTGCGGGAAAAGGGCACACCCTCCCCAGCTGAGAACCAGCGGCTGAAGCATATGGAAGGAGCAGCGCGCTGAGGTATCTAAAGCTGGGCTACGAGGTATGAAAGTTAAAGCTCTTTGAGAAAGAACAAGGATGAGGAAGATGAAAAAAAGTTAGACTTGGTGATGATTAGTGACCAAGAACTTCAAATACTCCAGCGAATTGTGAAGAGGTGCTTAAATACATAAATCAGTGTGTCTGGCCCCCAAGGTTCCCCTAGACCAGTGGTTCTGAAAGTGTGGCTCCCTCATCAGCAGCAGCATCATCGCCTGGGAACTTCTTAAGAATGCAAATTCTTGAGCCTCACCCAAGATCTACTAAATCAGAAACTCTGGGGGTGGAGCCCAGTACGTTGTGTTCTAACAAGCCCGTGGGGTGACGCTGATGCGCCCTGAAGCCTGGGAACCACTGTCCCAGAAAGTTGAGGCTCCCACTGTGGTCTTCACGGAAGCCTCTCTCGTTTCCCCACATCACAGTCCTCCTACCTTTCAGAGACCCAATAAAATGCTGGAATTTTCTTCCAGAGATCTGTCTCAGCCCCTGTTTAGAACGCACTGCCGTTCACTTCTAAACCGCACATGCTTTACATGCAAAACTTAGTGACCCGTGGTCTTGCTTGCGGGAACATTCTCTGTTGACTTAAGCTGCTCATTGATAATAAAGCTTTACTCAAAAAAAAAGAATCTCGGGCTTCCCTGGTGGCGCAGTGGTTGAGAGTCTGCCTGCCGATGCAGGGGACACGGGTTCATGCCCCGGTCTGGGAAGATCCCACATGCCGCAGAGTGGCTAGGCCCGTGAGCCATGGCCGCTGAGTCTGTGCGTCCGGAGCCTGTGCTCCGCAACGGGAGAGGCCACAACAGTGAGAGGCCCGCGTACCGCAAAAAAAAAAAAAAAAAAAAAAAAAAAAATCTCTATATATAGAGTTAATACCTGATGATACATTTTACACATATGTTTATCCAACCAGCCGTGTGTTCTCTGTCGCAGTCCCGCTGTGAGGAGATGCTGGTGGTGGGCTGCGGCACAGATCCTCGGCTTCGTTAACTTACAACCTATTATTTGCATAACAAGTGACTGTTTTACAAGACTGCAAACTAACAGAATAAAAAATTACTGCATATTGTTCTTGCCAAGATCCCTTACAGTTACTGACCCACACCGTTTTCCAGGCCTTCAGTAACAGCGACCCCCCGGTACAGGTCACCATCCAACCAGGACCACCTACTCACCCGGGTGCCCCTCTCCTACAGATTCCGAGGTGAACATGAAGGCCCCTTCCTCGCTTAGAGAATGGTCACACAAGCCATCCACCGGTCCATTCATCTCTTCAAACTGTCCGCTCGGCTTCTTCAAGGTAACAATTTTAATGCTGGGACTCGGCCTGAGGGTTCTGTTTGTTTGTTTCCTTCTTTAAACCCAACAGGCTCGTCTCCGCAGAGCCACAGGGCTCACTTCTGCCTAAGTGCCTGCAAGCGCACGTGAGAGTAAAGGTGCGGAGGGATGAGAAGGGAGGGACTGGAGAAGGATGTGTCACTCCCTCCAACTGGCCAGAGCTTGCTCCTGAGTGACTCCTATATATGGAAAAGTGAAAGTGCCTGAATAATCATGTGAGAAAATTGGAGGAGTCCACTTCCGGGGTGGGTGTGTGTGTGTGTCTTCTCACCTTGAGGAATTTCAGCCCTTAGCTCTCATCTCCCAAGTCCTAAGCATGTGGCCAATGTATGGCAAAGAAGGTTGTACAGATTCTGCATAAGTGAAGCTCCTCTCGGACTCTGCTTTAGCTCTGCAGCTCATCTCCTCAGTGCACCAAGGTTAACATCCCACGTTGGAGGCGGGGGTCTGTGGTTACTCAGGGATACAAATAAATAGGAAGCAAAAAACTCCTGCCCAGAGATATGGTTTAGGCTGAGATTACAGCACAGGACGCCTTTGCTCTTGGGTGCCCTGCCTCCTCGCCCACACCTTGTCTGAATTGGGCTCTTCCCCTTCTTCTACCTTCTCAGAGCAAGAGTATGCACCTATATTCTGAGTCAGCTTGGATGTTACACAACAGATTCATTTAGAGGAAAAGCTTTTGAGCCCACATTTTTCTGCTCATAGAAATCACAGAAACTGTCAACTTCTCTAAGACGCTAGCAATCACATTGACAAGCAAGATGTTAAAAAAGTATCCGCACGGGCTACAGAGAACAATGATTTTTGGAAAAGGATTCCTGAGAGGCAGATTCATTATGGGGAAATCATCAGAGTCCAGTTTCCCAAAGCTTCTTATGATAAATTGGTCCTATACACTTGAGAAACATCCTGCTCACGTGACTCCTGCATTATTTTTGCTTTGACCAAGAAAAGAAGTGGACAGGATTATATCCTGAACCAATTCCTACACTAAATGACAGCATCTTTCACTTCACTCCCTCCCACTCTCAGATCTAGCTGCATCCTCAGGCCCAAGGAACAATAGGGAATTGAGATCACAGAGAGTGAGAATGGGTGGAGAAACTGGTTCCCACTAGAATGCAATACAAAGTAATCAACCAAAACCTTGTGCATCAAGCACCGGACTGTGGGAAGCAAAAGGGAGGACACAATTGCCCCAATGAACAGTTCCGGCAACCAAATCCCCTCTGTACTTATGAGCATTTAAAATTTTTTTTTTCCAAATCTTGAGTTTTCCAACTGGTCAACAGTGGCAGTACTATCCCTCCAGGGAATTAAAATCATATTAAAGCGATGTCTTCTGGGAGAAAGTAAGAGATTTTACATATACACATTTAATCAGAGGCATTTTACAAAGAGGGAGCTAGAATGCTCAGTCACAAGACTGCAGAAGGTCCAAAGAGGAAGAGGCCACTGGGAAGGGATGGAAAATGAGGAATCAAACAGGGACTTTAGACAACATAGCCTTGTCCCTGTCAACACACAGGAATCCTGCTGTTTGCACTTAAAATATTTCAACATCACTGTCCTTTTGTAAATTTCTTCTGGGTACACTGGTTTCAAGCCTGGAGGCAATGTGAGCTAATGTTTAATGTGAACTGTAGACCTAGGTTACCGCAGCATTTACAACGACAGCCATTATGTTCTAAATGTGCTTTAAGAGAAAGATGAAGTTTCAAGTACTCGTGCAGATTCCTAGAGCTTGCAAGAAGCCAGAAAACAAAGTAGCCTAACTGCCCTCTGAATTCCAAAATGAATAACAGCATCATGGGGCGAAGAGGCATGGGGCGGGGGTGGGGGAGTGGGTGGGATGGAGGGGACAATGTCGGGTCCAGAGAAGCGGCACTTTCAGAAACGTATGCAGGAGGCTTCTGCAGCCTGGACATAAATGCAGAGTGAGGGAAGGATCTGGAAGGCACCTAGTTGAGTATCCATCTTATGAGTCTCATATGACATCCCTACTAACTACTAGGCCACCGTACGCTCTTTCAGCAGATAAATGTTAACAAGAAGTGCACAAAACACGGTGGCTGGGAGTGCAGGCTTCAGGGCTGGAGTCCTGTTTTGCCTCTAACCCACTATGCACCCTGGGGTAGGCTTCCTACACTCTCTAGGCTGCTGTTTCCTCATCTTTAAAGCAGGTTAAATAATTACCTACCTCAGAGCATTGCTGTCAGAACTACAAGAGATCACACGCGTATGCTGAGTATTGAGCATAGTGCTAGCACACAATAAGGGTTTAATAAAATATTACCTAAGCACCTTCTATGTACATACACATGATTTTCTTCTGAAAAAAAATAGCTCACCATATACATGTTATTTGCATCTTGCTTTTCACAATATACTATGGTTCTCTTTTTACATCTCAACATATAGGCAGACCTCATTTTTAGCACTTGACTAATATCCCACAATGAGGATATACCGTAAATTTTTTAACCACTCATTCCCCAATGGCTGGATATTTTCAACTTCTAATTATTTAGTGTTACCATAATGCTGCAGAGAAGATACTAATCATTGGCATCCTTTTATAAAAAGACAAAATGCAAGGGCCTGGCAATGCTGAACTAGACCAAAGATTTCCCTTTTGTAATAAATTTTACCCAGTTAGTGAAAAGAAACAGCACTTCAACAATGAGTTAAAACAGCAGCATCAATCTGCCCCCTTCAGATATAACTGGCAGACCTTGGCAATGACATAATTACTTAGAGAGCTGAACCTACGAGAACTACATAGCCCTAATCTGCTATCATAAACTCAAATTAAAGCCTCCCTTACGCAAAGACTGTCCCGTTCTCCCTTACGCATGAATTGTCCTAATGTCCCCCGACCCAGCCCCACCGATTACCTAAGTCCAATACGTGTCAAAGGCCCAGAGTTGATCTCACTTCCATGTAGCAACCTTCAACTCTAAACCTCTGCTGACTAATCTCTGAAGAAACCTGCCTTTGAAAATATCACTTTCAGTTAGATTTACCCCTGAGGAATCTCTAAATGTAAAATATCAAGTGGAAAACCATGTTTCCGATGAACAGTATATGTAAGCCACACTGACCAGTTTCAGGAATAAGCTTAAGGGCACCTTATCCTACATAACACCATGAGGCAGCAGAACTAGTGGAAAGCAGCTGGCCAATGGTGCCCTTTGCCTGCCCCTGCACTGCCATGTATGATGGCTATGCCACAGGCAGAAGAAAGGTCAGTTTGATGACCTAAAACTCTGATGCAGAAGTGGAGTGTGCATCCACCTCTTAAATGCTGTTTAAGTGCAAACATTTCTAAACTTTGGTGAGAAACTCCCCTAACTTAAATGGCATAATAACCACATGGAATATTTGCTTCTTTTGCCCTCATTAAACACAAACTTTTATCACATATGTCATCCTGGAACACAAATAACTTATTCATGAAAAAAGGTAAAACTGACTCAACACCACTTATTGAAGAGGCTGACTTTTCCACATTGTATATTTTTGCCTCCTTTGTCATAGATTAATTGACCATATGTGTGTGGGTTTATTTCTGAGCTCTCTAGAAAGCAATACAACATCCCCAAACCTCTGGGTTTTCTTAGGCTGGTTTCTCATACTGAAATAAAAGCAAAACGTTTCATATTAAATGGTGCTGTGAGGTTCTAATTACAAGGTTCAATTGTATTAGGCTTCTTTAAAAAAAAAAGTTGAGTTTTATTCTGGTGTAATTTATGGTAACTGTGGGAAATTTTTAGAAAATACAGAAAAGAAAAATAATATAGTACATCCTTCCACTCATAGTTTGATGAGCATAGTTCATACACTGGTATATTTTCTCTTGAAGGAAATATATCCATATATCTATATAGGTATAGTTCCCTGTATGTGTTACTTAGATAAAAATTTGAGAGTTGGGGCTTCCCTGGTGGTGCAGCGGTTGAGAGTCCGCCTGTCGATGCAGGGGACGCGGGTTCGTGCCCCGGTCCGGGAAGATCCCACATGCCACGGAGCGGCTGGGCCTGTGAGCCATGGCCGCTGAGCCTGCGCGTCCAGAGCCTGTACTCCGCAACGGGAGAGGCCACAACAGTGAGAGGCCTGCGTACCGCAAAAAAAAAAAAAAAAAAAAAATTGAGAGTTAATTAAACCTGTCGAGTTCTAGTTCCAAACAAGATGGAATAAGCACGATAAGCACACTCCACCCTGTCTCTCCCACTGAATGCAGCTATAACATCTGGACAGAATGCATGGAGTAGCTGTTTGAGGATTCTGAAAAGTAAACAGTAGTAGGCAAATAGGGGAAGAGACCAAAAAGGCAGTGAGGTTCCCTTTTTTTCCCCCCCTCCTGTATCCTGGACCCAAGGCAGTGCAAAACTCAGAAGTGGGTGCCAGGGCCCACACAGAGAAAGCTCTGGGAGAGGCCCTTTTATTGACTTGATCAAGAGCAGGAAAGGGGATTCCCTAAGTTTGCAAGAGTGGAGGGAAATCCTTTGGGTTTCTTTTTCTTTTTTCCATTCTCTTGAGCCCCAGCCCCCAGACAATTCCATGGTGACAAAATTGGCAGTGGAGGCCCGTGCGCACCTAAAATTCTAAGGGAGGGGAAACTTCCTCTCTAAATGGAGAAGCTGTGATCCCAAGAAAGTGGAACCAATCCCCGTTGTTTTTTCTGTGTGTATCTTCTGCCACTTGGCTTCAGATACAGGCTTGGCCATACGAAGTGTACAGCAGAATGGGGTAACTGAAACCCAGCTTTCTGGACAAAAGACCAAAAAGGGGAGGCCCAGAGTGGGGAAAAAACTGGAAAGATCACCGAGGGAAGAGCTCAAAAAGAGATCCAATAACACTGTAAGATGCTAATAATAGGGGAAACTGGGTTCAGAATACACAGAAACTCTGTACTAACTTTGCAATAATTCCGTAAATCCAGAAGTGTTCTAGGGACTTTCCTGGTGGCGCAGTGGTTTAGAATCCGCCTGCCAATGCAGGGGACACGGGTTCAATCCCTGGTCTGGGAAGATCCCACATGCCACAGAGCAACTAAGCCTGTGTGCCACAACTACTGAGCCTGCACTCTAGAGCCCGTGAGCCACAACTACTGAACCCCATGCGCCTAGACCCCGTGCTCCACAACAAGAGAAGCCACCGCAATGAGAAGCCTGTGCATGGCAACAGAGTAGCCCCCGCTCGCCACAACTAGAGAAAGCCCATGTGCAGCAAAGAAGACCCAACACAGCTAAAAATAAAATAAACAAATTTACTTTTTAAAAAAACTGTTCTAAAAATTTTTTTAAACTAAATATTTACCTTGGCTCCTTCACTCTTATGTTCATTCACGTGACTCACTGAATTATTTACTGAGCACCTACTATGTCGTGTCCCAGGCACTAGTCTATTCTCTGGAGATACAAACAGCAAAACAAAACCCAGCATGATTCCTGCCATCAAGGAGTTTGCAGCAGAAAATGAAAAATAATAATAAGTGGTTGCCAAGCCATAGAAATAAAGTTACCACTTCAAAATTAAAAATTATCTTCTTGAGTCTTCATTGTAGAAGAAAAATCTATGAGAAGTTAAAAGCCCAGGCTGAAGACCGTACAATCTGTCAACTGACAATCAATGAGCAGGATTTCCAAAGAGGACTCATAGGCAGTTCTGGAGCCAAACAAGGCAAATCCCTAGCAGGCGGCCCAGCCCCTGGCCTTAGCAGGAACAATTACTTTGAATCTAGGCTTACACCAGAAGGCCAGGCTAGCTGTTGGCTCTCTGCAAGCCAGACTGTGCTGGGGACAAGACATGGATAGGAAGCCACATGCCCTACTGGGGTGCAGTCTCAGTAGTGGCAGGAAGGCAGCTGGGCAGCATGACCAGGACAGGCTCCACCTCAGCTACACAGGGATCCACGCATCCACCCTCCTCCCATGCTCACACGCCACACATTCTTTCTTTGAACATGAACTAAACACCTACTGTATACCAGGAATAGGGTAGGCCCTCCACAGTAAGGACAAACATAGGTATTCCAGGAGACACTGCGAGAAAATGTTCTAGGCAACGGGAAGAACATTTACCGAGACCCACAAGCTAGAGAGAGCGTGAAGCCTTCATGATTTTTCAAGCGGTTCAGTGAAGCTGGGGCATGGGCTGGAGCACTGTCAGAGAGAAGACTAGAGGTGGTGGCAGAGGCCAGATCGTGAAGGGCTCTGTGGGTCCTATAAGGAGTTCAGACTTTTTCTTGATGACAAAGGGAAGCTGGTGAAGGGTTTCAAGCAAAAGACGTGCCTGGATGGGGCATATGATCAGATGCAGACTTTTACAGAAACCATTTTGCCAGCTGCTGCTACTGTTCTATGGTGACCAGACTAGAGAGGGCTGCCCTGGAGGCAAAGAGATTACATGGCATAGGCGGAAAGCAGAAGTGGGATTTGATACCTCACTGGATGTAGGAAGCAAAAAGGTGGGAGGATTCAGGGATGACTTCCACGTGTCTGACCTGGGTGAATTCATGGGATGCCAGAGTAGAGTAATAATGACAATAAACACAAACACTGTGTGCTCCCAGGATGAGTCAGACCCTGCCAGGAGGTGAGTGAGTGCTGGCGCTCTGGGGAGGACTGGGTGCTCTCAGGGACCTGTGTCAGTCTCCTACCCTGCAAATGCTGGCGTATTTGCCTTTACGTCATTCCCCAGGTCTTACTCAACAGGTCAGGATGTATTAAATGAGCCTCCAGAAAGTTGAAGCAGTATTTACAGATATAAAATTTGAAAATAACCCCACACCCTGAACAAGCCATTTCTGTAAGGATTTCTACAAATATGTGATTCTATATTTTAAAAAAAGCAATATTCTGAAGGTTCTTGTTATCACGAAGTAAACACTACTCTTTTTTATGTAAGCAAACACACTCGCCAAGGTAAATATCCAACTGAAGTAAAAATGGAGGCGACATGGGTGTGTTTAAATTAGCCAGTAATTTTGGAGGAAAAAGCAGAAAGTTGGGTGGGATGGAAAGGCAGCCTATGATTGGCCAGCTGATCTCCCAACTCAGCGTAAACTTGGTGGAGGGAAGGAAGGGGTGGCCTACACAAGCCCAATGTTGTTAGGGAATCACTAATTCAAGGTGCTTCTATGGAATCCTCCGCTGGGCTAAAATAGCTTTGCTGTAGAATGACTTCATATTTTTAAAGTAGAAAAACACTGAGTCAAGTCTATGAGTCAATTCACAGCAATCAATATGAATGTTAAATATACTATACATGGTTTCAAGGAATTAGCCATCACCTCTCAACTCTAAACTTAGAAGATAGCTAGGATGTGTCTAGACATCTGTCAGCTTACCCCTAAAGACTATACATATGCACATAACTTCCATTTTGAAACAGAATCATCATGGCTGTAGCCAGTTATTATAAATCAGTTTTATTTTAAAAACTGAAGGTTATATATATACACTATTGATACTATGCAGAAAATAGATAACTAATGAGAACCTACTGTATAGCACAAGGAATTCTACTCAGTGCTCTGTGGTGACCTAAATGGGAAGGAAATCCAGAAAAGAGGGGATATATGTATACGTATAGCTGATTCACTTTGCTATACAGTAGAAGCTAACACAACATTGTAAAGCAACTACACTCTGATAAAAATTTTAAAAAATAAATTAAAATTGAAGGTTATCCCAACTGACCTTATTACATTTATAGAAATTTAAAATATCACATCCTTCCCTCTAGGTCAACTCACCATAAACTCATCAACACTGGTGGGAAATCTGGGAAGTGTATGGATTGACAGTGAACTATATGACCTCAGTCCACAATTTACTAAATGGAGTTAAATCGTTGACCTACGGTTTCACAATACAGCCAAAGGGTATGGCAGAGACAGAAGTCATCACCTTTTTCCCAGAATAGTTTCTTCACTAAACAAATCCCCATCTCAAACACCTAAACAGGGAGGGTGAACATTTTAGAGGCAAAAATTGTAGAGAAAGAAAATTACAGTCATGAAGTCATCTGGCTTTAGTCTTCTCTTGATATTTTGCCTTTCTCTTGTTTACTCTAGACAATATTTTTATATAAATGAATAGTGTTGTTGAGGTCTAAATATTTTAAATGACATAAGAAACTAAAATCATTATTTAGGTAATTTAGGCCAAACTGACCCTCCAATACAAAAATAAATAAAATTTGGTCAGAAGTATTTCATGTTTTGAAATGTCTATAAAATTGTCTCATTTGGGGGGTTGAAAACAGATTTTAAAAACCTTTGTGAATGCAAACTATTACATTTAGAATGGATAAACAAAAACGTCCTACTGTATAGCACAGGGAACTACATCCAATCTCCCGGGATAAACCATAATGGAAAAGAATATAAAAAAGAATGTAAAGATGTGTGTAACTGAGTCACCCTGCTATACAGCAGAGACTGGCACAACATTAAATCAACTATACTTCAATTAAAAAAAAAAAAAAACTATGTGAAAAAAACCCCACAAACCTATGTGGAAGCAGCCTCCCATTCATACACTGTCTCTGATGCCAATTTTCCATATTAATAAATACATATAGAAAGTCTTGCGGTTTACAAAGCACCCCTGCAAGTGTCAGCTCAGTCAGCTCTCACAATGACTCAGCAGGGTACTGTCCCCATTTAACAGAGGAAGAAGCCCAGGCCCAGAGAGATTCGGTGATTTATTTTGGGTTACACAACTCGTAAGTGACACCATCCTCAAACTCAGTCCTTCCAACTCCAAATATTCTCTCCTTTTCCCACTGTGCTGCCAGTTAAAAGCACTTCATTTTTTTCCTAATTCAAGATAATAAAAAAGTAATTACCCACAAAGTGTGGTTACTTATTTAGCTGCTGCCAGCTACTCTAATACTTCTGCTACCAGAGCTCAGGAAAAAAGCCTTTCTCAGCCTCAAATGCAGAAAGCTTGCTATTGAATACTACAGAATTACACCAAAGGGTCCTTGGACAATGAGGCAAACACATCTCTACTTCCACCGCTCAGTGTGATCTGCTTTTGCTGGCTTCTGAGCCATGAGGATCACTTGTACTGCAGCACCATATCTAGTGAATCACCAGACACCATAATGGAGCAAGTGACACTGTGCTCAGCCTGGGCTCTGAACCTACAGCATGAACTAAAGGCACTGCAGGCACAGTGCCCACCACCCACCTCTCCCATCACCCCCACCCAGGCAGCAGCCTCCTCACCTTCCTTAAAACTGCTGCACTGCTGCTCGGCCCTCAAACTCCTCCAGTGACCCATGTGCCTACCAAACACATTTTCTTTCTTCTCCAGTCCGTTCTCCTCCACACACACCTTCTGAGTATAACTTTGGCCTTTGTTATTCAGTGTGGTTCCCTAATGAACAGCCTCAGCATCACCTGCCCACTTGTTAGAAATGCAGAATGTGGGGCTCCACCCTAGACTCGGAAATTAGAATCAACACTTTAACAGAATCCCCTCTCCCCCATTAATTTATAAGAAATTAAAATTTGAGAAGCAGTACCCTAGGAAAAAGGACAAAGCAAGTGAACCTCCTCCTGTCTGGTTGTCACCCCGTGCTGCCCTTGGGTACCAGTATTTCAGGCTCTAAGAAGGTGTTATGGCCAAGTTCAAACCCTCCAGCGACAGTTCATCTATTCCCACAGTATATCCAATTCAGCTAGGTTTCACGGTTCCGCAAAATAACCTGCTTAATATTTAGCAAAGCAGTCACACTAAAGTATGAATAGCTAATAATGCCTACGAACAGTGGGCTCTGATAGAATGTTACTGAGAGAACACAGTGATAGCAAGAAAGTTGTAAAGTCAGAGAAATCTGGGTTTGCATCTCAGCTCTCTCAATGATTAGCTGTGAGAGTCTCGGAAGCTTTAAAAACTCTCTGAACTTCCATTGCTGCCTCTGTAAAATAAGGACAATCCCTGCCTTACAAAGGGAGTAGACATACTGCAAAGCATCTTGCATACCTTGCCTGGCACATAGTAAGTGCTCTCTTCCTTTTGAATGAATGAGCCAGTAACATCAGAGAAAACTGAATTTCAAAATCATGTTGATGCAAATAAATATCTAGTTGGTGCTGCTCCGGCCAGTGTAGCCACACAGGGGACATTCTGGAGTAGGCAAGCATTTCTTGTGACATGGAAAATCGCATCAGCCGACCGTCACGAGCCTGGAAGTCACACACCATACCTCTCCTACCTGGTAACTTCTCCTACACTAACTTATACTTTGGAGTCCTCTGATTCAAAAGCTCTTCTCCCTTTCTCCTTGGAAAAACTGTTTAATCATCAAATAAAACGGCCAAAAGTATTAGTAGTGGTGGAAGTACTAAGTTTAAACGGCAATAAGCTCATTTTTAGCACTTAAAATATCATTTCAGCAATATCATCAATGGACAAGTTACAAACTAGAATTGTTTTTATTATTCAGTATAACTGGTAAAATCATGCTTTAACCTGATTTTTTTTTTTTTTTTTGCCACACCGTGCAGCCTGTGGGATCCCAGTTCCCCAACCAGGGATCAAATCCATGTCCCTGCATTGGAAGCACAGAGTCTTAACCACTGGACCTCCAGGGAAGTCCCTAGCCTGATTTTTAAACTGTCGGTTTGATTACTGATTATACTTGAAGGAAATTAATTTGAAAAAATCTAAGTTAAAATACAGAAATAATTTTTAAAGATAATCCTTAAATCAGACTGGGCTTATAAGTTTTTCAGAATTAATAATGCTTCATTAATTTGTTAAACAAAAGACCAAAAAAAGCACAAAACATGAATGGAAAAAAAGGTACAGTTAACTAAAATAAAACAACATTTCTGCCTAACAATAAACACCATAAACCAAGTTAAAAGGCAACCCATCAACTGAGAGATTTCCCAACACATACAACCAACAAAGAAAATCAATAAGAAAAAGACAAAAAAATCAATAACAAATATAAGCAAACAATATGAACGAGCAACTCCCAGAAGAGCAAACCCATTGTGCAATAAACATGAAAAGGTCTGTAACCTCATTAACATCAGGGAAAATGCAAATTAACAAAGAAGGTACCACATTACACTCGGTTATGCGCAAAAATGTTGAAGTGTGACATTACCAAGTACTGGAAAGGAAATGGCACAAAAGGAACCCCATATCCTGCCGGTAGGATTGTCTAGTAAACTCACATGACCGCTTTGGGAAGCAATTTCACCCTCGTCCGGAAGCTCGAGAATGGGCACCGGCACCACACAGGGGGGCCTCATCTCCCCTAGAGCAGCGTTTTCCAAAGTGTGATCGCTGAGCTGGAGCAGCACCACCTGGGAGCCTGTTAGAAACGCAAATTCTCCAGTCCCAGCCCCAGACTTACTGCCTTACTGGGGGTGCATTCTAAAAAGCCCTCCAGGGACAGGGAGGGTGGGAGGGAGGGAGACGCAAGAGGGAATAGATATGGCAACATATGTATATATAAAACTGATTCATTTTGTTGTAAAGCAGAAACTAACACACCATTGTAAAGCAATTATACTTCAATAAAGCTGTTAAAAAATTTTTTTTAAAAAAAGATGATATGTAAGATTAAAAAAATAAATAAATAAATAAAAAGCCCTCCAGAAGGTTCTGGTGCATGCTCGAGTTTCTCACACATTTCGTCCTTACCTGTTTCATCAGGACATTGTGTCAGAATACCAGGGACGTGGTCCTTGATACATTCTCTGGGAAGGTGGTCTGACAGACAGACCTTGGTTTACCAGGACAGCATGTCGCTGAGAGTCAAAGGACAGTGTGCAGACAATCAGATTTCCTCAAAGGCACACATCTGCACAAAGAGGTACATACAAAGACGTATGTATACAAATAAAGCATTTAAAATAGTCTAAACAGCTGCCTGTAGAAGAACAGGTACGACAGTACACTATACAGCAGTTAAAACAGACGAAGTAGATATTCATGAACCAGCAGGGTTAAATCTTGAAAATATAACATGAATGAAAAAAGCAAGCTGCAGAACGACACCTATAGGATGATACCATTTAACACTGTTAAAATCTCACCCCAAAATACTGATGCTATCTTTGAATAAATAAATTAGCATTTGTGTGAAAACATCAGGGGTGTATCTGGGAAGTACATCTACTGATCTCAAGGTAATGGTTATCTGTGGGCAAGAAATGAGAGGAATGGGATGGAGGAGGACAAAAAGAACATCAACTGTAAGATTTTAGTCTTTTTTTAACTGTCAAATATATGATAAAAAGTTAGTATTTGTTAGATCTGGGTTGGGGTAAAGGATACTGCTTGCATTATTCTGTGTATTCTTGTGCATATTTGGGGTATTTCATAATAATTAAAAAAATTTAAAGTAGCATTTCATTATACTTGTTAATACTAGAAAACCGCATTTCTGTACAAAAAGAAATGTTTCAAAGCCACAGCCTCAAGAGGTGTAGGGCCTTTAAAAACTGAATCTTTGTGACACCTAGTGGTAGTAGTAATAGTTACAATTTAATACACAATTAGAAACAAACTTGATTCAATGTATTAATACCTGATTTCTTGGTTTAATTAAATTTCACAAAAAATTTAATACTTGTTCTTTTTGTTTCTATTTTTGTTTTCAGTGGTCTGTACTTGAATATTTTTAATGGGTATGACACTTTAGAATAAGGTTATCATCTCATATTCATTAATTATATGGCTCAGCCACTGGTCTCCTGAAAAATGTGTCAATTACATCAGTTCTAGTGTCCCCCAAACAAGGGCGTCCCTGCCATCCCATTCTCTGGGTCAGTGACAGCAGCAGCAGCAGCTCTGAGCTTCTCTCTTACACCCTGCTACATACCCAGCTGCCAGGCATCCTTTCTGCCCCGGACCTACACCTCCTGCATGATCCCTCTAAGCCCTCAATTGCTCCACCATTACTCCAGGCCCCAGGCTCTTCCTACATCCTTCATATCCACACAATCAGCTTCCAAGTTGGCTTACAGAATGTGCCATGTCTACACTTGTTTGCTTTACATCCCCCACTAAACTGTGAGTGACTTGAGAGTAGGAACCACGTCTAGCACAGATGTTCCCCACGAGAACCTAGAACAGTTCCTAGCACATAGTAGGTACACAATACATGTTACTGATGAATTTCCACTACGACAACCCAGGTCCCGACCTTCATTACCTGAAGCCTAGACTAAGATAACAGCATCCTAAGCCAAAACCATCCTAAACACCACCAATTAAGCATCTTAAAACGTCTCTCTGCAAAAGAACACCCCTTTCTCACACCCTGTTCCTAATAAAGTTTTTCAACGTACACTTCTCATTTCCGTTCTCTCTCTCAGCCTAGACTTCTTAGCTTGGACTTTAATATGCTTCATAATCTGATCCAGATCAACTTTTCTGAACTTCCCTCCTACTTCACCCCTGCACGGATCTGCTACTCCTCAGGCAGCCTGCAGGCATTCCTGCCTTCATTTCTCTGCTCAATTTCTCCTCCTACCCACCCACAATCAATTCTGAACCTTTCTTCTTTGTTTTTTATGTGTTTTGTATGTTTTGATCTCTCACTTCCATGAAGCTCTAACTGACTTCTGTCCATGTAAAAAGTTCATAGCACTAACTACCAACTGGTCCTTTGCCACTTCCATCATGATTTACCTTCTCGCCCGTACCCTTGCTCACCGTGCGGGGGAGAGCTTTGCAGTGGCACTGAGCACCTCTCACACCAGTCTGCGCACTCAGAGACCAGCTAAGAGGGGAGCCTCAGAGGGGAGCCAACCTAGAGAGACTTGCTGAAATGAGATAAGTCGGGTAGAGTGGGGGGGAGGCCATTGACTGCAATTAGGATAAGCCCTTATCATCTTTAAGCTGGAGGAACCTGGCACATGATTCTGAATAATGTGTTAAACAAGCGGGTCTCTTATAATTTGATGAGGGACTGACGACAGTGACACTAAGGTGATGAGCTAAAAAACCTATCACCGGTGGCTTCGGAACATGAGAGAAAAGAGGAGCGAGTATCAGGCTCCTTGTATTGGACAAGAAGTATGAGAACCACAAGACGGTTGAGGAAGGCTCCCACCTTATAAACTGGGCAGCTGTACAGTAATGAAGCCGCCTGTGATACTGCAGAGGTGAGGAGGGGAGAGAGTGTCTAGGAAAATAAAGTCAACTATGTTTCAGACACAGCTGTT
Source organism: Tursiops truncatus (assembly GCF_011762595.2). NCBI lineage: Eukaryota > Metazoa > Chordata > Mammalia > Artiodactyla > Delphinidae > Tursiops > Tursiops truncatus. Next base: position 53,083,194 of record NC_047049.1, on the reverse strand, counting down.
TCTGTAACATTCTTAGCACACACAAATACATTCAGTAGTTTAAATATTTCACACAGAACTGAGCAATGAGGCCAGCTCCAGCACATTAGCTGGACAGCTCGGAACAGTGACTTTCTGAAACTTCCTTTCTCTAATACATTCAAATCCAGGCTCCTATCAACAATCCCATGAACCCTCAGTAGAGCCTTCAGCATTAAGAAGGGCTCAGTGTTAGCCCCCTTCTCTCTCCTTCACCAACTTCACACCTGACCCCTTTCCACCCACTCACAAGCCCACTTCTATCTTGCCCCAATCCTGACAGTGTGTGTTTAGGCCGGACAATGGGCATTGGTCCTGCTCCTGATTTATAGTCAAGCGCCTTGGTAAACACTGACTCCTTGGCTGGGCCAAATCTTTGCAAAATACTCTACCACGAGCTGTGCTGTTTGCTCTCTCCTCTCCTACCTTGCCCCCCTGCCCCCATCTCCCTCCCACTATTGCTCTGTTCCTGGCCGGGAATTTGCTTTGAACAAGGCCACTCACCTCTTGCCCTAGAGCTGCCGTGCGGTCATCCAGCTGACAGTGGGCCTGGGAGCCGCACACTCCAGTGCTGCTCTTGCTGGACTCCAGACCCCACGGTCTTGTGACAGTCTACCAACCCTCAGCTCTAGGGCATCGCCATTAGCTACTGACTGCTCTACCTTTGAGTTCGTTACGGGCTACTGGAGAACATGATTTAAGAGCTCTGATGAGGTCTCTACTTACCCAGCCCAGTACCCAGCATGTAATAACGTGGTAGTAGTAACAACTTCACTACTTGAGTGCCTACTAAATTCTAGTCACTGCTACAAAAGCTCTACATGAATTAAGTCATTTAATTCATTTAAGTTTAGGGCCCACAGAGCTGTCCAACAATTATTTTATTCATCCATTCCGCCAGCAGATGTTTTAAAATTCATTCTCACTCAAGTACCTGACCAACCTCTGCCCTTCTCTCCTTCTTTACCAAGAGGATCAGAGGTATATGTTGCAAATTCTGCAATGCACCACTGTCCCAAATTTCATCCCCTTCCCTCAAAATCTCTCTCTCTATATATTTCCCACCCCTGGATGAGAGAAAAGAGTAATTCCCAAAGTGCTTTCCTCCCTCTGTGACTTTGTTCCACACCCAGTTCTTCTGGAACCCTGCTCTAACCCTCCTGAACCACAGTTTTAGCCTCTCTCTCTCAACTCCCCAACATTCCTATTGCCAAAACCACAAACAAAACCTCATTTCTCCCCACAAAAAGAATTCCTTCTCAACCCTGCAAAATTCTCAAGCCACTTCCTCTTCATCACCAAATTTCTCCAAAGAATAGCTTTACAATCTTTCCCTTCTTTACCAAAATTCACGCCTTAACCACATGATCTGAATTTCACCTCCACAGCCTTAATGAAGACTGTAAAAAGTCCTCAAAAGCCATCATGAGTCTTCCTACACATCACTGCCGCGTCGCAAGCCCAGACCTTTGAGGCTGGCGCCCAGGCCTCCATGATCTGGCCCCTAACGGTCCCTCTAGCCCTCTCTTTGGCTAGTTTTCTTCACATCCCCATGGGTTTCACGTGTTCAAAACTTACCTCTCCTTTAAGGTTTTTTCCAAGGTTCTCCCTTTCATAAACCTTGCTCAAATCATACTCTCCTCTAAATCCTTAGCTCCTATTTGTGACAGTTAATAGTTCTTCATGCACACTGCCTCAAATTATATGTGCACACAAGTTATGCTTTTCAACCACACAAAAGCACTGTAAGGGCAAACGTCATGCCTTATTCTTATTTCCCACAGTAACTAGCAGGGATAGGACTGGGACAAGGCAAACGGAGTGCCTACGGCGCAAAATCTGAGGCAGTCACTCAGGTTCCTGTAATTACAGAGTCAGCACTTAAACTTTTACCGCATTTGCCTCATCCTGGCCCAGCCCTGTAACTAGTGACGTCTCTTTGACGCAGATTGAGGATAAATGAATCTAAACCAATGAATCAATAAGGTGATAGTGTAAGTACTTTGGGTGATGACTACCCATCTTTGTTGGGAATGAGATTGGAGATGATAGGCATATAGTGCAATCACAAGCAGTGAGACAGGAAAAGTCTGCTGAGGAGTCTCTAGGAATATAAATACTACCACCCAGGAAGACCCTCCCCACTTCTCACACAAGATGCTGTTGTGTCTGAATATAACACCTGGATTTATTTACTGCAGCCATGCAAGGAGCAACCCGAGGATGAAACCAATAGAAGAGAAAGATGGAGCCAAGAGGGGGCAGCTAGAGCCCTGATCTGTCATGTTTATGACCTGCCCATTCTCTGCACTTCTCCTAGGAGACATTAAGTCATTTGATCTATAAAGCCAGTTGAGTCTGGGTTTTTTAGTTATTTCAGCCAAAATAAGACTAATACAGTATAATTTCCCAGAAGAGAATGGTGTGGCAGACGAGGAGGCCAGGCTATTTCTGCACCCTCCTCTCTTGCTCCTCCCAAGAGAAGGATGAGTTGGTCTGGGGTAAAGGTCCCGGGCTCAACCGGGCCTTTGAGCTCTTGCCCCTGAATGTCTCAGCAAGCAGAACCGACCATGGACCCTCCATGCTTCCATCTCCCCTCTGAGAAGCAGAGCAGACCGGGCTCTCCACCTGACACAGAGAGAACTGCAGCTCCCCAAATGCTTTTCCTGAGACTAGCCAGCAGCAATAAAATACTCAGTTTGGGCCCAGTGTCCAAAGTGCACTCTCTGTGGAAGTTTTAACGTTTGTAAAGTTGATTCTTTGACTCGCATTTGGCCCTTTATGCCTGGTTCCAAACAGGATAAGAGATATAAGTCATTAGGTACCTCCAGGACCCCGAAGTTCTTCTCAGAAAATAATCACGTTAAACTTCATGAAATTAGGAAAGTTGAGTATAGCAAAGGAATAGTTTTCCATGAGAAAAAGTCTGTAGGGTTTGATCTTTGGCTTTAAGCCAGGATGGTCTAAAAGGGATAGGACTTACACGTGAAACAATTAAAACCAGGACAAAATACATGAAACAATACTTGTCAAGACAGTGAACATAAGGCAACAAGGGACAATAACCCCTGGGAAATGAGAAACAATTAAAGTGTTCCCTACAATTGCCCCAATGTACTTCCTTGAGAGTGATGCCCAGCTACAGTGCCGGGAGGCGGAATGTATACAAAGCCTGGTGGTCTCCCCGACTTAAGGAGAAGGAGCTGAGAGCACAGAGGTACCTACAGAGGGTCCTCCTCGAGTCTTCAGCTGAGTGATAAATGCATGTGCATGAGGAAATGACACAAAGCTAAGGAAAGAACCCCCTGAAGTGATTAGAGGGCATTACCATGGCTCAAAGAGAGCCAGGAAAAATATCTCTTCCTGTCAATCACACATCAATAAAGTGGTTTTACTATATGAGAAAAGAATCTGAAAAAGAATGAATACATGTATATGTAAAACTGAATCATTCTGCTGTATACCTGAAACTAACACATTATAAATCAACTCTACTCCTATAAAATTAAATAATTTTTTAAAAATAATAGATTTCCATTGGAAAAATAAAGCGGTTTTAAAAATACAATAAAATAGGGCTTCCCTGGTGGCGCAGTGGTTAAGAATCTGCCTGCCAATGCAGGGGACAGGGGTTCAAGCCCTGGTCCGGGAAGATCCCGCATGCCACAGAGCAACTAACTCCGTGGGCCACAACTACTGAGCCTGCACTCTAGAGCCCGCGAGCCACAACTACTGAAGCTCACGTGCCACAACTACTGAAGCCTGCATGCCTAGAACCCGTGCTCCGCAATAAGAGAAGCTACCTCAACGAGAAGCCCGCGCACCGCAAGGAAGAGTGGCCCCTGCTCACCGCTACTAGAGAAAGCCTGCGTGCAGCAACAAAGACCCAACTCAGTCAAAAATAAATAAATAAATGTATTAGAAAAATAAAAATACAATAAAATAATTTATCTTCCCACAGCCGAAGTGGAAATTCTCATAATTCACTCAGCATTGGATAGCATACACCCAGAGATGGTTGCCTCAATTGTAGGGCAAAATTAGCCCTAGACTGAATGCTCCCTTAGTCCCACCTAACAAAGCTTCTTAAAACTAAGATCAGAAAAGAAATCAAACTATTTCCAAGTAACTTAATTGCACCTAGGAACAAAACTCGAAAATATTTATTATAGGAATAAAAATACCCAACATTTAAGAAGATAAAATTCGTATCTAATCAAAAATTACCAGGCATAGAAAAAAGTAGAGAAAAACAAATGACCTATAATGAGAAAAAAACTCTGCCTCAGAAATAATACAATGACAGAATTAGTAACCAAAGACATTAAAGCAGTCATTCTAATTGTCTTCTATGTTTTAGAAGCTAGAGGAAAGAATGAACATATTAAGTAGAGGATGGATGACATTTAAAAAAAAATAATAAATATAAATGTTAAATATACCAGACAAGATTAACAGCAGATTTGACATTGCAGAAAAAAAAAAAGTTAAGTTTACTTGAAGATACAGCAACAGGAACTTTCAAAAATGAAACACAGAGAGAAAAAAAATAAAAAGAAAGGAATTAAAGCATCAGTGAGAGCTCAGTTCACCCAATGGGGAGAAGATAGTGAAAAAATACTTGAAGAAATAATGATTAAATTTTTTTTCAAATTTGATAAAAACCTATAAGCCAAGGAACTCAACAAACCTAAGGCATATAAAACATGAAGGAAACCACACCAAGGCACACTATAATCAAATTGTTCAAAACCAGTGATAAAGATAAGATATTAAAATCAGAGGAAACAGACATATTACATAGGAACAGTGAAGGATGATATTTCTTATCAAAAACAATGCAAATGAGAAGACAGCAAGGAATCATCTTTAAAATACTGAAAGAGAAAAAACTGTCAACCTACAATTCTATAAGCAGTGGAAAACGCCTTCAAAAACAAAGGTAAAAATCCAGAAAATGTATTTATATACAAAATTCAAAAACTACACAAAATTCAAAGACTTGTGTCTTATATCATTACATGATAGATGATTACAGATTTCATTTAATGTTAGCAAGAAATGTACCATTTGGCCTTATCTCACTAGGATGCAGAAGAATAAAAATAAATAATTAAAAAATGAAGGTAAAATAATGTCAGCAGAAATGGTAGAATAAGGATCTCTAAAAATCCTCTCCTCCATAAAAGCAATGATAGTAATGGTGCAAACTGTCAATATCAACTTTTTCAGAACTCTTAAAATTAACCAAAGGCTTGCAACAATCCAGGGAATATTTATTCAAGAAAACAGCTGAATCTCAAGAACAGCATTAGCTTTGTGGCTATTTACTTTTCTCTATTCCCATTCCCTTACTCCCATGTCTATGGTAGCCTTGAAAACCAACAGGGCTTTCATGTTGAAACCATGATGAAAATCAGTGACCTGCAAGCCAGTAAAAAAGTCAGAATCAGGATGCAACTCTTCTAAAGCCCAGTTCCCAGAAAACAGTCATTATTTGACTTGTCTGGAAGTTCCATGGAAACTCCCACTTGAAAAACTGTATTTGACATGACTCAGAGTTCACCCATTGCAACCAGCCTTTTTCCCGGGGGTGTTGTCAACAAAAATCAGCATCAACTTTTTGTTTTTGTTTTTTTGTGGTACGCGGGCCTCTCACTGTTGTGGCCTCTCCCGTTGCGGAGCACAGGCTCCAGACGCGCAGGCTCAGTGGCCATGGCTCACGGGCCCAGCCGCTCCGCGGCATGTGGGATCTTCCCGGACTGGGGCACGGACCCGTGTTCCCTGCATCGGCAGGCGGACTCTCAACCACTGCGCCACCAGGGAAGCCCAGCATCAACTTTTTAACATCATGTCTGCCTGAGACAGTGATAACAGCTGGGACAAAGAACAAGATGACCAAAAACTTAAGTGGAAAAGCTTGAGAATAAGATTCCATAAGGGGATTTCAAAATCTCTGGCATATTGCTAGGAATTGAGAAGGCCACACATATTTGCAGGGTTGTACACATGCCTAAGGCTATGTGCACAGTTGAGAAAGACCGAAGAAGACCCTAGGCTCCATCTCTGGCTGAACTGGAGGCCTCAACACAATCAGAAAGTGAAGGTTAAAGCAGAGTTGTAAACTGTTGGGTTGGCCAAAAAGTTCATTTGGGTTTTTCTGTAACATCTTATGGAAAACCCAAATGAACTTTTTGCTCAACCCAATACATGCCTAAGCATTGAATGTATGCCACCAACCAAGTCTGGAAGACTTATTCGTTCCAGACATCTAAGGAAATCTCTGTCAAATCACTGGCTGACCACTAAGCAATCCAAGCAGACTTCAATGACCACATATGATAAAACATGCAGACATTACAAAGTTCAGAAAAGGTACTAAACAAACAAATAGGAACAAGAAGAACAAATAGCAATAATAAGAAATCCTGGGAAGGGGGACAGAATCTGTTTTCCAGGATTGCCAATATATATATCTTAAAATATCCAGTTTTCAGAAACTTACAAGGTACGCAAAGATACAAGAAAGGATGGCCCATATTCAGGAAAAGAAAGGACTATTAGAAATTGTCCCTGAGGTAATGTAAATTGATACAGCCACTATGGAAAACTTAAAAAACTGAAATAGAACTACCATATGACCCAGCAATCCCACTACTGGGCATATACCCAGAGAAAACAATAATTCAAAGAAAACACATGCATCTCAATGTTCATTGAAGCACTGTTTACAACAGCCAGGACATGGAAACAACCTAAATGTCCACCGACAGAGGAATGGATAAAGAAGATGTGGTACATATATACAATGGAATATGACTCAGCCATAAAAAGGAATGAAATTGGGTGATTTTGTAGAGACATGGATGGACCTAGAGAGTGTCATACAGAGTGAAGTAAGTCAGAAAGAGAAAAGCAAATATTGTAATAATAACACATATATGTGGAATCTAGAAAAATGGTATAGGTAACCTTAGCTGCAAAGCAGAAATAGAGACACCAATGTAGAGAACAAATGTATGGATACCAAGAGGGAAAGGGGTGGGGTAGGAGGAATCGGGAGACTGGGATTGACACATATACATTATTGATACTATGTATAAAATGGACAACTGATGGGAACATGCTGTATAGCACAAGGAACTCGTCTAGTGCACTGTGGTAACCTAAATGGGAGGGAAGTCCAAAAGGGAGGGGATATCTGTATGTGCATGGCCGATTCATCATGTTGTGCAGTGGAGGCTAACACAACATTGTGAAGCAACCATACTCCAATAAAAATTAATTTTAAAAAAAAGGAAGAAATTGTTCCTGAGGAAGGCCAAGCATGGAGCTTATTAGACAAAGACCTTAAATCAACTATTTTAAATATGTGCAAAGAGTTAAAATAAACCATTCATAAAACTAAAGAGAACAAATAGAAATTCTGGATTTGAAAAATACAATGACTAGAATGAAAAATTCAAGAGAGGAACTCAACAGCAGATTTGAGCTGGCAGAAGAATAAATCAATGATTATGAAGATATGTCAATTGACATTTTCACTGAGACACAGAAAGAAAAAATATAGATAAAATGACAAAGCCTAAGAGGCAAATAGGACACCATCAAGTATACCAACATGTGCATAATGGAGGTGCAGAAGGAAAGAGAGACAGAAGCTAAAAAAGTATTTGAGGAAATAATGGCCCCAAACTTCCCAAATTTTATGGAAAACATTAATCTACATATCCAAGAAGTTCAATGAACTCCAGGTAAAATAAATTCAAAGAGATGCACACTGAGAGAAATCACAGTCAATCTATCCAAAGACCAAGAGTGAATCCTGGGAGCAGCAACAGAGAAGCAACTCATCACTTACAAGGGATCCTCAATGAGACTAACAGCTAATTCCTCATCAGAAACCTTGGAGGCTAGAAGGCAGTGGGGATGACATATTCAAAGTGCTGAAAGAAAACGCTGATAATCAATAATTCTATGTCCAGCAAAACCATCCTTCAGAAATGAATAAGAGGGAAGGGTAAGCTGGGACGAAGTGAGAGAGTGGCATGGACATATATACACTACCAAATGTAAAACAGATAGCTAGTGGGAAGCAGCCGCATAGCACAAGGAGATCAGCTCGGGGCTTTGTGACCACCTAGAGGGGTGGGATAGGGAGGGTGGGAGGGAGACACAGGAAGGAGGAGATATGGGGATATAGTATATGTATAGCTGATTCACTTTGTTATAAAGCAGAAACTAACACACCATTGTAAAGCAATTATATTTCAATAAAGATGTTAATAAATAAATAAATGTTAGGCAGACCAAAAAAAAAAAAAGAGAAATTAAGACATTCCCAGGTAAACAAAGCTGACAGAATTCATTGCTAGCAGACTTGCTCTGCAAGAAATGCTAAAGAGAATTCTTCAGGCAGAAATGAAAGGATACTAGACAGTTATTTGAATTCCGTGAAGAAATAAAGAGCACTGATCAACATAATTATGTAGGTAAATATAAAAGACAATATAAATATATTTTTGTTTGTAACATTTTTTCTCCTATATTATTTAAAAGCGACAATTAATTATAAATCTGTGTTAATGGGTATACAAGTTATAAGATGTTATTTCTATGACAACAATAGCACAAAAGAGGAGTGAGGGAACAGAGCTATCTAGCAGCAAAGTTTCTGTAAATAAATAAAATTAAGTAGGTATTATTTTAAAGCAGAGTGTTATATATTAACATATTTCTTGGAAAGAACAGTCTCTTCAATAAATGGTGCTGGGAAAATTGGATAGCCACATGCAAAAGAATGAAACTGGACCACTATCTTATACCACTCACAAAAATTAACTCAAAATTGATTAAAACTCCTAGAACAAGGTGGTAAGCTCCTTGACATCTGTCTTGGCGATTATTTTTCTAATTTGACACCAAAGCAAAGGCAACAAGAGCAAAAATAAACGAGTGGGACTACATCAAACTAAAAAGCTTCTGCACAGCAAAAGAAACCGTCAACAAAATGAAAAGGCAACCTACCAAATGGGAGAAAATATCTGAAAGTCATATATCTGATAAGAACTCATACAATTCAATGGCAAAAAACAGTAATTAAAAAATGGGCAGGGGCTCCAAATAGACATTTTTTCAAAGAAGACATAGAGATGGCCAACATGACAAGGTGCTCAACATGACTGACCATCAGGGAATGCAAATAAAAACCACAATGAGGTATCACTTCACACCCATTAGAATGGCTTTTATCAAAAACACAAGAAATAACAAGTATGGGTGAGGATGTGGAGAAAAGTGGTCCTCAGTGCACTATTTTTGAGAATGTAAATTGGTGCAGCCGCTATGGAAAACAGTATGAGGTTCTTCAAAAAATAAAATAAAACTATATGATCCACTTTTGGGTATTTTTCAAAGAAAATGAAAACATAACTCAAGAAGATATACACACCCCATAAAGGATTATAAGGGAATACTATAAATAATTATATATTAACTGTATGCCAATTAGATAACCTGGATGAAATGGACAGACTCCTAGAAAGACAAACTATAAAAACTGTCTCAAGAAGAAATAGAAATAGAAATCCTGGAAAAGGACAGGCCTAGATGGCTGCATGGGTGAATTATACCAATTTTTAAAAATTCTACCAATTAAAGAATAATAAATAATAAATATCAATCCTTCATAGACTCTTTCAAAAACAAAAGAGACAGGAACACTTCCCAACCTATTCTATGAAACTAGTATTAACCTGATACCAAAGCCAGACAAACACATCACAAAAAAACTACAGGCCAGAATCTGTTTTGAATATGGATGCAAATATCCTCAACAAGTTACTAGTGAATTGACTCTAGAACCACATAAAAAAGATCATACCATGATAAGAACATTTAACAAATCATGAATACGGAGGAACTTTCTCAACTGGATAAAAAAAATGTATGAAATACCCCAGTAACATCATACTTAATGGTGAAAGATGGAAAGCTTTTTCCCTAAGATCAGGAACAAGACAAGGATTCCTGCTTTCAACACTTCTTTCAACATTATACTGAAAGTTCTGGCCAGGGCAATTAGAGGGGACAAAAAAGAGTAAAAAGGTTCCCAAATTGGAAGAAGTAAAATTATCTCTCTTTGCAAATCACATGATCTTGTGTTCAGAAAATTCTAAGGAATCACAAAAAGAAAAAACTACTAAAGCTAATAAATGAATTCAACAATAGACCAACAACAAAACCAGTTATATTTCAATACACAAGCAATGAACAATGTAAAAGGGAAATTAAGAAAATGATTCCATTTATAATGGCATTAAAAAATAATTAGGAATAAATTTAACTAAGGAGGGGCAAGACTTGTACACTGAAAACTACAAAACATTGTTGACAGAAATGAAGAAAACTTAAATAAACAGAAAAACATTTCACATTCATGAATTAGAAGACTTAACATTGTTAAGATGGCAATACACCCCAAACCTATCTAAGGAGTCAGTGAAATCCCCATCAAAATCCCAATGTCCTCTCTTGCAGAAATGAAAAAGCCAATCCTAAAATTCATATGTAATTGCAAGGGGGCCTAACAGCCAAAACAATGTTGAAAAAGAATAAAGTTGGAGGAAGCACATTTCCCAATTTCAAAACTTACAAAAATTACACAGCTACAGTAGTCAAAAGAGGGTAGTACTGGCATAAAAATAGATCAATTGAATGGAACGGACATTCCAGAGGTAAACCCATACATTATGGTGAACTGATTTCAACAGAGTGCCAAGACCATTCAATGGAGAAAGAACAGTCTCTTCAACAAAAGATGCTGGGATAACTGAATAGGCAAATGCAAAAGAAGAAAGTCAGACCCTTACCTCATATCATATATAAAAATTAACTCAAAACAGATCAAAGACCCAAATAAAAGCTAAAATTAAAAGAAACTATAGAAGTAAATCTTTATGGCCTTGGATTTGGCAATGACTTCTTACATATGACACCAAAAGCACAAGTAACAAAAGAAAAACATAGATGAACTGGACTTCGTGAAAATGAAAATCATTTGGGCATCAAAGGACACTATCAAGAGAGTGAAATGACAAATCACAGAATGGGAGAAAATATTTGCAAATCATATAAACGGTAAGGCTCTAGAATCCAGAATATATATTAAAAAAACCCAAAACCTTAAAACTCAACAACAAAAAGACAAACAACCAAATTTAAAAATAGGCAAAGGACCTGAATGAACATTTCTCCAAAGATGTACATATGACCAACAAGCACATGTAAACATGCTTAAAGTCGTTAGTCATTAGGGAAATGTAAACCAAACCACAATGACATACTACTTCACACCCATTAGGATGGCCACAAAAAACGAAAAAGAAATGGAAAGGACTTCCCTGGTGGTGCAATGGTTAAGAATCCGCCTGCCAGTGCAGGGGACATGGGTTCAATCCCAGGTCTAGGAAGATCCCACATGCCATGAAGCAACTAAGCCCGTGTGCCACAACTACTGAGCCTGCGCTCTAGAGCCCATGCGCCACAACTACTGAAGCCCACGCACCCTAGAGCCCATGCACTGCAACTACTGAGCCCACACACCTCAACTACTGAAGCCTGCGTGCCACAACTACTGAGCCTGCATGCTGCAACTACTGAAGCCTGCATGCCTAGAGCTCATGCTCCATGACAAGAAGCCACCGCAATGAGAAGCCCACGCACCGCAACGAAGAGTAGCCGCAACTAGAGAAAGCCCGTGCGCAGCAGTGAAGACCCAACGCAGCCAAAAAAAGAAAAAAAAAAGAAAATGGAAAACACCAAGTGTGGGTGGGGGTGATACACTGTTGGTACAAATGTAAAATGGTGAGCTACTGTGGAAAATAGTTTGGCAGTTCCTCAAAAACTTCAACATAGAATTTACTGTACGACTCACTCCCAGGTATATACTCAAAAGAACTGAAAACATATGTCCACATAAAAGTTTGTGTACACATGTTCACAGCAGCATTATTCACAACAGCCAAAAGGTAGAAACCACCCAAGTGTCCATGAATTGATGAATGGATAAGTGTGGTGTATCAATACAATAAATGATTATTCAGCAACAAAAAAAGTACTGATACATGCTACAACTTAGATGAACTTTGAAATCATTATGGAAGTGACAGAACCCAGGTCATATATTATGATTCCATTTATTTGAAATTTCCAGAACAGGTAAATTCATAGAGAGAAATCTGATTAGTGGTTGCCAGGGGCTGGGAGGAGGGGGAAATGGGGAGTAACTGCTTAATGTGTGTGGAGTCTGCATCTGGGATGATAAAGAAGTCCTGGAACTAGATAGTGGTGATGGCTGACTGTACTTAATACCACTAAATTGTACAATTTAAAATGGTTAAAATGGTAAATTTTATGTTATGCGTGTTTTACCACAGTAAGAAATAAAACATATACTTAAACAGTCTAATTCTCTATGAACATTGATCTATACAAATATAATTGCTTCAGGTCTTTTTTTAAATTATTGCTTTCAATTTTCTTGCCCCTACCCAGAAGCCATATAGTGAAGTGACAAAATACTGCCACTGTGACTTTGGGGCCCAACAAAGGCTAAGTCCAGGTCAGCCCTGTCACTTACCAACTGTATAAAATGAGACAAAACTCCTCTCTTTGTGCCTCAGTTTCTTCATCTGTAGAATAGGGAATAATATCAATTATTCAGGGTCCTGAATAATGACAATACTGTAAATAAGGAATAAAGGAGCTCCCACTTACCAAGGTTATGACAATAAAAAATATTTGTAATGGAATGAAAAACACTAAATGAATGAAATACCATGAGTCCATAATGACAATCAATTAAAAGAAAGCCAGAAAAGAAAAACTGTCACTATTCATAACTACTTCATAACTCCTTACTTTTAACATTAGTAATTAAGGGAAAAGAAACATCTGTTTTTCAGGAGGAATTACATTTTAGAGTAACCCAGTAATTCCCAATGATTAAGAAAAGCTTTTCAGAAGAATGCTAGACATAAAAGTAAAATGAATACAGAATTAACAAAATGCATTTCACAAATTCCGATGCAAATTTTGATGTGGGTAAAAATTAGCAACTGGTATTAAAATAATTAGAATTGGACGGTCATATTGTAGCACCACACAAATTACTCTGGAGTTGCAAGGGGAGCCACAAAAGCTTGGAAAGCACAGACTGTCATCACCTTAACCCAGTGGTTAATCTTAGCTTTACTCATAGTGGGTCAGATACTGTGTCTTCTGATGTACAATAATGCAGAAAAACTAGATTAGTGGTTGCCTAGAGTTTAGAGGGAAGGACGGGGGGTGGTGACCACTTAAGAGTATGGAGTTTCTTCTTGGGGTGACAAAAATGTTCTAAAACTGATGTGGTGATGGTTGCACAAATCTGTGAATGTACTAAAAACCAATGAATAGTAAACTTTAAACGGGTGGTGTGTGTGTGTGAACTTTATCTCAATAAAGCTGTTACCACCCCCAAAAAATCATATACAGCTACATCCAGGATAAAGTATTTTCAATCCAAACAAAATTAAACATATAGCATCTACAGAGAAGAAAATGGGATTGGAGAAAAATTAGGTACCCAAAAGTATCAAACACAAAGAACAGAGAGTCTAAAGAAAAAAACACACTAGAGAAAAAAAGTACTGAGAAGTATCTCCTCCATTTTAGCTGAGAATAAACATTTACATAGTATCACAAACGTGTGGCACAGTGACCACAAAAGTTCCACAGCAGTTAAAAATGTTGAGAAATTACTGCTCTAGCACCATAATATTAAACTACCAAAATTTTAATAAAAGTGTAGTTTTCAAATTGTTGTATCTCAGAAGTTAACATATAACTTCAGCCTTGACTCTGGCTGAACAGTGAGATTAATACTCCGTCATTCAGGCTTCCCTGGTGACGCAGTGGTTGAGAGTCCACCTGCTAATGCAGGGGACACGGGTTCGAGCCCTGGTCTGGGAGGATCCCACATGCTGCGGAGCAACTAGGCCCGTGAGCCACAACTACTGAGCCTGCGCGTCTGGAGCCTGTGCTCCGCAACAAGAGAGGCCACGATAGTGAGGGGCCCGCGCACCGCGATGAAGAGTGGCCCCCGCTTGCCGCAACTAGAGAAAGCCCTTGCACAGAAACGAAGACCCAACACAGCAAAAATAATTAATTAATAAACGTGTCCCCTGCATTGGCAGGCAAAAAAAAAAAAAAAAAATACTCCGTCATGCAAGATTCAACCAAAACATCTACTTAACTGTATGTTATCACTTACATGTGGAATCTAAAAAAATACAACAAACTAGTGAATAAAACAAAAAAGCAGCAGCCTCACAGATACAGAGAACCAACTAGTTCTACCAGTGGGGAGAGGCGATATAGGGGTAGGGGATTTTTTTAAGAAGGGTTATTATGGGATTATACAAAATAATTTGTGTGAAACTTTTGGAAATTGTAAAGCACTACAGAATTTAAAGACTCTTTCATTCAATAACAAAAAATACATTAAAAAATGTCTATTCGGTGCAGCTGTATTTTGATGGTTTGTTCTGTCTCACCTTTTGCAGTGAGAAATGTAGTTTAACTACCTATGTTTAGATCCTTTAGGTCTCTCCATTCTTTCATCCATTTCTTCCTCCCCTTCTGTCATCCTTGCCTTCCACAAGAACCAGATCCACAGGGAAATCCAGAATACCTCAGCCAAGACCAGGCTGCCACCCAGCTACAGAAAGGCCCGCCAGAGCAGGAGCCATCCCACCCCGTCGTTTGGGTGGGTCTAAAATAAGTCTTGCTGCCAATGGCCAAAAACGCTAAGGCCTAGATCCAGACTCAGCATAGGTGTCTGCCCGAAAACAACAGGCTTGCCCCAGTCCCAGCAGGCAGTGGGCATCTGCTCCATCTGTGAGTCATCTCCTTGGGGGCATAGGAGCCTCTTCCCAGGCACCCTGATCACCAGCTAAATCCTCATGAGCACTCTCTCTCCAGACAGAGGTTGAACATGTTTCATCTCCTTTCTTACCCCATTCCACCTCCTCACTCTTATGTCCATTTCTGGCTGGGAGCTCTTCATACAAGACTACCCTCTGCCCAGAATCACAATGCTTCAAGAGTGGTTAACACTCTGAGTGCTGGCTAACACTCAGAGACTCTTGCTGTCAAATCCCAGAGCCAGACTGCATCCTTCGCAGACCAGCATGGGCTGTGCTGAGCCCAAGATGCCCTCGGAGCCTTCCCTTCCACACCTAGCCCTCCACAATGGTACCACATAGGCTGAGACCGAGGCCTTGAAGGACACTCTCTTGCTGCCTTTGACACTCCTACCTGGGTGAAGTGAATGCAGGGCATCCATGTGGGGGGCACAGTGCCCGGTAGACTGACTGACACATAAGTCATCTCTCCAGGACACCTGAGACTTTTTTCTCAAAAATATACAGAACTGGAGAGGAGTCAAGATGGCAGTATGGAAAGACACGGAGTTAGTGTCTCTCCTCAACTAGGGTGCCTGCCGGCTGCTGGTGGGGAACTCTGAATCCCAAGGAGACAGGAGGAAGCCCAGAGTGAACCGGTAGGACGCAGGGGGACCCAGAGGGGAGGAGAAGTGGACGCCAGACAAGATCAGCACCCCTGAGGCTGGGGAGATCAGGAGACGCAGGTGGGAGGGACTCTCCGGGAAGAGCAGGAAAGGAGCAGAGGGCGATTGCCTGGCCACTCAGGCCGAGGAGTCTGCTGAGCTCCCAAGCTGCTTCCCCCACCTCCAAAGCCCCGTCCAGGCCGCATGGGTCCTGGGGGCATAGGAGGGAGGCCAGGGAGATCAGGAGAGGCAGGCAGGAAGGGCCCTCAGGAGGAGTGGGAAAGGAGCAGAGGGCCACTGCCCTGCCCACTTGGGCCCAGGGAGCCTGCTGAGCTCCCAGGCCAATCCCCCGCCCTTCAAACACCCCTCCAGGCTACATGGGTCCTTGGGGGCATAGGACGGAGGTGGGGAGACCAGGAGAGGCAGGCAGGAGGGGCCCTCTGGGAGGAGCAGGAGAGGAGCGATTGCCCCACCCACTCAGGCAAGGAGAGCCTAAGGAGATCCCAGGCCAGTCCCCTGCCCTCCAAGGCCTCCCTCCCCCCAGAACCCCGCCCCAGCCGCACTGGTCCTGGGGGCATAGGAGGGAAGCAGGGGGGGGGGGGGCGGTGATCAGGAGAGGAAGGCGGGAGGGGCCCTCCCAGACCCCAGACCAGAGGAGCAGGAGAGGAGAGGAGGGCATTTGCCCCACCCATTCGAGCCCAGGAAGCCTGCTGGGCTCCCAGATGAGGTCCCCTGCCCTCGAGACCAGGCACGCCTGGGTCCCTTCTGTCCCTTGAGCCTAAGCCCCACCACCCACAGCCCCCAGGGCCTTTTCCAGCCCTGTGGGTGCTGAGCACTGGCCCCACCCACTGCACAAACCTTGCCCTTGCTTAGGCCCCACCCTCCATAGCCAAGGCTTTCCCCCACCACCCTGCCCTTGGTTTTTTTTTTTTCTTTTCCTTCCTGCTCTTTTTTACTGTTGTGGTACTGATGTACCTTCCAGTTGCTGATTCATCTGTATTTTTATTTTTACATTTTTTCTCACATATCTGTTAGTTTCCTAGTCTAATTTTATTTTTCGTCATTGCTCTTTTTTTTTTTTTGGCTGCCCCACATGGCTTGCGGGATCTTGATTCACGAGCCCACAGTCAGGCGGAAGCTCCTGAAGCGGGAGCTCCAAGTCTGAACCACTGGACTAACAGAGAATCTCAGACCCCAGGGAATATTCATAGGACTGAGGTCTCACAGAGTTCCTCATCTCAGCACCAAGACCCAGCTCTACCCAAAAGCCTACAAACTCCAGTGTTGGAAGCCTCAGGCCAAACAACCAGTAAGACAGGAACACAATCCCACTCATAAAAAAAAAAAAAAATGAGATGGCAAAACAAAATGTCACAGATGAAGGAGCAAGGGAAAAACCTACAAGACTAAGTAAATGAAGAGGAAATAGACAGTCTACCTGAAAAAGAATGCAGAGTAATGACAGTAAAGATGATCCAGAATCTCAGAAACAGAATGGAAGCACAGATTGAGAAAATACAGGAAATCTAGACAATAAATACAAGAAATCTTAACAAAGATCTAGAAGAACTAAAGAACAAACAGAGATGAACAACACAATAACTGAAATGAAAAATACACTAGAAGGAATCAATAACAATAACTGAGGCAGGAGAACAAATAAATGAGCTGGAAGACAAAATGGTGGAAATAACTGCCAAGGAGCAGAAGAAAGAATGAAAAGAATTGAGGACAATCTCAGAGACCTCTGGGACAACACTAAATGCAGCAACATTCGAATTATGGGGTCCCAGAAGAAGAAGAGAAAAAGAAAGGGTCTGAGAAAATATTTGAAGAGATTATAGTCGAAAATGTCCCTAATATGGGAAAGGGAATAGTCACCCAAGTCCAGGAAGCACAGAGAGTCCCATACAGCATAAACCCTAGGAAAAACACACCAAGACACATAATAATCAAACTAATAAAAATTAAATTCAAAGAAAAAAATATTAAAAGCAGCAAGGGAAAAACAAAAAATAACATACAAAGGAATCCCCATAAGGTTATCAGCTGATTTTTCAGTGGAAACTCTGCAGGCCAGAAGAGAGTGGCAGGATATACTTAAAGTGATGAAAGATAAAAACCTACAACCAAGATTACTCTACCGAGCAAGGATCTCATTCAGATTCCATGGAGAAGTCAAAAGCTTTTCAGACAAACAAAAGTTAAGAGAATTCAGCACCACCAAACCAGCTTTACAACAAATGCTAAAGAAACTTCTCTAAGCAGGAAACACAAGAGAAGAAAAAGACCCACAATAAAAACCCCAAAACAATTAAGAAAATGGTAAAAAAAAAAAAAAAAAAAAAAAAAAAACATACATATTGCTAATAACCTTGAATGTAAATGGATTAAATGCCCCAACCAAAAGACACAGACTGGTTGAATGGATACAAAAACAAGACCCATATATATGCTGTCTACAAGAGACCCACTTCAGACCTAGGGACACATACAGACTGCAAGTGAAGGGATGGAAAAAGATATTCCATGCAAATGGAAATCAGAAGAAAGCTGGAGTAGCAATACTCCTATCAGATAAAATAGACTTTCAAATAAAGACAGTTATAAGAGATAAGGAGGGACACTACATAATGATCAAAGGATCAATCCAAGAAGAAGATATAACAATTATAAATGTTTATGCACCCAACATAGGAGCACCTCAATACATAAGGCAAATGCTAACAACATGAAAGGAGGAATCGACGGTAACACAATAACAGTAGGGGACTTTAACATCCCACTTACACCAACGGACAGATCATCCAAACAGAAAATAAATAAGGAAACACAAGCTTTAAATGACACAGTAGACCAGATAGATTTAATTGATATTTATAGAATATTCCACCCAAAAGTGGCAGAATACACTCTCTTCTCAAGTGCACATGGAACATTCTCCAGGAGAGATCACATCTTGGGTCACAAATCAAGCCTCAGAAAATTTAAGAAAACTGAAACTGTAACAAGCATCCTTTCTGACCACGACGCTATGAGATTGGAAATCAATTACAGGGGGAAAAAACTGTAAAAAAACAAAAATACGTGGAGGCTAAATAGTGTGCTACAAAATAACCAAGACATCACTGAAGAAATCAAAGAAGAAATTAAAAACTACATAGAAACAAATGACAATGAAAACACGACGACCCAAAAACTATGGGACACAACAAAAGCAGTTCTAAGAGAGAAGTTTAGAGCAATTCAATCTCACCTCAAGAAACAAGAAAAATCTCAAATAAACAATCTAACCCTACACTTAAAACAACTAGAGAAAGAAGAACAAAAAAACCCCAAAGTCAGTAGAAGGAAAGAAATCATAAAGATCACAGCAGAAATAAATGAAATAGAAACGAAGAAAACAATAGCCAAGATCAATAAAACTAAAAGCTGGTTCTTTGACAAGATAAACAAAACTGATAAACCCTTAGCCAGACGCATCAAGAAAAAATGGGAGAGGACGCAAATGAAAAAGGAGGAATCACAACTGACACTGCAGAAATACAAAGGATTATAAGAGACTACTACAAACAACTATATGCCAATAAAATGGACAACCAGGAAGAAATGGACAAATTCTTGGAAAGGTACAATTTTCCAAGAATGAACCAGGAAGAATTAGAAAATATAAACAGGCATATCACAAGTAAGGAAACTGAAACCGTAATTAAAAATCTCCCACAAACAAAAGTCCAGGACCAGATGGCTTCACAAGCGAATTCTATCAAACATTTAGAGAAGAGCTAACACCAGTCCTTTGCAAACTCTTCCAAAAAATTGCAGACGGAGAAACACTGCCAAATTCATTCTATGAAGCCACTATCATCACCCTGATACAAAAACCAGAAAATGGTATCACAAAAAAAAGAAAATTACAGACCAATTTCACTGATGAACATAGATGCAAAAGTCCTGAACAAAATACTAGCAAACAGAATCCAACAGCACAATGAAAGGATCATACACCATGATCAAGTGGGATTTATCCCAGGGAGGCAAAGATTCTTCAATATATGCATATCAATCAATGTGATACACCATATTAACAAATTAAGGAATAAAACCCATATGATCATCTCAATAGATGCAGAAAAAAGCTTTTAACAAAATTCAACACCCATTTATGATAAAAACTCTCCAGAAAATGGGCACAGAGGGAACCTACCTCAACATAATAAAGGCCATATATGACAAACCCACAGCAAACATCATACTCAATGGTGAAAAACTGAAAGCATTTCCACTAGGATCAGGAACAAGACAAGGAGGTCCACTCTTGCCACTCTTATTCAACATAGTTTTGGAAGTCCTAGCCACGGCAATCAGAGAAGAAAAAGAAATAAAAGGAATACAAACTGGAAAAGAAGAAGTAAAACCGTCACTATTTCCTGATGACATGATACTATACATAGAAAATCTTAAAGATGCCACCAGAAAACTACTAGAACTAATCAATAAATTTGGTAAGGCTGCAGGATACAAAATTAATGCACAGAAATCTCTTGCATTCCTATACACCAATGAAAAATCAGAAAGAGAAATTAAGGAAACACTCCCATATACCATTGTAACAAAAAGAATAAAATACCTAGGAATAAACCAGCCTAAGGAGGCCAAAGACTTGTACTCAGAAAAGTATAAAACACTGATGAAAGAAATCAAAGATGACATAAAAAGATGGAGAGATATACCATGTTCTTGGATTGGAAGAATCAATATTGTGAAAATGACTATACTGCCAAAAGCAATCTACAGATTCAATGCAATCCCTATCAAACTACCAATGGCATTCTTCACAGATCTAAAACAAAAAAACTTACAATTCGTATGGAAACACAAAAGACACCGAATAGTCAAAGCAATCTTGAGAAAGAAAAACGGAGTTGAAGGAATCAGGCTCCCTGACTTCAAACTATACCACAAAGCTACAGTAATCAAGACAGTATGGTACTGGCACAAAAACAGAAATATAGATCAACAGTACAGGATAGAATGCCCAGAGATAAACCCATGCACATATGGGCACCTAATTTATGACAAAGGAGCAAGAACATACAATGGAGAAAAGACAACCTCTTCAATAATTAGTGTTGGGAAAACTGGACAGCTACATGTAAAAGAATGAAATTAGAACACTACCTAACACCATACAACAAAAATAAACTCAAAATGGATTAGAGACCTAAATGTAAGACCAGACACTATAAAACTCTTGGAGGAAAACAAAGGAAAAATCACTCTTTGACTTAAACCACAGCAAGATCTTTTTTGACCCACCTCCTAGAGTAACACATAAAAACAAAAATAAACAAATGGGACTTAATTAAACTTAAAAGCTTTTGCACAGCAAAGGAAGCCATAAACAAGACAAAAAGACAACCCTCAGAATGGGAGAAAATATTTGCAAATGAAACAACAAAGGATTAATCTCTAAAATATACAAACAGCTCATGGAGCTCAATATCAAAAACAAACAAACAATCCAGTTAAAAAATGGGTGGAAGACCTAAATAGACATTTCACCAAGAAGACATACAGATGGCCAAGAGGCACATGAAAAGATGCTCAACATCACTATTAGAGAAATGCAAATCAAAACTACAATGAGGCATCACTTCACACTGGTCAGAATGGCCATTATCAAAAAAGCTAGAAACAATAAATGCTGGAAAGGGTGTGGTGAAAAGGGAAACCTCCTGCACTGTTGGTGGGGATGTAAATTGATACAACCACTATGGAAAACTGTATGGAGGTTCCTTAAAAAGCTAAAAATAGAACTACCATATGACCCAGCAATCCCACTACTGGGCATATACCCTGAGAAAACCATAACTCAAAAAGGGACATGCACCACAATGTTCATTGCAGCAATATTTACAATAGCCAGGTCATGGAAGCAACCTAAATCTCCATCGACTGATGAATGGATAAAGAAGATGTGGCACATATATACAATGGAATATTACTCAGCCATAGAAAGAAACGAAATCGAGTTATTTGTAGTGAGGTGGATGGACATAGAGTCTGACATACAGAGGGAAGTAAGTCAGAAAGAGAAAACCAAATACCATATGCTAACGCATATATATGGAATATATAAAAAAAAGGTACTGATGAACCAAGTTGCAGGGCAGGAATAAAGATGTAGACATAGAGAATGGACTTGAGGACATGGGGTGTGAGGGCGTAGCTGGGGCGAAGTGAGAGTAGCATCGACATATATACACTACTGAATGTAAAATAATTGGCTGGTGGGAAGCAGCAGCATAGTACAGGGAGATCAGCTCGGTGCTTTGCGGTGACCTAGAGAGGTGGGATAGGGAGGATGGGAGGGAGGCTCAAGAGGGAGGGGATATGGGGACATATGTATGCATATGGCTGATTCACTTTGTTGTGCAACAGAAACTAACATGGTACTGTGAAGCAATTATACTCCAATAAAGATGTATTAAAAAAAATGTAGAGAACTGGGTTTCCCGGGTGGCGCAGTGGTTAAGAATCCACCTGCCAATGCAGGGGACACGGGTTCAAGCCCTGGTCCGGGAAGATCCCACATGCTGCAGAGCAACTAAGCCCGTGCGCCACAACTACTGAGCCTGTGCTCTAGAGCCCGTGAGCCACAACTTCTGAGCCTGCACGCCTAGAGCCCATGCTCCGCAGCAAGAGAAGCCACCACAATGAGAAGCCTGCCTACAACGTAGAGTAGCCCTTGCTCGCTACACTAGAGAAAAGCCCGTGTGCAGCAATGAAGACCCAACGCAGCCAAAAATAAATAAATTTATAAAAATTAAAAAAAAACCTTGTTAAAAAATGTACAGAACTGATATAACATTTCAATTTTTTTTTTTTTTTTTTTTTTGCGATACGCGGGCCTCTCACTGTTGTGGCCTCTCCCGTTGCGGAGCACAGGCTCCGGAGGCACAGGCTCAGAGGCCATGGCTCACGGGCCCAGCCGCTCTGCGTCATGTGGGATCTTCCCGGACCAGGGCACGAACCCGCGTCCCCTGCATCGGCAGGTGGACTCTCAACCACTGTGCCACCAGGGAAGCCCCATTTCTTTTAATTAAATAGACTTTTTTTCCCATTATTTTTTTCTTTTTTCTTTTCCCACTTAAGCAACTAGGCTGTTCTGTTCTCACTGCCTCGGGAAAGGTTATGTTATAACCAAAAACAGAATTCTTTTTTTTTTAAAGAAGCCTCTTCCTGGCATTTATGCTTCCACCATTCCTTAAAGAACAGAAAGGACTCATAACATAGACTTAGGTTTGGAAGAATTTTATAAAAGAAGCAAAATTCTCCCTAAAGCTCAAAGTTAGACCTGAAACCTCCAGGAGGCCAAGAGTGCAGTCAAGGTCCACAGACCACCCAGCATCCCCTGAAGGAAGCACCTTGCACGGCCTGTGTCCACTAAGATCTTCCTTTCAACAGCAGCACAGGGCCTCTGCCCAGTGACTGTTCCAGAAAAAACAATGCTACCCTGTCCCTGGGACCTTTGCATCCCTCCCCATCCCAGCCCCATCAATAAGCATGGATTAAGTGGTACTACAAAGCATCACTCCCCAGCAAACTGGGGGAATCTTTGCAGTGCACTCCCAGGAGGAACCACCGTATCTAAAGCATGTTGACAATTCCTGAGCTCTACACAGTGGCAGCCCCTTTCACTTCTCATAGAACCAGTAACTTTCAACTCAGGAAATCTTGTTCTCACATAGATGCACACATTCTTTTCAGCTTGTCTCCCATTTGCCCCTTTTTGTTGCTTTGGGAAACACTCTCTCCTGTTCTCTCACTGGCATCACACAAGTAATCAAAATGGTGTCATACAAGTAATCAAAACAGTATTTTAAGGCCACTCTTGAAGCCCATTTATAAAGCTGTCTTTAGAGGGAGGAAAAGCAGAGTTCAAGTTTGGAGGGAAAAAAACAATTGGCGACCTCCTATTTTGAAACTTGAAAGAAGAAGAAAAATTTATTGTTCTTTGGTTGGTTGATCCTACAAATCTTGATCAATGTTTAATGCAACCTAAAAACAAAAAGTAAATATGTTTTAAAATACAACTAGAACTGTGAAATGTACAAGCCACAGAAAATTTAAGCTTAGGTAACTTCCATGTGACTATGTAAATGAAGCTTTTTGATAGTTTCAGATTATTTCAAATAAAATCTGAAGTCAATATAATAATAATTTAACTGTGTTCTCAATGTATTTATCAACCCATCCTTTCTTCTACTTCTCTTGCTATTCTCTCTTATTGTTATCCGTATCCTTCTTGCAGGGGTCCTGTACGCATCCCTTAAATGTTGAAATTTCTCTTGTGAGCCAGGTAACCTGACTCACTCTCCTAGCTTCACTTAGCATATATGCTGATGACTCCTGAATTCATCTCTCCTGCCTGGACCTCTCTCCTTCCTCCAGACCCATAACATACTTCAAGGGGTCTTTGGCCATTTTCACCTGCATACCTCAGAGTGACCTGAAATCAACATGTCCACAACTGAAGACATCATTTTCACAAAACCTACTTTCTCTTCATATGTTCCTCAATTTAACGAATGGTAAAGCTCAAAAAATGGTGAAGAGTTCAGTTGCCCAAGGCAGAAATCTGGGCTTCATCCTTAATTTCTTTCTCTCCCTTATCTTCCCAGCTGATATCAAATCCACTCAGCTGTCCCCATCTCTGCTGTCTGGTCCTAGCCCTGGTCATCTTGCATCTGGATGACTGTGATAACCTCCTAAGTGGTCTCCTGTTTCCACTCCTGTCCACTCAGATCCTTTCTCCACCTTCTAAAAACACATATCTAATCCTTACATAAACCCTTTCAATGACTCCCACTGCACATAAGTCCAAAATCCTTAAGAGGACACACAGAGCCCAGTGTGATCTGGCCTTTATCCACTTCTCCAGCTTCAAATCACACCATTCTCCTAGCTCCATTCAACTCAGCCAAAATACTGGACTATGTGCATTCCTTGAAAGTATCTTGCTCTCTCCATCCACTGGGCTCATCTCAGGCTAACTCCTTAAACGTCATTTCCTGGAGAAGACTCACCCAGGCTAGGTCAGGTTTCCCTGCTCTGTCCTCTCAGACCACCTGCCCCGCTGGCCCATGGTCCCCAAAGGGCAGAAACCCTATCTGTTTTGTTCACTGGTATTTTCTAGCTCCCTGCATGGCACCAAAACACAGCAGCCATTAAACAAAAATGTATCCACTGACTGATTAGCACCAAATCCTCCCGGCTCCACTTTCTGAACAGCTCTTAAAAACACCACTCATTACTTCAGGCCATCAGTGCCATTCCTCTGTAGATTACAAATAGCCTCCTGGTGGGTCTCCTCAAATCGATCACTCCATTCTCTTCTACACGCTATAGCCAGATGGCCTTCCTAAAACACAGTTCTGATGTTGGCCTCCACTGCCTTTAGGATAAAATATAAACGTCTGAGCACAGATTACAAGTCCTTTCATGGTCTGGCCCCTGCTCTCCACTGCCTCAGCTCTGATATCTCCCTATCTCCCACTCTCTCTTCTCCCCTCCCCAGCCTCCCATCCCACCACTGAGTGACAAAGCTGACTTCCTCCAGGAAGCCTTCCCTGACCAAGGGTCCTCAACTGGGTGGCTGTCCCGCTTTGTCAGTGCCCACTGATGCAGGTGACTCAGTGCAGCCCTCTGCCAGGGCAGTCCCGGGTTACAGCTGCTGATGGGCCTGTTAGCAACAGCCCCTCCTCTCGCTCTCCAAGCATAATGCTCTGGACCAGACATTACCTGCTCACTCTAACAATGACTATCAACTGCTTGTCCAGTTGTCTGTTTCTTCCCTAGACAAGGTCAAGAAGGACCTGTTTTCGGTCATAAAAGCATCGGGCACAGTTTATGTGGTGCATAGGAAACACTATATGTTTATTAAATAAGCAAATGGACTTATATACTTTAAAAGCATGCACCCTCATTAGGATATTTACTTGGCTCCACGGTTTGCTACTGAGAACCAAAATGTTGGCCCCCAAAATTTAATTGAAAGATTATGTATTTCACCACGATTCTAAATACGTATTTTGAAGAGATTTTGAAATTTTCAAAGGCTCATTTCCAAATATACATATCACCCTCTACACAGGAGGGCACACTGCTCCATCCACATTAATGCCCAGTGACCTCCCCATCAGTGCCCACACATTTGTGTGGAGCCAGACAAGTGCCCACTCTCACCCTCAGGGCCAGTAGCACAGTGCACAGAAGGGCAGAAGGCAAATTAGGGATAAGTCAGCACCCAGAACACTGGTTTTCTTTCTATGAAACAAAAGGCCCATTTTGCCATCCAACCTTGGCCTGAGATACACTAGGCTCTCCCAAAGTAAAAAAAAAAAAAAAAAAATCTGCTTTTCACAAAACACTTTCCTAAGGATACTCACATCCGATAGCATCGGTTCATCAAGTTCTTCCACCCTGCTCAAGTTCGGCGCTCCATATCGATCACTAATTTCAGCTAGTGTTCTGCCTGAGTCGGCTTCATCCTACAATCACAGAGCTCATTTTCACTTTCAAATGATTTTGAGATTAATACATTAATTTGCTTTCAGTTTTGCTAAGACACTTCTGTATTACAACATCAAAATTCAACACTGTCAGTTAATGGAACGAACCAATACCTGTTAATGACAAGAGAATTCCAGGAATAAACGCAAAAACGTGTTTAAAAAAATACATCAGAAATTTAAAACATATCATTGCATGTAATCATGTGGTCAATAATCTCACAATATTCTGGTTTTTAAAAATACCAAACAACCCGAATCTCCCAGTTCTACCCACTTGGAGATTTTGCTTTAAAGCACATCATATTTGTGACTTGTTATTACTAGACTATGTATTTGGACTATCAGTTTTGATAATCTCCTTATTAAAAATTTAGCTATTAATGCATCAAAATTAAGCTTTACATTCCAGGATACTTATTCATTTCCCATAATATAGAGTAACTTTTTCTTCTCACCTCTCCATGTGAAATATCTTCACCCTTAGCTATACTTTCCATATTCATTCTCAACTCCTATAATACAAAAAAATGAAGAAAAATACTTTTAATATACTTTTTATTTTGATTCCATGTTTAATTTTCAAGCATTTTATTTTTACATTATGATCAATTTAACAGCAAAAATGCTGTCCCTCAAAGGAGCAATGTGAATACAAAACTGCAGATAGTCTCATTTAATACTCTATTAAGAGGTGACTACAATGTTCTGTCTATAATTAAATAGAACTTTTTAAAAAATGAAAAAGGCTAACTATTTCACTAACCCTGAAGCCAAATTACTAGCAAATTTGAAAAGTGACAAAATAATAATTTTAATAAACTCTTAGAATACGAGATTTTGAAAGAACTGACAGTTATGTAGAATTTTATACATAGTAAAAAAGAAGCAAATATTTCTGAGGGAATTAATCTGGCCCAAGGCACTATCCAATACATGACACCTCTCCACAGTACCTGGACAATGCCCTCTATAATGCTCTGAACACATGGGCGACTGCTTTCTGAATGTGAAAACGTAGAATCTGCTAACCAAGCCAAACCTTGCTGTGGCCTCTATCTTTTCATTCTAAGGCAGCAGGCTGACTTAACTGCTCCTGAGCTGATTCATTTCAACTGTTCAAAGATTAGTGATCGGGCTTCCCTGGTGGCGCAGTGGTTGAGAGTCCACCTGCCGATGCAGGGGACACGGGTCCGGGAAGATCCCACATGCCACGGAGCGGCTGGGCCCGTGAGCCATGGCCGCTGAGCCTGCGTGTCCAGAGCCTGTGCTCCGCAACGGGAGAGGCCACAACAGTGAGAGGCCCCCGTACCGCAAAAAAAAAAAAAAAAAGATTAGTGATCTTGTGATCACATACAGTCACCCTGATTATTGGGGACATACATCGTACATATATGGCTTTCTCAAGATCATTCCCTTCTCCTGGGCATGTCTTATCCCACAACCACATGGCTCTGGTGTGAAAGCATATATTCTCACAGGACTCTGTTGCCCAGTCAAGGGATGGATACTTGACACAAACTAAGCCAGTCAGAATCCTTCCCCAAGATTCTTTTCTTAACCGAAAAGAAAGGAATCTATTCCTCTCAGACAGTAGGAGCCACATTACAAGACCCAGGAACTATTAAGGACCGTGATCCTCACCCATGTGCAGCAAACCAGGCCACAGTGAGAGACAACAGCAGAGGTAAGAGCCCTGGCAGCACTGATTCTCTTGCTCCCAAAGGTCTGGAAGACCCAACTCAACCAGAGCCCTTCACAGTTTAGTTGTAAAACCCTTTCTTCAACCCAGGATCCTTCCAATAAACTTCCTTTTGCAACTGATAGTTTAAGTTATGTCTCTGAAGCCATAAAAAGGCGAGGACAAAAAGACATGGGTGAATTTGTCTCTGAGCAAGGGGTCAAGCAGCAGCATGTTGCAGGGAAGAGAGGGGCGATAAGCCAGTAGGAACATGACTTATTAAAGCTACAGTGGCTCTGGTCACATAGTCTGGTAATGGCCGTACAGTAACATGAATGGGACCCTCTGGAGCCAATCCCTTCTATAAATCACAGACTTCCCAGCACTCAGATATAGCTATCAGGCATCTCAATAAAAAATACTTTCAATTCTCTTATTATTTTGATCACCGTCTTCTTGATGTATTCTGGTTCTTCTTCCTTTTGCAATCACGGAATCTTAACTGAAGAGGAAGGGGGTATGCATTTACGTGTGTGTGCATGCATGGGTATCCATGTGTCCTACCATATTCAGACAAAGATAGATCAGCATCGGTGTTTTTTAAAACTATGTATAGAGGTTTGAATTTATCCTTTTAAAATCTCATCTTTTTGACTCACAAAAGTAGTTTTCTGACACTTGGGCTACAACAGGACTAAATGATTTCACTTTGTCAAGAACAATTCTTAGTAGATGAATCTCTTATTATAGAATGAAGAGCATAGTACATTGACAAGAAGAAAAGAATTGAATTTATCTCAAGAGTTAAAAAATTAACTAATTAAATAATCTCATCTTTTAAAAAAATTTAATTTACCCTTCCTACTTTTTAAAATTGCTTTAAATAATGATGATTTCATCTAAACCATTAATAAACATCTTCTACAAAACCTGCTTCTTTTTAAAATTTATTTTCGGAATAAATAGAGGAGTAACATTTGAGTAACAGATACTAGCTATAAGCATACAATATGAAATATCCAGTTGAAAAGTATAACTCAGTCATGCAGAAGTTTGGTCTATACGACACATACTTTTCGGATACAAGGAAACATTAGCCAAGCAAGAGGCTTGACATAAGACAGACACAGTCTGGGGGCTTCCCTGGTGGCACAGTGGTTAAGAATCCGCCTGCCAATGCAGGGGACACAGGTTCGAGCCCTGGTCCAAGATCCCACATGCTGCGGAACAACTAAGCCTGTGTACCACAACTACCGAGCCCACATGCCACAACTACTGAAGCCCGTGCTCCACAAACAAGAGAAGCCACTGCAATGAGAAGCCCACACACCGCAACCAGAGAAAAGCCCACGCGCAGCAATGAAGACCCAATGCAGCCAAAAAAAATAAAATAATAAAATAAACTTATTAAAAAAAACACAGACACAGTCAATGGAGATGGACTTTTTTGACATAAGTTACTGAATAGTTTATTTAAAGAAAGACATGAAAAATCCAAATAAAAACATACATATATATATATTTTTGGCTGCGTTGGGTCTTCGTTGCTGCACACGGGCTTTCTCTAGTTGTGGCAAGCAGGGGTTACTCTTCATTTCAGTGCGCAGGCTTCTCATTGTGGTGGCTTCTCTTGTTGTGGAGCACAGGCTCTAAGTGCGTGGGCTTCAGTAGCTGCGGCATGTGGGCTCAGCAGTGTGGCTCACGGGCTCTAGAGCGCAGGCTCAGTAGTTGCAGCGCACGGGCTTAGTTGCTCCACGGCATATGGGATCTTCCTGGACCAGGGATTGAACCCATGTCCCCTGCTATGGCAGGCGGATTCTTAACCACTGTGCCACCAGGAAAGTCCCCCAAACATAGTTTTAAATGTAAAGTATTGTTGGTAATACATCTAACATTAAGAAAAGAAACAAACTATTGCCTCAGAGATCAGAATACCCCCAATACTACAAAGAACTTCAGTATCAGCTACCATAATTAGGAACAACTATCTCTTGACTAAAATGTTGACCAGGGCTTCCTGGCAACATTAGACCTTCCTGGCAGGTCTCTAGACTATGAATCCCCTGCTATAACAGCTGGAAGAAACAGTTTGAGGATTCTCAGAGGTTTTGAATAAAAGAGACATTTATAAAACTTCAAATTACCTTCTCAAGTTGCTCTTGAGCTCTCTGCAGTTCTTCTATTCTCTGTCTCTCTTTTTCTTGCATTTCCAACTCCAGCTGGAATGCCAACTGTTGCTGAACATTCAGAAATAAATAAGTCATATTAGAGTCAGATCAATTGCAAGGAATTCACTCTATTACTCTAAAGTGTCCCAGGATAATTAAGTTTATGCCCACCTAAATTTCAGAAACTTACAAAAATAAATGGTCACAACCACCCAATACTTTAGCTTTTACAAATATTTCCTGAAGTAGAAAATTAAAAAGGAAGCTTCCTTAATTGCTAATTTTAGAAAAGCACTATTTGTACAAAATCAAGTCGTTTTCTCTGTTCTTCCTGAAGCTACAAATGAGACTGCAGTGGTTTATTTTTTTTTTTTTTTTTGGATAAAATCTCTTTAAGCACAGATGGATCTTCAAATAGCCAAACCTTGGTTGTAAAATAGTAGATAAGAACATTTTAAGTAGATTATCTTAAACCAGAGATGATCAACAACATATTTGGTCCCAACTCAACATATATCCTAGCCACGCGAGAACAGGGGTCGGTAGACTAAACTCCTTGGACCAAGCCTAACCCAACGCCTGTTTTTGTACAGCCCACGAGTGAAGAATGGTTTTTATACATTTTTCATGGTTGAATAATATCAAAAGAATAATATTTCATTGCACATGAAAATTATATGAAATTCAAGTGTCAGTGTCTATAAATAAAGCTCTATTAAAACACTGCCACGCTCATGCTCACTCATTTAGTGTGACTGCTTCTGCCCCATGACAGCACAGCTGAGTGTACGCAACAGAGACCACAGGCGGTACTCTCACTACCTTGCACTGCTGCTCAGCACACTGCAAGTTCAGTGACACCATTATAACTCACAGCGTTTGGAGTGCCACGGTACCACTATACCGGGACTTTTTTTTTTTTTTTTATCAGTGCATTACCCATCATAACAAAACAAGAAAAGAAGTGGATTTTGAATGTTGTCCTTTTAAGACACAGTGGAGTGTGGGTTACTTTATTATCAGATTAAACAGCACAGGACAGTGTTTCTCATGCAACAACACTGTACTAAAAGAATACAGTAAATATCAGCATTACCAGAGGACGCACTCATCACGATCTTCTCAATTCACACGAATGCAAAGGTCAGAAGTATTAAGAAATTTAAAACAGAATTACTTCATGAGAGCAGGATTTCTTCACAAAAATTAAAAATGAAACGGAGGCTGCAACAAAAGTAAGATCCCAAGTGGCTCTTTTGTTAGCCAAGCAAAGAAGTACATTTATCAATGGTGATTCAATTAAAACAAGTGAGAATTCAATGTCCAGAAAAAACATAAACTTAAGATTATTATCCTTTTGGTGAGAACCGCTGCTCAAAGAGTCGATTACACGGGGAGCAAACTCAATGGTCAATTAAAGGCAAAGGCAAAGGGTTCTGAGTGGTTTTCCCTGGCTCTTGATGAGTAGACAAACGCTCCCAACACTGCTTAGTTGTTGTTTATCAAAGGAGTCAATGTTGAGTTTGCAGTGACTGAAAAATCAACCACTATGAACAGTCTTCATGAACAGTACTACAGGCAAGAACATCTTCAAAGACGTTGAGGAACATTAATTCAATACAACCAGATGTGACATCTGCTCAGATGTGTTACAACAAACAGTGATAAAAGTGTGTATGGAACAGAAAAAGGCTTAATTGGACAAAATTTACAAAGTTGGTGAAAACATAGTGTTTAAAACCTATGAGTTCTCATTTTATGATTCAACAGCAGCTACTCTGCAGAAAATATCTGATTCTATCATGTGTTATTGAGCCAGCAGTGTTGAAACCGAGTCCCCCCTAAAGCTGAGTTCCCTTATTGAGTTTCTGATTAATCTCTCTATCCAAAACTTTATTCCCTTTCTTGTCCCCTCTGACCTCAATCCTGTGCTAACTGAACACTAATCAACCAGAGTCAGATGACTAAAATTACTGTTGTCAATAGCATAGTTAATGTACTAAAATTGCTATTATAGATATAATCATTAATGTACAAACTCAGGTTGTTTCTCTAGGACAAGATGAGCTAACAGACCCCCCGCAAGCCATGGACCACCTGGCTGGAGAACTGTAAACTGGAGACAACCTGACTTCCAAAGGAGTCAATGTTGAGTTCAAAATGACTGAAAAAATCCATCACTGACTGAAAAAAATCAATGACTAAGAAATATAACAGAAGTGCTGCAGCAACATGGATGGACCTAGAGGTTATCATACTAAGTGAAGTAAGTCAGAGAAAGACAAGTATCATATGATATCACTTATATGTGGAAACTGAAAAACAGTACAAATGAACTTATTTAAAAAACAGAAACAGATTCACAGACATAGAAAACAAACTTATGATTACCAAAAGGGGGTGGGGATTAAACTGGGAGTAGGGGATTAACAGATGCACACTACCATATATAAAATAAACAACAAGGATTTACTGTACAGCACAGGGAACTATATTCAATATCTCGTAATAAACTATAACAAAATAGAATGAAAAAGAACACAGATATATACATATATATGTATATATAACCACTTTGCTATACACCTGAAACTAACACAATATTGTAAATCAACTATACTTCAATGAAAAAAAAAGCAAAGAAATGTCACAGAAACATCACAAGATTAATCCTAGCCTCTTTGCTCTTCCCCTTTAAGAAAACCCCTCACTCAAAGACTCAGTTGGAGTGGATCCGAGGCTTGTCTCCCACTTCCTTGCTTGGCGCCCTGCAGTAAACTCTGTACTTTCCTTCACTAGAACCCACTGTCAATAGATTTGGCTTTGCTGTGCGTTGGGCAAGCAGACCCGTTTGGTTCAGTAACAGTGTCAACAGTGACCTTCATTTACCCTTATGAACTTAAGCATCATTTCTGGTGAATTTCTGTCAGAAACAGAAGCTGAATATATCTTGACTTGCCCTACCACCCCACAGTTCCATGGCTCAACAGTGGTAATGTTTTATTGTGAATTTTTGAGCTCAGGGACAAGACTGACGTTTTTCTTAATGAGAAGACCATTTTCAACTACCATTATCAACCATTAAATAGCTTTGGAAATTAGCTTCCGCTGCAGACTTAATAACGATTTTAAATCAATTTAACCTAAAAGTTGCCTACAAGGCAAAACAGCATCATATGTAAAACTTACACTGCAGGAAAGTCATTTCAGCAACAACTAATTTTCTGAATCACAATGTCAAGCTGCTTTATACACTCCCAGTGCTGTCAGAAACGGGATTTCCATTCCCACACAAATTTGTGACAGATACATTTTCCAAGCTCAAACTATAGTTCCAGAGTGTTTTTAGGCCTTGACGTAAGTGCAAAGGAAATTCCCACATTTCAAAATCCATCTAACTGTGTAACTGAGAAGTTTTCACCAACCTTCAACTGGAAGGGATTAACCTACCAGCTAGTGGCTAAAAGACAAATATCAAGAGGAAAATCTAATAGAATTCTACGAGCGCCTTCCAAGAGATGAATACACTCAAAATTATAGGCACATGAACTGATATCAATATTTGGCAGGACCTATGAGGGAAAAGACATTTTTCAAAGATGATACACATAAAATCTCATTACAGATCAGCATTAACAGATACATATTTTCAATACATTTTGATGACAGGGAACATTATCTTTGAACTCCAACGAAGTGAAACGTTATCTTTAAAAAGGGAATGTAATTCTTCTCAATAATAAGCCTACACTGCAGAAAAAACTGTATTTGATTTTTTTAAATTTTTACTTCACCAATAAAACATTTGTAGAAATTTATTTTCTCTCTTGTTATAGCTACATAGTATACCATAATCCCTACATAACATCCTCAATTTTGCTTCTTGGCCTGAAAATCATAAAATATCCACCTTTACAGAAAGAGTCTGTCAACCTCAGCTAGAAAATAATTTCTCACCATCAGTCCAGTGCCACCCCATAAACGACCTAATATAAGCTCATTCCATTAAGAGCACTTTAAAACTATATTTTTAAACGCATTTTAAAAAAATAATACATTTTTACAAAGAGATAATAAACAGTGATTAATATTTATTCACAAAGGGCTGTTTAAGGTAATTTCTTCATATTCCTATATCATCCCCACTAAGATAAAAGTGATGGGCTACGTAGCCAAAATGCAGGAACGTTATCATTCAGTCAGCTTTCAGATATTTGTAGAGGAAGCGAAATTAACCTCTCAACAATAACACAAAGTGCAGTTGCTAAATACCAACCACATTGGTCAACATAACCGGTTTCTTAACATTTTCAGGAAATGTTCGAAACCCAATCGCTTTCTTCACACATGTGTCAAACCATTAGAAAAACATTCAAACAAATACAAAAGCCAGTACTTCCAAAATGAACTCTTAAGCAGAAAACAGCAAGAAAAATGTTGCCCTGCTCACAAGGACCCAGGCTTGCTGGAGAATGCCTAAAATTTCAAGGAATTTCAAGTCCTTGAATTTATGAGGACACCTGCTCTTGCAACCAACAGGCAGGTGACCAGAATCGGGACCTTCCAGCTCACTTGACTCGGGGGACACGGAGAGGCCTCTCTCTTTCTCTTCATCTGTTGGTCTACCCGTCCCTTCTCCTCCTCTCATCTATCTCTGCCCACCAATCCACTTCTTTAATGGGCCACCACATCTTCTGCAAGATATCACTATGTCTTCCACCCCCAATACAATGCTTAGGGTTTGATGCACAGGGGATGGCTTCATACTGATACAGCTAGAAAGACGTTTGGGTTCCAGTATTGCCAAATTTTATTGAAGTAAGGTAAAGAAGATGAGTCAAAGCAAATTAAACATCTCCATATCTGTGATCTAACTATCTTAGGGAAGGAGAACTGCTGAGAAGTTCTTATTCTGATAGACAGGGGACAGATGTCAGCTCTAGGAGCTGGAAGAGGCAGGGCAGATCCTCACTCAAAGTTGGGGCGACTGCAGCAGACACTTGCCCATTTGGATGGTCATTTAACATCCAACTCAACACTGTGCAACCACCCCACAAAAATAAGCCAAATGACTGAAAGATGGAGACTCAGAAGCAGTAAAGGTACTTAGAATAGCCATATCCATCTAAGGTGCCTAGAATGATCTACCCCAGTATCAAGGATGGGAGACAAGACAGAGAAGCTAGTTCCCATGTCTACATTTTCCTTTTTTATCCACACACCCAAATAACAGGCTTCTTTCCCTTTTTATAATATGTAAACTGGAGTTGAGACTCTAGAGTTAAGTACCATATGACAGAAGTATAGGGTGGCTCCAACTTGGTTTACAAGAGCTCCATAAATTAAATTAGTCCAGAAGCCACTCTAGAACTTGCCCCTCTCTGGTTTATACTCCATGACCCACCTCTTCAACCATTTTCAAACCAACATCTTTACCTCCCCAATCCTGCTAACCCAAACTCACTTCAGTCAAAGGTCTGTCTCCTCCACATCCTCACTCAAATATCCAGCCCTAGGTGGAGAAAATCACATCATCACAAAACCAAACCAAAAGGCCCCATTATGACTGCTTGGTCTCAGGGAATTCAGTGCTACCGAGGGATGCTAAGTTTCCTTGGTCAACTCTACCTCTCCAAAGCCACTGTTTCAAACCTTCACCACTCTCCCCACACCTCCTACCTTACCACCTCATTCTGGGCAGATGATCTACTTTACAAAAGAGAAACAGTCACACAGAAACTGCTTTCAACTTTTGCCACAAAATCTACACACCACATGTACCTAACACCGTCCTCTCTTTCCTTGAATCAAAGAATCAAAGAAGGGCCCCTCCACCCGCCTAACCTGTGTTCCAGAGCCAATTTCCTCTGGTCTCCATGAAAAGTTGACTCTAGTAATCATCCCCTTTATTTCTTTATATCAACCACTCCCCTCCACTCAGTTCCTTAAAAAAACCAAACAAATAAACAAAAGAAAACTCCTTCCCTGAAAATCTCCTTGAAAGCATTACCTGTACTCACCATCTCCATCTCCCCTGCTTTACCCCACCCCACATTCGGTGCTCCCACCAAGGTCACCAGTGGCCTTAAATGAGACTTGGCAGTTCTGTTCCCACTCAACCAGCCACAGACATGGTTGACCACTCAGGTCTCATTGAGACGCTGTCCCCTTGGCTTCTGTGACAGCAGACTCTCTGGGTTTTCCTCCTACCTCATCACTGCTTCTTCTCCAGTAAAGAAGCCACATACAGACATAAAGATGAAGATATAAGAAAGCTACATCTAAGCACAAGAGATGAGTTTTTCAACACCTGGGTTGCACCACACCAAGGGTGACTCCACTAGTTCCAATCACCAACTCTCTTGTCTCACCTGCTGAAACAGGAACTCCTCTGCTTTAAGTCTCTCCATCATTTCCTGCTCCATCACAGCTAATTCTCTTTCCTGCTCCAACTGGGCCATTTCCTCTTGTCTCTAACATGGTTTAAAAAAAAAAATCATCATGTGACTAATTACAGATAAAACAATCTGTAAAAACAATCTTAACAGCATCTTAATCTCCAACAGTAGGGAAAGGATTAAGCAAATTATAGTCTATCCATTTGGAAACTGTATAATAATTTGGGGAAATGTGTGTTTTATTTCAACAAAGAACACAAAATTAAAATTACACAGCAAATACAATCACAATTGTGTAAAAAAAAAAAATCTCCAGGCAAATGTGTAGAAAAAAGACTAGAATACCTAAAAATACCTAAGAATCTAAATAGAGGTCTTCTTTATTTTCTTCTTTCTACTTTTTCATGTTATCTAAGTTTTGTAATAATAAACATACTATTTTTATAATAGAAAGAAATGATAATATTGAACTTTTTTTAAAAAGCAAAGAAGCTGGACCAATTATTTCACTCCTCTAATTTTATAAAAGAAGATCCACAATGGAACAGGATAGAAGGCCCAGAAATAAACCCAAGCACCTATGGTCAATTAATGGAGAAAAGACAGTCTCTTCAATAAGTGGTGCTGGGAAAACTGGACAGCTACCTGTAAAAGAATGAAATTAGAACATTCTCTAGCACCATACACAAAAATAAACTCAAAATGGATTAAAGCGCTAAATGTAAGACTGGATACTATAAAACTTATAGAGCAAAACATAGGCAGGACACTCTTTGACCTAAATCACAGCAATATCTTTTTTGGATCCATCTCCTAGAGTAATGGAAATAAAAACAAAAATAAACAAATGGGACCTGATTAAACTTAAAAACTTTTGCACAGCAAAGGAAGCCATAAACAAAAAGACAACCTATGGAATGGGAGAAAATATTTGCAAACGATGCAACCAACAGGGATTAATCTCCAAACTATACGAACAGCTCATATAGCTCAATATCAGAAAAACAAACAACCCAATCAAAAAATGGGCAGAAGATCTAAATAGGCATTTCTCCAAAGAAGACATACAGATGGCCAAAGGCACATGAAAAGATGCTCAGCATCACTAATTACTAGAGAAATGCAAATCAAAACTATGAGGTATCACCTCACACCAGTCAGAAAGTCTACAAATAATAAATGCTGGAGAAGGTGTGGAGGAAAGGGAACCCTCCTACACTGTTGGTGGGAATATAAATTGGTACAGTCACTATGGAGAACACTGTGGAGGTTTCTTAAAAAAAACTAAAAACAGAGTGCATATGATCCTTCTATCCCACTCCTGGGCATATATCCGGAGAAAACTATAATTTGAAAAGCTACATGCACCCCAATGTTCACTGCAGCACTACTTACAATAGCCAAGACATGGAAGCAACCTAAATGTCCACTGACAGATGAATGGATAAAGAAGATGTGGTACATATATACAATGGAATACTACTCAGCCATAAAAATGAATGAAATAATGCCATTTGTAGCAACATGGATGGACCTAGAGATTATCATATTAAGTGAAATAAGTCAGACAGAGAAAGACAAATATTATATGATATCAGTTATATGTGGAATCTAAAAAATGATCCAAATGAAACTATTAACAAAACAGAAACAGACTCACAGACTTAGAAAACAAACTTACGGTTACCAAAAGGGAAAGGCTGGGAGGAGAGAGATAAATCAGGAATTTGGGAGTAACATATATACACTACTATATATAAAATAGATAAATAACAAGGACCTACTGTACAGTGCAGGGAACTATACTGAATATTTTGTAATAACCTATATGGAAAAAGAATCTGAAAAAAATATGTGTGTGTGTGTGTATATATATACACACACACACACACACATATATATGCATAACTGATCACTTTGCTGTAGACCTGAAACTAACATAACATTGTAAATCAACTATACTTCAATAAAAAATAAATTAAAAAAAAAAGAAGATCCATACTTACTTGTTGCTCCATGGTCACATTGTTCTTATAATTGTAAATCCACAATGCTAAGTATTCTATTGGATCCACTGGGCGCATCCTTGCCACTTCTGCAAGACCTTGAGTTAGACATGTCCCAAGATTCTTTTGAAGATATGCCGACTCCATTTCTAACTGCTAAATAAAAACCTCTAAAAGATGAACATTTTG
Source organism: Tursiops truncatus (assembly GCF_011762595.2). Classification (NCBI taxonomy): domain Eukaryota; kingdom Metazoa; phylum Chordata; class Mammalia; order Artiodactyla; family Delphinidae; genus Tursiops; species Tursiops truncatus. The sequence goes on along the minus strand of NC_047049.1, from coordinate 53,044,547 downwards.
CATTAGAGCAGGAAATTTTCAATGAAGGCACAATCGAAGTAGAGTTCAGTGAGGCCAACAAAGCATTACATCCTGTCACCAGTCATGGGCACCTGCCATCAGGGATGGCACAAGCAAGCTGGCTCCAGGACACTTCTAGCAGTGTCCAAAAAGCCTCCACAGAAGTCACTACAACTAAAATAGTTTCAAAAACCTGAAGGACCCTGGAGTCCAAGTGTCAGAAAAGGGTTACTGTCATTATTGATGGTGAAACGACTATATGGCAAGCGATGCATGTCTTACTAAATCCTTACAACATACCTGAACATGGTATCATTAGCCCCACTGTGCAGATGAGGTCGCCCAGGCCCAAAGAGCATACGTGAACAGCCCAGAATCACACAGGTGGTGTATGATGAAGAGGGATTCATACCCAACTCTTGATTCCAGAGTCATTACCCTAAGTGACTTACTGAGATGCTCCTCCCAAGCCATGAGAGTCGTTTCTAGAAAATATCACAATAGACCACCTCAAATTTTTTAAAAATCCAAGTATCTCAAGGCCAAAGAATAAAAAATTCAACCTTCAAAGAACAGCCTATGAAGCTCCTCATGCTTTGGCCCCAATTCTGTTTCCAGGCTCACCTCTCGATATAGTTTCTGCCTCTAACATGTTCTGGGCTCTAACTACACAGAACATCCTGCCATTCTGCTGCTCACACCTTGCATGTTTCCATCTCCATGACTTTGCACATGATGGCCCCCTCACTCTCAGCTTGGAAAATATCTCCTCATTTGCAAGGTATCAATCATCTCCAATTCCTCACCGCTGTGGCTAATACAACCGTCTCCCAGGCAACACGAAGACGTTCCTCCTTCCCCAAGCAGCTCACACAGTACTTTTCACACTATCTGAGCATTATTTGTATATGCACATGTCTGTCCTCCTGCTAGAGGACGAACTTCTCTAGCTCCTCAAAAAGTGTGTTTCAATCACAGCGTGGACACAGCTTGCTCTCCATGGTGGCAACTGAATGAGTTTCTCCACTCTCTCAGTAATGTCCCAGTTTATTTACAAATATGGACAGGAATCTCAGATCAGACAGAGAGAGAGAGATGGAAGGGAGGGAGGGAGAGAGGGAGGGAGGGAGGGAGGGAGGGAGAGAGGGAGGGAGAGGGGGAGAGAGAGAGAGAGAGAGAGAGAGAGAGAGAGAGAGAGAGAGAGAGAGAGAGAGAGAGAGAGAGAGAGAGAGAAGGAAATGCAGTAACTACTCTATTTAAGGTGCTTTGAAAAAACTGATCACCTTCGAATTACCCTTATGGAATCCAGACTCCTCTGAGAATCTGATGAAATGTACTCATTATTCAACAAATATATATTGAGTACCTTACATGTCAGGCATGAGCAATTATAGGGGACAGACTGCCAGTGTCTAGACCTGTCCCTGGACAAATCCACCTAACATTCTGCACAAAGTTTCAGAAACAATGACCTCCTGAGTTTCATCCATAGACCCCAATACTACTCTCTCTCATATGATGGTGGTAGAGTACAAAACGGCAGAACCCCATGCAGAAAAATTTGTAAATATCTAGAAAATTACGTATGTATTTACCCTTTGACTGATCAATCTCACTCCTGGGATCCTATCTTGCAAAAATATGCAATGATATATGCACAGGGTTGTTTTGCACTATTACTAAGGAGAGCCAAATTGGGACCCCCATCCAAATGTTCATCATTAAAGGATTAATGAGATACAGCTACACAATGAATTATTGTGCAGATAAAAAGAGAATGAGGAAGATCTCCAAAATTGGGAGTGATCTCTAGAACACAATGTGAAGTGAAAAAAAGCAAGATGAAGAACTTGTGTATAGTCTTTTGTATTAGCAACAGCAGTGGGGAAAGGAATGTGTGTGTGTGTCTACATAAATTTAGTCATAAAAGCAAACTAAAAACCGGCACAAACGAACCTAATTCCTTATCAAGCTGTGTGCCTTAACCACACAGAGAAAAGAATCATTACAACTGAGTATGGAACACGGTATCCTCATCGTACTAATTCAATGGGATAATACTCTAAAGACAAATCTCAATGTCATTTGAAATAGTAACAATTAAAAAGGGAACAGATTCCTGCTGTTAATCCAGAAAGATAACAAACACATGGGAAGGGTACCGTGGTCCGTAAGGAGAAACCTCCCAAGTAGGATTGGTCTCAAACCTACGCAGGCTGCATCTCGTTAACAGCGGAACCCAGATGAAACTCGTTACCTCGCTTGGTTTGTTTCCTGCCCATGAAACAGCGACAATACCCATCTCAAAAGCCTGTTGTAAGGAATATTATTTTTCATACACAGCAACAGGCTTCTTGGCTCATACATAAGAAACCCCTTCCCACAGAAACAGCTGCCTCAAGCCTGGAGAAGCTGTCAGAAGAAATAGAAGGCGGTTCCTCGCTCATGCTTGGGAGAAAGCCGGCCGAGTACCAAAGGAAGGGATCAGGTAGGGCTGCCAGTTTTGCAAATAAAAATACAGGATGCCCAGTTAAATTTAAATTTCAGATAAACAATGACTAATTTTGTATTATACTATATTTGTGCTAAAAAGCACAAAATCTGTGAAATTCAGATTTAACTGGGTACGCCTGATTTTATCTGGCAACCCTGGATTCCGAGCGCTTCGGCTGGTTTTCCATCCCGGGTCGGCGGAAGGGTGCCCGCCTCCCCTGCCCCTCCCAAATGGCGCGTCGCCGCTCACCACCGAGGAGGAGGACCCAGCCGCAGAGGTGGCCACGGAGTCCGGCGCTGAGCTAACCCTCTCTCGCCTCTGGAGCCTGGACGTCGCCTGAGCCCTACACCGCTCGCAAGGTCCAACGGTCAAAACCGCCTCCGTCCGCCGGAAGCCAGCCCAGCACCGGAAGCCGTTCTTCCAAGACGGCGCCTGCGTTCTAAACGCAGGCGGCTGACGCATGCGCCTACCTACCCGCTAGTCGCGTCCCGTCGCTAGGCAACGAGCGTGCGCGCTCCAGGTGCGGGAGACGGCCGGGGGCAGAGAGGAAGGGGCGCCCGCGGAGAGCTGAGCGGACTGCGCCCGGCGGGGATCGGGGGCGGGGGGACGCGCGGACAGGGGTTGATCGGAGGCGGGGTCCGGAAGAGGATGTGCTGCAAAGAGCAGAGGCGGGCGGAGCGGGGCGGGGTAGGACGAGCAGTTGAGAGCGGGGGCGCGCGAGGTGTGCAAGGTGCAGGATGGAGAGCAGGGAGCACCTGGGTAGGTGAACAGGGACGTGCAACCTAGAGGCTGTGAGGACGGGCTGCCGAAAAGGGGAATCGAGCGAGCGGGGCCGGCAGGTGGGCGCATACTGGGAGAGAGAAAGGGCAGAGACTACCTATAGGTGAAGCCCCACAGCCTTACGCCAGAGAAGACTAGCTACCTGAGCAGCCTGGTATTTTCCCAGCTTAGCACCTTTGCATTTGCTGGTGACTTCTGCCTGGTTCCTGTCCACTGAAAAAAATCGCACATCTGAGAGCTGTGAGTTCAGTTTTATTTGGGGACTTAACTGAGGACTCTAGCCCTGGAGACAGCTGCTCTGACAACTCTGAGAAACTGCTTCTGCTTGGAAGAGGTAAGGGGGGAGGTCAGCATGTATGTGATTTTTGGAGAAGGAATACCTGCAATCAAACATATCTAGGTAAAAGGTCACTGCTAGCCACCAGGCACAGATAGCTTAATTATTTTAGTGCTTTTCTAAGTATGTGAAGATGGAAGAAATTGGGTTTATAGAATTTTCTCCTGGAAATTTCTATTTGAAGGTCTGTTCTGTCAATTTTCCCAGAGAGCAGAGTTCCACATTCCTGATCTCCACCCTGAACTCCTTCCAGGGTGTGTTAGTGACTCAACAACTGCAGTGGCTAATGACTTGAGCCTGGTGTAGCCAGCTGGCTGGGGACATTCTTTAGTTGGCATTCCTTTCAGAACAAGCACAGGTACCCCCACCTCCAGGAAGCCTTCTAGCCTTTGCCATTTGCGGTCTTCCCTGGGCTAGTGGTTTGTGCACAGTCCTCAACTAGCATTTCCCATGGGCTGTTTCAATTTATGTGGGGCAGTGCTGGGCAGGAGACGCCTCGTTAACCATTAGTCGAGGTACTTAGTAAGTGCCAGTGTGGGCACTGACAAATGGAAGGGAGCATGAGCTCTTGCCTGGGCCCGCAAACATCAGAGCCCTCACTGCTTAAGTCAAGAAATATTTGCTGAGCAAGTACTGAGTGCCCAGCACTAAGGATGTGGTGTGAACAAAGACAATCCCTATACTTAGCACCCCGCTTACTGAATGCAGGGCCATGAGCAAGGAGGTCCAGCATAAGCAGACCCTCAGAGGAGCCCTGGGAAACTGAAAAATAGCCCCCTCCTCACTGGTGAGTGTGGCTTGATTTGGTGGGGAGTGGGCTATAAAATGTACCCCTTTGGTTCCTCCCTCTCCAGGCTTCACATGGTGGCTGTTTTTTTCTGGCTCTGCTGTTTTCACATCAAGTCTTAGTGACGGTCAGGTCAGTGTATTTTGTTGAGACCAGTGTTGAAAATGTGCAGATGCTCTCTCCAGAAAGGGTTTGCCACACCTACTGCAGTGTGGCAGCCACCAAGGACCAGGCAGTGAAGACGCTTCCTGGGAATGCAGAGTTGGTGATTCCGCCCTCTGGGAAGGGCAGTTCTACTGTGATAAAGGCAGAGGACATCTGTAACTGTGTGTCACCTGGGGATTTTGTTAAAATGCAGACTCTCAATCTGTAAGTCTGAGGTGGGACCTGAGAATCTGCATTTCAACAACCTCCAGTTGAAGCAGTGCTGCTGACAGTGGACCACACTTTGAGTAGAAGGGGTGTGGAAGACAGTTTATTCAGGTGCATTGGTTCAGGTGGGCCCCAGATTGGCAGAAGGAGCCACCACACATCCCATCCCCACCCTCCACCACTACCCCAAACATAGTGACTTTAAACACTCATTTATGATCTTACAGTTTTTGAAGTTTGAAATCGAAGATGAATCTTACAGGGCTAAAACCAAAGTATCAGCAGGGCTGGCTCCTTCTGGAGGCTTTAGGAGAGAATCTATTTCCTTACCTTTTCCAGCTTCTAGAGGCTACCCACACTCCTTGGCTCGTGGCCCTGAATCACATCACCTTTTCTCCCCCTGCTTCCATCACCACATCTCCTTCTACCCTGTCTGACTTTACTGTGTCCCTCTTATAAAGACCCCTGGGATTACATTGTGCCTACCCGGATAATCCAGTAAAATTTCCCCCAAGCAAAATGCTTAATTTAATCACATCTGCAAAGTCCCCTTTGCCATATAAGGTAACATATTTCATAGGTTCCAGGTATTAGGATGTGGACACTTTGGAAAGTCATTATTCAGCCCTACCACACTGTGTATTTTCTAAGGACAAGGACATTTTCTTACTTACTCATATTTCAATTACCAAAACCAGGAATTTTACCCCTGATACAATTCTATTATGTAATCTACAATTCACATTCGGTATTTCCAACAACGTCCTTTACAGAATTCTATTTTCTGGTCCAGATCCAACCCAGGATCATGTGTTGCATGTAGTTGTGATGGCTGTTTAGGCTCCTTTGATCTGGACTGGGGCCTCATCTTTTTTTATTTTTATTATTATTTTTTTAATATTTTGGCCACACCACACAGCTTGCAGATCTCAGTTCCCCGACCAGGGATCAAACCCAGGCCACAGCAGGGACAGCACAGCCCCGACTACTAACCACTAGGCCACCAGGGAACTCCTGGCCTCATCTTTTTTTGTCTTTCATGATCTTGACATTTTTTTTTTTTTTGGCGGTTCGCGGGCCTCTCACTGTTGTGGCCTCCCCCGTTGCAGAGCACAGGCTCCGGACGCGCAGGCTCAGCGGCCATGGCTCACGGGCCCAGCCGCTCCGCGGCATGTGGGATCTTCCCGGACCGGGGCACGAACCCGCGTCCCCTGCATCGGCAGGCGGACTCTCAACCACTGCGCCACCAGGGAAGCCCGATCTTGACATTTTTAAGAGTACAGGCCAGTTGTAGACTGTCTCTCAGTTTGGCTTTGTTTGATGTTTCCTCAATCAGATTCTAGTTTTGCATTTGGAGCAGGAATCTACAGAAATGTATTATGTCCTTCTAAGCAGTGCATTGCATCAGGAGACACATGATGTTATTTTGTCCCTTTACTGGTGATGCTTACTTTGATCAATTGGTTAACGTTGTGTCGGCCAGGTTTCACCACTGTAAAGTTTCCATGTTTACTTTGGAATTAATCCATAATTTGTGGGGAGAAACTTTGAGAATATATATAAATATCCTATTCCTTGTCAAATATTCACCAAGTTTTAGTGCTCATTGATAGCTGCTTCAGTTATATTATGATGGTTTCAAAATGTTTCTTTAACTGCATTATTCTTTCCACATTTATTAGTTGGCATTCTACTTTAAGAAAGAACTTACCTGCTCTCCCATTCACTTGTTTATTCCTACATGGACTCATGGATTCTTATTTTATTCAATTGGTTGTAATCCATTACAGTCATTATTAATTCTGGTGGCCAAATTGCACCAGGTTTGGCTAGTAGCAGCCCCTTCAAGCTGGCTCCTGTGTCCCCAACCATTTTATTTTTTAGCATTTCCTTTCTGGGACAACAAAACATTCCAGGGTTATTAGACATTTCCTGCCCTGATCTTGGAATTAGTCATTTCTCCAAGGAACCTTGATTCTTTTTAAGTGGTGAAGCCTATTTAAAAGCAAATTCTAATGGAATTTTACTCAGCCATAAAAGAACGAAATTGAGTTATTTGCAGTGAGGTGGATGGACCTAGAGACTGTCATACAGAGTGAAGTAAGTCAGAAAGAGAAAAACAAATACCGTATGCTAACACACATATATGGAATCTAAAAAAAAAAAAAGGTTCTGAAGAACCTAGGTGCAGGACAGGAATAAAGACGCAGACGTAGAGAATGGACTTGAGGACACGGGGAGGGGGAAGGGTAAGCTGGGATGAAGTGAGAGAGTGGCATGGACATATATACACTACCAAACGTAAAATAGATAGCTTGTGGGAAGCAGCCGCATAGCACAGGGAGATCAGCTTGTGCTTTGTGACCACCTGGAGGGGTGGGATAGGGAGGGTGGGAGGGAGACGTAAGAGGGAGGAGATATGGGGATATATGTATATGTATAGCTGATTCACTTTGTTATACAGCAGAAAGTAACACACCATTGTAAAGCAATTATACTCCAATAAAGATGTTAAAAATAAATAAATAAAAGCAAGTTCTGTGGGGAAGGGATGGATTGGGAATTTGGGGTTAGCAGATGCAAACTGTTATATATAGAATGGATAAACAACAAGGTCCTACTGTATAGCACAGGGAACTATATTCAATATCCTGTGATAAACCATAATGGAAAAGAACATAAAGAAGAATACATATATATGTATAACTGAATCACTTTGCCATACATCAGAAATTAACACAACATTGTAAATCAACTATGCCTCAATTTTTTTAAAAAAGCAAATTCTGTGTGTTCGTTGCTACTGAGGTGTTTTTGCTTCTAGGCGTTTGCAGTGGAAGGAGCTGGGAATTTTTTTTCTGTATTCGTATCTATCTACTTATCTTTCCCTTCTTAAACTGAAAAATGCCTCCAGAAAATGTTAGGAATTGATCTAAGCCTTTATTATTCACTTTATTATTAGCTCTTTTGGAGTTAAAATATGTCAGCTTCAGGAGCATAGAGATGTTCAGGCATAGGCTGGGTGCCAGGCCATTTCATGTCACAATCTTCCACTGTAACAGCTAATATTTATTAAACATGTACTGCACGCCAGGCTATGTGCTTCACATGGATTTATTATCTCTTTTAATCCTCACAGTTATGAGATACATATTTTTGTTATTCTGTTCCACAGATCAGGAAACTGAGGCTCAGAGAGACTTAGTAAGTTGCTGAAGATCACACAGCTAATAAAAAGCAGAGCCAGGACTGGAACTTGGTCTGTCTGATCTCAAATTCTACATTCCTACTGCTACACTACACCTCCACTCCTAACCTATGGTTTAACTCAGGCTTCATTCCCTCCAATTCTTGACATCTGATTAAGAGTAAATCCAGGGGCTCAACTCAACCTAAAGTAGTTTCTTGCTTAAGCAATAGAAAATGGAATATTTTCTAGCTACAGTGCTGGGCATTCTCCGTCCCTCTCCTCCTCAGGGCTTCTCAATGGTCCGTTGTGAAATAGATAAGCCTGTCTTATCTATGTCACAGATGACTGTAGCTCCCAACCTCACAATAGTGCAGCTTGCTGGGTGCTCAGAGCCCCTCCTGGGCCCTCCTGCCTGCTCAGTTATTTCCTCCCTAGTCAAGGGTAGAGTCGTGTAGTGGAGGCCTTAGCCTCTTTTAAGCACCAATCCACCAAGCTCCTCTCAGGCCTGATGAGCCCCGGGACCCATTTACTGACCTGGGAGAGCTGGAGAGCTTTAGAAAAATGTCCATTTGAATGTAAGAGCTATTGGCAAGTACTTATGTATTTATTGGTTCTTTGGGGAAGGATGGGCTCCAGAAACATCTCATATTTGTCCTGAAATGAACCTGCGTTGGCTAGAATGTGTCTATTTTTTATGTCCAATTAGATTTGTGAAATAGTGTGACCCTGCTTGACGTTTTCCAAACCCACCAGGATGGAAAGCGAATACCTGAAGAGGTGCTTTGGAAATTGCCTGGCTCAGGCGCTGGCAGAAGTGGCAAAGGTTCAGCCCAGTGACCCCATAGAGTACCTGGCTCACTGGCTTTATCATTACAAGAAAACGGCGATGGCAAAAGAAAAGGTGTGTGTGCGCACAGGGTCGACTTGGGGAGGGCTTTCAGCTTTCCCAGAGGAATTTGAAATCCAAGGCACCACGCTGGAGCTGGCCTGGGGAGTGTCATGGTTTATTCCACTTTTGAGGATGGCTTAGGCCCAGATATCCCTGAAGTATAGGGAGTCTGGGGGCTGAAGAGAGAATCCAACTCAGAGGAGTTGTGGGGTTGGTGGGTTTGGAGATACTAGCAGGTTGAAGCTAGTTAGTTACAGGAGCAAAGTCAGGAGGGCTCAAGGGCCTGGGGCCTGTCCTGGGAGGGTCCCTGCTTCCGAGGACTGACCTTATTCTACTCTGTCATATCGCCCCAGGATAGGCAAGAGAAGATCCAACTGCAAGAAGAATATGAAAGTAGCCTCAAAGAAACCAGAGTGACAGAAATGCTGATGCAAGAAGAGTGTGAGATTCAACAGAAGTGTGAAAAGCGTCATCCCGTGGTGGGTACCAGGAAACCTGCAAGACAGCTCAACCCTAGTGCACAGTGCCCTGAGGCTCCCAAAACCTACTTTTTCCTCCATGTTCATATGTTTGTATGTAAATCAATCTTATTGACAATCCTTGTCAATAAAATCCTTGTAATGAATAAAGAAAATGCTTAAAGGCAATTCCACTTACGATGTCAGGGAATAAATTACATGTTACTGGTTTAAAAAATCAGATTTTAAGAAAAATCTAATGTGTCACTTGGAACATATATTTCTATACAAGATCCTTTGAATCCTTTTCAAACATTACTCAATATTTTTCAGAAACCAAATATGGTTTCTAGTATATACTTCAGGTATATTATTTAATTTATTATATACTATTTACTTAAATATTTAATTTAATATATGCTGTTTATTTATGTATCAAGCCACAGATGTCTCCTCTGTGTTGCTCTAATAGCGGTCATTCACTTATTGAACTTGATATCTGGCATCTTTTTAACTATCACTCTGTCCTGTGCATGAAAATCTTTAATGTAGTCCTATACAATTTACTAGCTTTTGCTAGTTTCAAAGCCACCTTTGATGAAGACATGAAAATATTAAGCTTATGTACATTTATATCAATATTCTCAGATTTCCTCATAATAGATTTATATTTTTAAGTCTGGATGTTTTATAAATAAATCAAAAGAAAGATAGTTTCCTACTACAGTCTGAAAATAGTAGTTGAACCAACTCTCCCTCAGGAACAGTTCATTCTTGGAACAGTTGTTGGGAGATGATAGAATTGAGATCATTAAGCAAAAGTTGTCATCGTCACCTTGCTGCCCACTCTAATCCTTTTCTAACACCATGCTTCACTGTTAATAGAAATATAAATATATAAGGCAGGGAAAGACTCCCAAAATTCTACCCTGGTTTTATGATGCCTTTATTAAAGAACACTTTGTTCACATCAACCTTTTTAATTGTCCCTTTGTGTTACACTCAGGAGATTTTATACCCTGAAGCAGTATTTCTTAGGAAGATTCGGATGAGTAAAAGGTTTGCTCTTCTTTTGCCAAGTGTGAGACAATCAGCGATTGTAAGGGAAGTTGAGGAATGAGAGCCAGCCTGATGCCTGCACTATGTGCAAGTTCTCAGCTTTAGAAAAGAATTCATGGGCAAATTGTGGTTATGGAAATCGATTCCCTTTGTTAGAAGGAAATAAAGGGAACCCGACAGTGGTGTAAAACAAAGCTTATTGCTTACTGGCAAGGGAGAGCCACATCTTCCAAGAGCAAGTTGCTCTCCTAGTATAAATTGAAAGAGCTAGATAAAGGGCAAAGAGGTGGAGGTACATCAAATAAGATGAGATTCTAACTTCTGGTTTCTTGTTGGCTCAAGGTGAATAGCAAATTATTCCTTGCTACTGTCATCTTTAGATTTCATCACCAGAGCTTTAAAACTTATCTGAAATAGCCCCAGGATAGGTTGCACAGGATTTCAGCAGGCCTGCTGATTTAGCTGATGGGCTTTTACGCCTATACTAAAAGCTTTGCAAGATTTTCCTTAATATCTTAAAACCATCATTGCTTTTAGTACCCCAGATTGAATACTGCTGGTCCGGTGGATGTGTCCAAAGGGGAGTAGAAACAGCACTATGTGTGGTAGAGATCATACTTAATTATGGGAATCAAGAAGGGACTCACAGAGGAGATAACATTTGAGTCAGACCTAGAAGAAAACTGGCAGAAGTTGCCCTTGTAGTGATTTCTCTTCATTAAGCAGAGGCAGCTTTGAGTAAGTAAACCATTATTCTGTTTCTAAGTCTGAAAGCAATCCCTTTGATATAAAGATCTGGGCCATACAGGTGTTTTAGAAATAAATTTTTATGGAAACAATACATAGATTTGCTGCATAGATTCATAGCACTTTGGAGTTAGAAGGTCTTAGAGATCATGTGGGCAAGTACTCCACAGACCTCGCTGCAGTGCCCCACAGGGTCCACTGTTGAGTGGAAAATGGACAAAGATGGGGTAGAGATGGCCAGTAGAGCTCAAGCTCCAATCTTCCTACCTCACCAGGGACTGCAGTTACATGGATGCTTGCTATCATCTCATAGGTCACTGAGACTGCATTCGTTTTTTCCATCTTTTTTCCTCTGTGCTCCAGTTTGGATACTTTCCATTGATCTGTCTTCAAGCTAACTGATCCGTTCTCCTGCAATGTCCAATCCTATTTAGGAATTCAATGAATTTTTTTCATTTCAGATATTTTCTCAATTCTAGAATTTGTCTGGTTCCTTTCTATGATTTCCATTTTCTCTGCTGATATACCCTATCTTTTCACTCATTATGGCCATTTTTCTCCTTTCAATTTTAAAAAATATGTATAATCACTGTTTTAAGTTCTTGTCTGCCAGTCTCATCGTCTTTGTCATTTTGAGGTCTCTTTCTATTAAATACTTTTTCTCTGGATTATGGTTCACATTTTCCTACTTCTTCACATGTCTAGTAATTATTACTTGTATGCTAAACATTGTAGATGATACTTCATGGGGCATCTAGATTGTGTAGTGTTCCTTTAAAAGGTGTTGAATTTTGTTCTGTCAGGCAGTTACATTATTGGTGAGTTATCTTGATCCAATTAGATTTGTTTCATGCTTTGCTGGATTAGGTCTTTTTCAGTTTTGTTCAGTCTTGGGCATGAAAATGGCAATATTGTATTCTTGCCATGCCCAGTATGTTTAGTCTCTGCTAATGACTGTTTTCTCTTCTGTTTTCTATTTAGCCACTGATATCTGTAGCGAGTTCCACAAAGAAGACCGTGTTCATGCAGGAGAACACAAAACCCCTTGAGAAGGAAGCCTTGAAGCAGGAATCCCTGCCAGGAATTTCCAGTATGATTCCAGGAATGCCTCAACAGACTCCTTCTTCAGAGCCATCTGTCCAGGTTGACTGGAACATTGAAACTTCACAAGACATAAATTACCAGGCTTTTTAGCATGAAATTGCTCCTGAAATGCATCCTAGCTCCACATCTCCTCCCTAGGTTATAGAAGGTAGATGATTCTAGTGATGCTTCTCTCAAAGCTGCAAGCTGAGAAAACGGCCAGCTAGAAGAGCTCTTACTTGAAGATGATTAACTATGTGGATTAAACCAAGATATGAGAGGCTGTGGAAGGAGATGTCTGCAGGGACTCTCCAGCCCAAGTCCTGTCCTGACAGCCATGAAAACCCCTTAATCATGTGAAGATTTGAACTACTTATAGGATAAAATAACTCATAATAAGGATTTAAAATAAGTAACCAGGGCCTCCCTGGTGGTGCAGTGGTTAAAAATCCTCCTGTCAATGCGGGGGACATGGGTTCAAGCCCTGGTCCAGGAAGATCCCACATGCCATGGAGCAACTAAGCCTGTGCGTCACAACTACTGAGCCTGCGCTCTAGAGCCCGTGTGTCACAACTGCTGAGCCCACATGCCACAGCTACTGAAGCCCGTGTGCCAAGAGCCCATCCTCTGCAACAAGAGAAGCCACGACAATGAGAAGCCCACGCACCGCAACGAAGAGTAGCTCCCATTCGCCACAACTAGAGAAAGCCCACGCGCAGCAATGAAGACCCAACACAGCCTAACTAAATAAATAAAATAGTTATTAAAAAAATAATAATAAGGAACTAAACTGATGAGACTTTTTCCTTTTGCTTTATCATTTTTTTTTGGAGACTAGACAGCGAAAACACATCCATTTCATGTGTTCATATCTTAACTCTAGCTGAATTTTGCAATCAGGCCTCTTGGAGTGTTTATACATGTCCTTATTTTTGAAACAGCTCCAGTGACAGTAAAAGTTAGGAGTTTGACTTTTTTTTCAATTATTTTCTATCTGTATTCATGCAAATATCATCTATATGCTGATGGCTTGAGATTTATATCTTTAATCAGAATTTCCTTGAACTTGACTCCCTGTTTGACATTTCTCCTTGGATAACCAATGGACATCTCAAACCTAACTACAGTTGACGCTTGAACAACACAGAGCTCAATCCACATATAACTTATAGTTGGCCATCCATACCTGAGGTTCCTCCATACCCTGGGATTCAACCAACCACTGACTGTATAGTACTGTAGTATTTACTATTGAAAAGTATCCTCATGTGAGTGGACCTGTGCTGTTTGAAGCCATGTTGTTCAAGGATCAACTGCGATCCAAATGGAATCCTTTATATCCTCCCTGAATTGGTTTCTACCATTTTTTTTAATCTGCTCAGTCAAAACTTCTGGTGCCATCCTTGGCTCTACTCTTTTTTGTTAGCCCTAAATCTGGTCTGTTGGCTTTCCATTTAAAATAAAGACAGAATTCAACCACTTGAATGCATAAGCCACAATCATCTTTTGCCTAAATTATTACAATAGCCTGTTAACTGAACACCCTTGTTCTGCCCTTGACCTTTCTAGTCTATCCTCAACATTAAAGTCAGGATGATCTTGGTGAAACATTAAGTCAGATCATGTCTAATGAGCAGCTTCCCATCTCAGTCACAGAAACATTTAAGGCCCCTACCATGACCTACCAGACTATAAGAGTGATTCCCCATCACTTTTTTACTCTCCGTATCGTTCTCTCCATGCCAGCTATGCCAACCTCCTGTTCTTCAAACATGCCAAGCATGGTTCAATCTCAGAACTTTTACTTTCTCTTCTCTCCACTTGGAAAGCTCCCATCTCCCCATACCCCTGGATAAATCTCTAGGTCCATACCTAGAGATTAAGTGAAGTTAAGTCAGATAGAGAAAGACAAACATCAGATGATATCACTTATATGTGGAATCTAAAATATGACCCAGGAGCTTCCCTGGTGACACAGCGGTTAAGAATCCGCCTGCCAACACAGGGGACATGGGTTCGAGCCCTGGTCCAGGAAGATCCCACATGCCACAGAGCAACTAAGCCTGTGCACCACAACTACTGAGCCCACGTGCCACAACTACTGAAGCCCATGCGCTTAGAGCCGTGTTCTGCAACAAGAGAAGCCACCGCAATGAGAAGCCCATGCACCACAATGAAGAGTAGCCCCCGCTTACCGCAACTAGAGAAAGCCCGCGTGCAGCAGCTAAGACACAAGGCAGCCAAAAATAAGTAAATAAATTTATTAAAAAAAAAAAAAAGAATTGCCTCCTTCTAAAAAAAAATAAAAGTAAATAAATAAATGTAAAAATGATTAGACCTACTGGTTCCTAGTGAAAAAGTATTAAATCCTAGGTCAGGGATGGGTTATAGGACTAGATCTCAGTTATGGGTTATAGGAAAAGGGCCTCAGGCATGGACTTAACACCTTCAGGATGTTGTGGCCACACAGCAAGAAGGCATGAAGAGGTTTATTACTCACATAATGAGGCTTCCGGGCTTCCCAAAACAGGTTTGAAAATGGCTTAAGACAGCTAGGAAAGGAGACGGGCTTGGGGTTTGTATTGTGTTTAGGGGAGGGGCCCAGGTAGGAGCTACCATACATGGGGAGGGGCTTGTGTGGTTTGAAACTCCTGCTGTGCCAAAGTTGGGAGCACCTGAGCTTATCAGCTGGCCCGGTGATGCCAGGCACAAGGAGAAGAGAAAGAGTTGAAGCCAAAAGCTGTCAGAAGTCGAACATCAAAAAATGGAGCCAGGGATTTCCCTGGTGACACAGTGGTCAAGAATCCGCCTGCCAATGCAGGGAACACGGGTTCGAGCCCTGGTCCGGGAAGATCCCACAGGCCGCGGAGCAACTAAACCCACGCACCACAACTACTGAGCCTGCGCTCTAGAGCCCGCGAACCACAACTACTGAAGCCCGCGAGCCTAGAGCCTGTGCTCCGCAACAAGAGAAGCCACCACAATGAGAAGCCAGCACACCTCAACGAAGAGTAGGCCCCCGCTCGCCGCAACTAAAGAAAGCCCACGAGCAGCAACGAAGACCCAACGCAGGCAAAAAATAAATAAATAAATAAATTTACTAAAAAAAATGGAGCCAGACTCCACTACAGAGGGCAACCCTGGGAAACTTTGAGTGACCTTGACCTGCTCCATCTTTAGTAAAGCACTCCAGGCATGTGCTGAGGTCATTGCATCTAATTTGCACCTGGTGGGAAGGCATGCAGCCAGGCTTTCCAGAGTAGCTGAAAAAGGTCAGGGAATCCCAAAACCCCACACAGAGCAAACAGCTTTGTAGAAGACCTATTGGACTCCTTGGTGGGTCTGCAGCCCCTCAGTGGGAAGGTGAAGTCCAGGTAGTTTGTCCTCCATCTGGGAGCTGCTGTCTCCTGGACATCACAATCTGTGTGAGGGAAGTGTAACCTCTGCCTGCTTTAAAGGATTCCATGCTTTTTTGCCTTTGTTACATTATTTGGCTCCAATTTTGGATTATATCACTGGGCGGTGATAATTTAATCAATCTCTACCAATGTTCTTTACATTGACTTTTTTGTTGTTGTTTATTACTAAAAACTTGTTACAGTGAACTTTCTTGTACACGTATCTGAGTAAATCTCCACTGATATATCTATGGATTGCTAAATCAAAAAAATTTTTGCATTTGGGGGGCAAAAGACAGGAATGAATAGACATTTCATCAGAGAGGATGGACACATGACAAATAAGCACATGAACATATGTCCAACATCAGTAGCCATTAGGGAAATGCAAATTAAAATCACAATGATATTACTACACATATGTCATAATGGCTAAAGTTAAAAGATAATGACAATACCAAATGTCAATGGCGAGGATGAGGAGAAACCAGGTCACTCACACTTTGCTGGTGGGAATGTAAAGTGATACAGTTACTCTGGAAAATCGTTTAGCAGTTTCTTATGAAACTAAGCATATGATTAATAGCCATACAGCCCAGCAATTGTACTCTTGGGCACATATCCCAGAAAAATTAAAACTTATGTTTACATATAAACCTTATGTGAGTGTTTATAAAAGCTTTATTTGTAATAGGCAAAAACTGGAAATAACCCAAGTATTCTTCAGTGGGTGAATAGTTAAACCAACTGTGGTACATTCATATCGTGGAATATTACTCAGCAGTAAAAAGGAATGAAATATTGATACATGAACAACTTGGATGAATCTGAAGGAAATTATGCTAAGTGTTTTTACATGCTATAGGAATCCACTTATATAACACTCTTGAAATGACAAAATTACAGAGATGCAGACTAGATTAGTGATTGCCAAGGCTTAGGGACAGGGGTTGGAGAAGGAGGGAGATGGATGTGGTTATAAAAGAGCAACAAGAGGAATTCTTGTGATGATAAAACTGTTTCATCTTTTGATTGTGATGATAGATACACAAAGTTACATATCTGAAAAAAATTGCTTAGAATTAAACACACACATATACAAATAAGTACAGGTAAACAGGGGAAATCTGAACCAGACTGGTAAATTGTACCAATGTCAGTATCATAGTAGTTCTATAGTTTTGCAAGATGTTACCTTTTGTACATGAGATCTCTCTATATTATTTCATACAACTGTATGTAAATCTATAATTACCTCAAAATTAAAAGTTTAAAATTTTAAAAGTTGTAAAATTCTTACCTTATGTACAGTCCATTTTCAAACATCCTCAATTATCCCCATAATGTAGTTTAACTTTTATTTATTTATTATTATTTATTTTAAAAATAAACTTTTATTTTTAATTGCAATCAATTTCACCAAGTTGTCATCTGGAAAGTCTAGACTAATTTACACTCCTACATGAAAATGGCCATTTCTTTATACTCTTGCTACACTGAGCTAGTTTTTTTTTGGTTGTGCTGGGTCTTAGTTACAGCAGGTGGGCTCCTTAGTTGTGGCTCCAGGCTGAGCTAGTTATTTTACTTTTATTTTCTGCCAGTCATACATGAAAAATAGTAAAGTTCTTTATGTATATTCTGAATACTAAACACTTATCAGATATATGTTTTGCAAATACATACTGTTGTTATCCCCATTTTACCAGTGAAGAAACTGAGGCACAAAGACATTAGGTAGCCTGTCTGAGCCCATGTGGCTAGGAGTGGGAGAGGCAGTGTTCAAATCCCAACATTTTGGTTCCAAAGGGAGGGCTTGCGCTCACTCACCAGCACTGTCCTCAGAAAAGCAGGCTTATAAACAAAGGGTTAAGGGCACTTGGCTCAGAAGCCTCATCCTCTCCCAGCTGAGATGGCTCTACCCTGCAGTCCAGGACAGACCAAGTCATGACTGGTTACCAGACTCTCACAGGCTTTCCCGGGGCTAGCCTGGCCCAGGGGTTGAAAATGGCAAAGTGAAATGACCAAGCCCTCTCCCCTCCGACACCCGGCAATGCCTGGAGGTCACTGCCAGCGCTTGTGCTGCCCCTTCTGATGCACACATTCTTTCTAAAGGGAGCTGAATGCCTTCACTCAGGTTAGAGTCTTTCTCGCCTCGCCCTCTAAGCTTATATTATGTGTCTCACCTCTGACCAGGCTTGCTTTGCTCTTGCTGAGCAATTGACAAGCAACTGAAGAAAGACTCTCTTATTTTCCTCACCCTCTAGTTCTTGTGGTTGGCAGCTTTCCTCACTTATCCTGTCTATTGATCAAGAGCAGCTGTGATGGACAGAAGCAGTAAGGGATTCAGTGTTGAGTGCATGGGAAACGTTCAATGACCACAGTAACGGGCCAGTGCAGGGGGACATGACGGCATAAACAAAGGCAGGTGAACGACACCACAAAGAGCATTTCAGAGCAGGAGAAGGGCACGTGCAAAGGCACAAAGACAGGAGTAAAGACTCTGAAGCATAAGCAGGGTGTGTGTGAGGAGCTGCCAGAGAGGCTCAGGGTGCAGGGAAAGGGCTGGATCCGAGAAGAATCTACAGTGAGTGGGAGAGAAGTCCAAAACGGCTTCCAGCTTTTATTTGTTTAGGGGGAAATTAAGGGGCTGAGTAAATTCACCCCAAAATAATGTCTGCTTTTGAAGGGACTTTAAAATCAGGACGTCTCCCAAAGAGCTAGGGTCTAGGATGGAGCACATCTTCCCCCGAAGGGTATGTGCTCATCAGACTTTCCATACCCTTCAAAAGGGAATATGGAAATTCCCACTTTCCACTCAAGTTCATTCCTCCACACATGTTTAAAGAAAGAAAGGGACATAGTTTAAAAGCATGATCTTCATTGTCAGTAATAATATCTGACTTATGTTGGACGTTGAATATGAGCCGGGCACTATGCTAAGTGCTTAATTGCATTCCCTCATTTACCTCTCACAATACTCCACAAGTTGGATACTTGAATAATCCCCATGTTATGGATGAGGAAACAAGTTAGGTTCGGAAGCTGATGGCTGGCCCAAGGTCAGACAGCAAGGCAGTGGCACTCGGGTCTGTCTGTCAGGAGCCCACACACTTGACTGCCAGGCGGTGCTGCCTAATGCTTTCTAATGAAGGAATTTTAATTCCTCTGTCAGTGGATATTTTGCTTCAAGTCAACTACAGTCCTTTTTTTTTTTTTTTTTGCGGTACGCGGGCCTCTCACTGTTGTGGCCTCTCCCGTTGCGGAGCACAGGCTCCGGACGCGCAGGCTCAGTGGCCATGGCTCACGGGCCCAGCCGCTCCGTGGCATGTGGGATCTTCCCGGACCGGGGCACGAACCCGTGTCCCCTGCATCGACGGGCGGACTCTCAACCACTGCGCCACCAGGGAAGCCCAATTACAGTCTTTTTCTTACCTCTCAGATGAAATCAAATCTTCAAAGAGCTTTCAAATGATCATTGTCATCCGGAGGCGTTTAACCTCACTCATTCATATTTTATTGTCTTGATTATCAGCCAAAATTAACCAACACTCTTAAGCATTTAAAATCCCAAGCAGGATACTTCAAAAATTCATGTTAGACCCTTTAGGAACACTGTGATAACCACATAAGTGATGAAGTCCATCACTAAAGCTCTTCCCAGTGACAGAGTAATACCATCCAGTGAAAATATTCTTTTGAATAACTAGTACCTAATAATATCATTGTTATATTTTTATGTACATTGTAAATTTTTTCAAAAGGTTGAATAATATCTTGTGGGGTGGAATATATCTCACTTTTCTATCTTTGGAAAGAGAACACGAAGAATGACTTTGGGTGAACGAATGCAAAACCTGTGATGTCACAACCAGATATTTTCAGAATTTGAGAATGAAATGGCTTAAATCAACTAAAAATGTGGTTCTAAGAAGACGCTTGTCAGCAAAGAAAAACTAGTGAGTGATTTTCTGGACAGGATTAAAAGTTATGATGTGTATGAAGAGAGTTCAATGCTTACGCCAACAGTTCCTCAAGGAACAGCTCTGAACCCTGTTGCATGTCTCATATTACTAAAGGGAAAGTTCTCTGGGTCTTTCTGTGTTCATGTTTGAGTTCTATTTGTCAAGAAGAAACTTCTTCTGATGCTTTTCAACAAAAGGCAAGTCCAAACGTCACAGATGGCAGAAAGTCCCATTAAGTGTTCCCAGAAAGCAGACTTTTGGAAGCCATGGTCAGAAGTCATCCTGACTCCCTAGTGTCAGGGATATCTTGGGTCTTCCCACCTCAAAGAAATTATTAGAAAAGAAAAAAAAAAGTTGGTTGCCATTGTCAAAAAGGATGACCTTCAGGACTAAAAAGATAGTAACCAAAGATGTTGTCTAAAAATATTACACTCATAGATAAGTTTAGCTAAAGTGAAATGGAATTATCAAAAATTTCAGGAGAAATACAGTTCACAGATACCAGTTATCGGGGCAAAAATTGCTCCACAAGAGGCACCAGAAAAGAAAAGTCCACATACATAATGCCAAGAAGGGAGAAACTGGTCAGGAATCATTGCCCCTAATGATGAAACACAAGTCTATTTTAAGCCAGACTGCAATGATTCCCTACAGCCCAAAAAAAGTCACCATTGGGGACGTATTCCAAGACCATAACGCGCCAGAATGAATTACCTCCAGATCATTTGTCTGAAAAACTAACTACATGGACAAAACTAGCTGAGGAGAGACTTTGCAAGAATTATCACTAGGGGAGATAAATTCTGCAGATGAGCCTGGCTAAGGAAAATCCTCATGAATAATGGCCAATAGAAAGCAATTTCATGAGAACAGTTAGCCAGGGGAAAAATTCCTCAATATTCATCACTGTCACAATCAGTGTATAAAACCAGTGTTTATGAGATGCCTCAAAAATCAGTTGCTGGCCTTAGAAAGAGAAGTTTCCATCAAGAGGATTGACCAGAATAGATGTTCAGAAAAGTCATACAGAAAAATAATGCCCAAAGGTCAAGATGTTTAGAATAAAACCCTCAAAAGAGGCAGGATCTGAAGAATGGTTTGTTGACTCAATGAGAAATGATAAAGTCCTTGAGGGACTTCCCTGGTGGCGCAGTGGTTAAGAATTTGCCTACCAATGCAGGGGACATGGGTTTGAGCCCTGGTCCGGGAAGATCCCACATGCCGAGGAGCAACTAAGCCCGCGAGCCACAATTACTGAGCTGACACTCCACAACTACTGAAGCCCGCACTCCTAGAGCCCATGCTCTGCAACAAGAGAAGCCACCGCAATGAGAAACCCATGCACTGCAACGAAGAGTAGCCCCCCCGTCGCCGCAAATAGAGAAAGCCTGCGCAGCTACAAACACCCAACGCAGCCAAAAATAAATTAATTAATTAAAAAAAAAAGAGAGAGAGAGAAAGAAAACCTTGAAATCTGGAGAACTCTAACAATTGTTTAAGGGCAAGCCCCAGGGCAGAGGTTGTTAGGGTTATTCCTCAGAACAGTCAGTAGTCAGGTTTACTGAAGGGGTTCTGCAGGGTGATATTCCTGAGAACATGCCTTGGGGTACATTAGTATTCATCACTAGATCCCTTCAACACAAAATATCAAAAGAATTATCACTGTCATGGGTAAAGCTACCAAACCAAATAAAGAACCTTAAATAACGAACAAATTTCTCAGCAAATGTCATCACAAATAATAGTAAGTAAGTGTAGTCAAATAATGCCATCTGGAGATAAAAAAAAAAAGGTTCAAGCATATGATTAGTCAGGATAAAAATCTTGCAAGCAATTCTTTAGGAGAGGAACAAGTAATGCATACTTTGAGCCAGGAGCTTCTCCCCAGCAAATGCTGTCAGAAAATCTATGGAGAGGATCCAACTCAGTGAAGTTCCCTGGCAAACACGATTCAAAGGAAGAAAATCTTTAGAAACAGGTAGTCAAGACAAAACATCTTAGGAATTGGGAGTAGTTTGGAGCAAGGCTGAGATGACACGAGCTCATGATGCCCTATGTTTGTAGCCCATCAGAAAGAAGTACTCTGCACATTCTCTGCTGCAGAAATGACCTCTCCTGAGGTAAACTCTGTTATCTCAATTCATTTCTTTTCAGAAAAAACAGATAGCCAAGGTAAAGTAAATCCAGGCCAAGTAGTTCCACAGATGTCATCTTGTAGTGCAAACCCTGTAGTCAGTGTCACCCAAGCTAAAGCTTTAGGTCTTCCTTTTGTATTCTATGACCCATTTCTGGAAAGCCATGAAGGCATGAAGATTTTCTCCACTTCAAGTTTAATTTACTTGCCTTTAGTGATTCAAAAGAAATCATTTCAGAAGTTTTCACGAGAGGTAACTCCAGACTAAGGTTAACAAAGCTGATAGATAACGGCAAACAGAAATGAAAGTCACAGCATCAGAGAATGAGGTCAGTCGGGATGAAGTACCTAACGGATAAATGAGAGGAGTGTAGCTCCTTCTCTCAGTGAATAATGGAGACAAAACAAAAAATAAAAAACTGATGATAAGATTGGCCAATTTCTACTTGATTTTCATCCCAAGTAAATTGTTATTTATTTGGAAAGCAAGCAGCATAACCTAAGGATTAAGAGCAAGAATTTTGGCTTCCACAAGAGCTGGGTGCAAATCCACGCCCCGGCACTTACTAGCTGTATGGCCATGAGCAAGTTACTTAAGCACTTTGGGCCCCATATGCCTGCCCTTCCTAAAATTAGAATTCTAATAAGCTTCACCACGTAACGTTGTTTTGGGGTTTCCATGAGGCAGTACATACAATACACAATAGCTATTGGCCATGTTTCTGCAGCTTAAACTGGCCTCTGAAAACCATAGCATTAAAAGTGATTATGCATGGGCTTCCCTGGTGGCGCAGTGGTTGGGAGTCCGCCTGACGATGCAGGAGACACGGGTTCGTTCCCCGGTCCGGGAGGATCCCACATGCCGCGTCTGCAGCCTGTGCTCCGCAACGGGAGGGGCCACGGCAGTGAGAGGCCCGCGTACCGCCAAAAAAAAAAAAAGTGATTATGCATATTTTATTTTAGTGTCTTATTCCACCTATTAGTTCAGACTCTTCCCTAGCTTATTTTTGTCATCTCTAATGATATGCCAGGTGAGCTCACACACGATGCCATGTAATGCCTCTCCCACTCAGTGAGCTTGCTCCGCAGGCTTCTACTCTCTGAGGAGTGGTTTGAAGGTTTCTGCCACCAGGCAGTTGCTGCGCCCTTCCACCTCATGACGGCTGCTGCCGCACTGCTCACCCTCCAAGGGCCAACCCAGCACCGCGTCCCCAGAGGCAGAGCCCTGGGCTGTGGGGCCTTCTGGCAGAAGTGGATCTCTTGCCTCTTTGTGCCACCCGTTTTCACCTGGTCATTGTTGCCCCCAGTCTGGAAGAAGTCTCTTTGGAAATAGCTCTTGCAGCTTCTGATGGCAGCCCCTCTGCTCTCACAAAGTAAGTAAGACATGAGAAAGAGCTTTTTAATTTATCAAGCTGTATAAAGATGTGTGTACAGAGTTGTTCATTAAGATAAGTTTATAAAAATGAAAAACCCGGAGCAATCAGAATGTCCACCAATAGGGAGAATGTGGTACAGCTAAATGATCACATGATTTTTATGTATGTGTGAATGTGTGTGTGTGTGTGTGTGTGTGTGAGAGAGAGAGAGAGAGAGAAGGTGGGAGAAATAAGAGGGGTTTGAAAGGATGCTGTAAAAAAGGGTGGATTTCTTCTCCTTATTCAAAAACTATTTTTATTAGACTCAGAATCTACATGACTAAAAAGAAAGCTTCTCTCCTTTTTAATATTTCTTCCTCCTGCCTAAGTAGTGCCCTTCAAGAACCCAAGGGAAGGGGAAGAGGTTAAAAGACAGACATGACTGGAGGTTGCAGGGCCCAACCTTGATAGCCCACCACCAGGGGGCAGCATCAGAGAGACAAGGGCAGGGGGGCCTGCGAGGAGCTCCACGTTTCTGAACTTTTTCAAGCCCTGCCTGCCCCCCTTTCCATCTAAGGGTTTCGTTTTACATAAGTGGCCAAATGAACTCCAGAATCTTATGTTATTCTATCCCCGGTTCCAATCTGCTTAGCATCTAAACTTTTCTTAAATATTTGAACATTTCCCAAACAACTTCACAGAACAAAAACAAAAACACACAAACATAGACTGACAACAATTTTGAGAGCTGATTACAAAAAGAGTACTTTGATTTGGTATTTAATTTCTTGTATATTTCAGAGATAGATAGATAAAAGGTAGATAGCACAAAAGGCATTACTGGAATTCATCATGGAAACATTCCACGATGACTATTATGCAGCCATTGAAAGCAATAATGTAGAAAGATATGTGTTGGCATAGCAAATGTATTATCTTAGAGTGTGCATGTGTGTCTATGCATAGAGAAATATATAGAATGGTGGTCATTTAAGTGATAGGAATACTGCTGAATTTATATTTTGTTATACTTTTCTGCATCACAAACTTCTTTATAATGATCATAAATCTTTTATAAAATTAAAAAGAAAAAAAGAAATAAAACTAT
Organism: Tursiops truncatus; assembly: GCF_011762595.2. Lineage (NCBI taxonomy): Eukaryota > Metazoa > Chordata > Mammalia > Artiodactyla > Delphinidae > Tursiops > Tursiops truncatus. The sequence goes on along the minus strand of NC_047049.1, from coordinate 53,020,394 downwards.
TTTCTCCATCGGGGAAACAAAATTTACTTTTTAAAAGTAAAATTTATCAATATGAACCTGAGAAGCCCCAATTTTTTTTTTTTTTTTTTTTTTTTTTTGCGGTACGCAGGCCTCTCCCGTTGTGGAGCACAGGCTCCGGACGCGCAGGCTCAGCGGCCATGGCTCACGGGCCCAGCCGCTCCGCAGCATGTGGGATCTTCCCGGACCGGGGCGCGAACCCGCGTCCCCTGCATTGGCAGGTGGACTCCCAACCACTGCGCCACCAGGGAAGCCCCCCAATTTTTTTTTAAGTGTAAAATGTACATTTAAACTTGAGCTTTCACTGTGACTGCTAAATGGATGCTTAATTCCCAGTCCTTGTGTTTCCACAGAATTCTTCTAGACCAACCTCCAGATGGGACAGTAATGGAGTGAACTCTTCTGGTTACTTGCTCCACCAGTCCTCCCTCTAGGAGGAGAATTGACCTCTCTGGCTGTTGAGATCGTCTGGCGCCTGAGAGTCTTGGGGTCACATTTCTCTGCTGGGCAGAGGGAATGTATTAAATGTCACACTGCTTGGGATTTCTTTTCCTCCCTGGTCCCTTGAACCTGTCAGTACTTGTCAGAGGCTCAGCAGGTATTCACGCTCTTGGTTTCAGCTTCTCCACCTACAATTTGGTGGGAAAGTCAGGCTTGTGGAGGGAGATGGGAGACACTACCACATTCTTCATTTAGCAGCTTACCTATCTCTGAACACAATCTTAAATAAACTATAATTCCACTGAAATGCAAGGAGAACCCATTGAAACTGCTCTCTTGTCATAACACTGCCCTTCAGATTATTATTATTTTAATGGCCTTTGAAGTTGCCATTATCCATTGCTCATGACAAGTATAATGATCACTAATACAACCATCATTAGCTAAATGCTTCTAACTCTTTCCTACCAGGCATAGTCCTTCAGGGGTCTCATGCTCAAGAAGTCAGTCTCTGCTATATAGACATTTCTCCAAAGAAGACGTATAGATGGCCAATAGGCACATGAAAAGGTGCTCAACATTACTAATTATTAGAGAAAAGCAAATCAAAACTACAATGAGGTATCACCTCACACTGGTTAAAATGGCCTTCATTAAAATGTCTACAAATAACAAATGCTGCAGAGGGTGTGGAGAAAAAGGAACCCTCCTACACTGTTAGTGGGAATGTAAATTGCTGCAGCCATTATGGAAAACAGTATGGAGGTTCCCCAGAAAACTAAATATAGAGTTTCCATATGACCCAGAAATCCTACTCCTGGGCATATATCCAGAGAAAACTCTAATTGGAAAAGATACACCCACCCCAATGTTCATAGCAGCACTATTTACAATAGCCAAGACATGGAAGCAACCTAAGTGTCCATCCACAGATGAATGGATAAAGAAGATGTGGTACATATATACAATGGAATACTACTCAGCCATACAAAAGAATGAAATAATGCCATTCGCAGAAACGTGGATGGACCTAAAGATTATCATACTAAGTGAAGTAAGTCAGACAGAGAAAGACAAATACCATAGGATATCACTCATATGTGGAACCTAAAATATGACACAAACGAACTTATCTATGAAACAGAAACAGACTCACAGACATAGAGAACAGACTTGTGGTTGCAAGAGGGGGGAGCAGTGGGGGAGGGATGTATTGGGATTTGAGGTTAGCAGATGCACACTAGTATATATAGGATGGAAAAACAACAAGGTCCTACTGTAGAGCATAGGGAACTATATTCAATATCCTGTGATAAACCATAATGGAAAAGAATGTGAAAAAGAATATATATATGTATATATATAAAACTGAATTACTTTGCTGTACACCAGAAACTAACACAACATTGTAAATCAACTGTACTTCAATAAAATAGATTTTTTAAAAAGTCAGCCTCTGGTTATTCCGCCCATGAACATCCACCTCCAACTTCCAGTACCCTCTGTGACACTTACATGAGTTAATTCACGTAAATCTCCTAGACTGGTGTGCCTGGAACATAGGAAATCCTCAATAACACCAGCTGCTGATGCTCTTATTGTCACTATTGTTGTTGTTGTGCTAGAACCATGTAATTCTAAACCTGCAGTTGTGTTGCTGCGGGGGCTTTCCCCCAGCTCCCCACCACTTCCACGATTTTCCTTTCTCCCTTTACAAAAGTTCCAGCCTGTGTTTCCTTTCACAGCCATGTGGTGTCACCAGCGCTTCACAAACGTTCATCTGAAGTGGCTGGTTGTTCATTTCAGCAACAGGATCATGCCTCTGCTTATACAGAGAGCCAAGCCTCATCAGACAGATCTTTCCGTGGATGGCAGAAACATTTCCTTTATATGTTTGTTTTCATGGAGATGTACTTAGCACTGAATTTTGTGTGACGTACCGCTGCTTTAGCCTCCATATTTCTTGTTAATTATGCTGAGACGATAGAAGCACACCAAGGAACAACTTGAAAAGAATAATGGTAATTTATTGAACACCTGCCAGGTGTGGGCACTGTCCTAGGAGGGACAAAGTCCCTGCCCTCCTGGAGCTTACAGAGTAAGCTGAGCCACCGATGAAGATGAAGCTAGAGGAAGGACAGAAGCCACGGTGCAGATCACCTTGTATAGTTCAGGATCTTACAAATCTGTCCAGCCCCAACCTGGGTCTGAACCGATAGCAGCCCCCAAACAGGCAGCCCACGTCATGATGCTGGGTCACGTTGTCTAGGGGGAGCCAGATATCCTCAGGCTTGTGTGACTTGTTTCAGATGTGAGGTGAAAATTTTGCAAATGCGATGATGTGTCTGTATGTGTGTTTCCTTTGGTCATGTATGCATCTATCCAGTCATGTGCAGATGAATTAAAACCCCAGCTCTACCTTTTCCTTGCTGCATGACCTTGGCCAAGTCACTTATCCTCTCTAGGCCCTCAGTGCTCATCTTTAAGTGGAGGATAGCAAGGCTTTCTTTACAGAACTGAGATGAGGATTACCTGAGATAACGTATATAGACCACTTAGCACTGGGCCAGACAGATCATGAGCACATGGTAATTGGTAGTTATTAGCTTCCCTATTATAACAATTAAGTTAACCCAAAACCACCAGGTACCAAGCATGAGCCAGGTACCGTGCTTGGCTCTGCACAGAGCAGAGAAATCAATCCAACATAATCCTTGCACTGAAAGAGCTTCTAATTCAATAGAGGAGCAAATTATACACCAAATAATGATCATACAGACTGACTGGAATCACATGCCAAGAGAGGAACCACAAGTTGTAAGAGAATCCAAGGCAGGAGAGTTGCTGTGAATGTAGGAAAGGAGAATTAGCCTAAACCTTTGACCTAAACACAAGTAGGGGATGGAGGGGGCAAAGGTCAGACCCATGGACCCAAGATGGTGCAGAGGGAGCCAACTCCACCACCCAGGGTTGCTTTTACTGGGAAAAACAGAACGCAGGCGGCAGCCTACTAGGAGTGCCCATGCACTATCCTCAAGAAAGCTTCCTTCTTCTCCAAGGCTTGCAGTAGCTGACAAACTGGGTCATATAGGTGCCCCCTTAAGGTCTCACAGACATCCTGTGAAGAGAGAAGCTGTGGGTCTGCTCACAGAAATTTCCAAAGTGCCAGAGAAAGACTAAGCCCCTGTCTCAGGTCCTAGAGCCTCCTGCATTCATGACCACCTGAGGACACATTCAGCAAACCGCCTCTGTGACACAGTGTCTTTATAGCCCAGAGCTACACAAATCGACCTCTAGCACAGATACTTTCCTTCTGGGAGGGTCAATGAAGTCTTCAAGAATGAGGTGACTTTGATCTGGGCCTTGGGGGGATTTGGGGAAGATGCTCTAGAAAGAGAGAAGAGAGAAGTAAGACAGAGGCAGAGACTGGAATGCACAGACCATGTATACAGTGTACATCTGGTAAATTATCCTACTCTGCTGGAGCAGAGGACACCTGTACTGTTGACAATATGTCCAGTTTCCAAGTGCTTCAGAGAGTGCTTACATTGTACAGGGTTCTAGGCTCAGGTCCGGCATGCCTTATCTCATCAAGTCCTCACACACTAGATACTGTTATCTGTGTTCTTCTTTAAGAAAGTCTGAGTGAGATAAGTGACTGTCTAAGGCTACAGAGATAAAGCCTGTTAAAGTGGAATTCAGCACTGACCCTAAGACTTAAGTCACTGTGCAATCTTAGCTTCCAATATGATTGGAAAAGTACCTTAGGATTGGGTCAGAGAGGGCCTTGAATACCTAGCAAAGAACATTGCATTCAGGGAAGCGCAAGCTCTGGAGTGAGAACATTTTGGAAATATCCGAGGTTGTGGTGGAATCTCCTTAAGCCTGAGCAGAAAGGTACATGCAGACCCAAGCCTACGCACAACCGAACCTGGGGAGCAGAAAAACTGATTTGAGGTAAGGTGGTGTCTGCTGGGAGTGTGATTCCAGATCCAGGGCACAGAGGAAGTCTCCCCAGGTGCTGGGTGTGCTCACTGTGCCACTCTTGGACAACAGTCTGGGCTTCTGTCATCTTTAGACCCAAAGGGCCACGTGACTTGTTTCCACGGTTATACACATTTGTGCCCAGTAAAAATGAGCCAGCCAGGAGGCTGATGAGGAGAAGAGAGTGGAACTGATGAGAACTTAGTGTCTCGCAGGGCCTCCCCTACTGCCCTGGCTCTCTTGGGACCACCATGGGGGGCCTTGGGCTCCTCCCTTCCTTAATGAAGGAGGGGAAACTCACTAGAGCTGCTGGAGCATGGAAAGCATCCAGCCGTGAGTCAGGTCACCCTGAATGTGGATGATGACCTTGGGCAAATCTTTGCGCCATTTGTAAAACAGTAGGACAAACCAGGTGATCCTGAAGAAACTTTGTTTTGTTGTTAAAAAAATGCATAACATAAAATTTACTGTCTTAACCATTTTCAAGTATACAGTTCAGTGGTGTTAAGTATATTCACATTGTTGTGCAACTGATCTCCAGAATTTTTCCTCTTGCAAAACTGAAACTCCATTAAACAAGAACTCCCATGTCCAGCCCCCTTCTGTTTGGTAACCACCATGTTATGTTCTGTTTCTATGAGTTAGACCACTTTAGATACATCGTATCAGTGGAATCATACAATGTTTGTCTCTTTGTGGCTGGCTTACTTCACTTAGTATAATGTCCTCAAGGTTCATCCATGTTGTAGCATGAGATAGGATTTTTTTGATGCCTAAAGCTCAGCTTCTCTGTACATCAGTGCCAAATCAAATCTCGGAGACAGAGTTTTGGGTGAAGGAGAAAAGGATAGCTTTATTACTTTGCCAGGCAAAGGGGGACACGGCGGGCTCCTGACTCAAAAAACTATGTGTCCTCACTTGGAGAGGATAGTGAGAAGTTTTATAGCAAAGAGGGCATGATCAGCTCATGGACATTCTTCTGACTGGTTGGTGATGAGGTAAGTAGGAGTCAGCATCATCAACCTTCAGGTTCCGACTGGTCTGGGGTCTACATGCTTGTGGGCAGCATACCATCCTTAATCGTTAATCGTTAACCTCTCCCACCTGGAAGGGGTTTCAGTATCTGCAAAACAGCTCAAGGATATTGTTGTGTGTATCCTTTGATGGGGAACGGGGTGGGGGGGGGACCTTGTCCCAAGGTTGCCCTATTGTTTCTCTTGACTGTTTCTCCCTGGTCTCACATCCCCTCCCTTCCCTAATTAACAACTGCTTGAATCTGCCCACTGGAACTCAGGGAAGGTCATGTAGGCTGATTGAAGGATATTTCCTGTAATCAAAGAAATGGGGGAACACAGAAAGGCTTGTGCCTGGGAGCCCCAAAGGGCCCTGCTCAGTATCATTTAAGGCTGAATAACATTCCATTGTATATATATGCCACATTTTGTTTACCCAGTCACCAGCTGACAGACATTTGGTTGCCTCCACCTCTTGGCTACTGTGAATAATGTTGCTATGAACATGGGTGTGCAAACATCTTTTCAAGACCCAGCTTGACTCTCAGGTTTAAGATGCAATTAGTTTGGTTGTGTGTTTTATTACTGCTTTCTTTAAACAAATAAACAAACATGGAGCCTTTTGAAGAGTGCACTAATTGAGATGAACACTTCAGATGCTGCAGGGTGACATTAATTTGGGAAGTTTAAACACTCAAAGCTAAGATTTTGGCACTCAACAAAGTCCCAAAGCCGCAGCACCAGGAGGAGCTAGAATAGCCCTAAACTGGGGCCTTGCAGAGAAAGCCCTGGCATCATTATGCTCTTCAGTCACAACATTATCTAGGAAACCCTTTCAGCAGAGATAATGGGGATCTATCCGTATAAATCATTTGCTGGATGAGTTATGCATTGACTTGTTGGAAAATACGGGAGATTACATGCCAGGTGTGCAGGAAAAACATTCTTCAAATTCAGTCACGTATACTATACCCTCAGGGAAAAACATTTAGGATCCATACAGTTTCCCTTGAAATAAAGGTTTGCTTTTCCTCTCCTGAATAGCATGGTTGAAAGGTCTGGCCAACAATCAGGCTGGCAGGCATGTTACTAAATATTGGAACCTCTGCTTTCAGCACGATGACTCAGTGGGGTGGTGGGTGTTTGTTAGATGATTAATGTTTCAGTATAGGTGTGCCTGCTGGTTGGGGCACAGAAGTAACTTAAATCGCTAATCGCAGAATCCTCTTCAGAGAAAACTGTAGTGAAACCTGGCTGGTCCATTGAAACTCTCCGCCCTGGGTTTTTTGCCACAATGAGAATGCCTCTCTCAGGATGGTAGGGGGAGAGCCAAGCCGTTCTTCTTAATAACACTTGCCAAGCCCTGGGCTGGGAGTGTGGCTGTGATGAGCACAGTCTCTGCCCTCGAGGTCCTAGTCCAGTGGGGGAGACAGAGAGAGGTAGGCAGTGTGGGAACAGAAGTAGGAACAAGCCTTGGGAGCCCAGAAGAGCAGAGCTAACTCAGGCAGAGTGAGAGGAAAAGCATTGCACAGATTACTTCTGACCTGGGTGTTGAAGAATGAGGAGTCTTACAGGCAGAAAAGCATAAGGAAAGGCAGTCTAGGCCGGGGGAAACAGCATGCGTGCGTAAGAATGGCAGGATGGCTGAATAGCAGAGGGTTGAGGGTGAGGTTGAGACTTGGGAAGGCCTCTTAACGAAGTGTGAGAACTCCAGAACAGGCCCGCCATACCCCTGCCAGGAGCTCTGGGGGGATGCGATGCCATTCCTGGTCTCCCTGGCTGCCCACAGTGTCTGACCAGGGAGAAACCACAGCTTACACTGTGCAGCTGCGTGCCCAGAACCGAGGATGGAGAAGGCATTGCTTCACGGGTGGCACGGGCACCACGTTCATGGCCGTGTGTGGGGAGGAGGCCCTCAATCACCAAAGAGGAGACCTTGCCAGCTTTGAGGGGATGTTTCCTCCGGTGAGGCTGAGGAGAGTGTGAAGAACACTCACCTCTCGGCTCCTTTCTGCAGCAGCCCTGGCCATCCCAGCCAGTGACCTGAACTCACCAACATTCCTGGGATGCAGAAACAGCATCCACTGGCTCCAGCCAGGTCCCTGGGTGTCCTGGCAGCATGCCAGCGAGGGGAAGGTGACACTCTGAGATAGCAGCAAGAGAACCTAAGGCAAGGTGACTGCAGGCGGGGAGGAAGCTTTCGTTTTCTCTCAGAAGGACTGGCTGGTGGCAGCCCGGTATTGTCCAAAGCAGGTTACCTGTGGTTTGGGAGACAATGCTTTTTATCATCCCAACCATGGCTCTTCTATCTGGGACACAAGCTGTACTGAATGGGACACTAGGAAAAGAGAGAAAAATTAGACAGTGTTAGGCAAACCTAGACTCTCTCTGGGGTGCTCTTCTTTCTAAACATTTTTAGACTGAAACTGCGTCTCCTGGGAGAGCCTCTAATGAATATGGAGCAGCCTGTCTCACTAGACAGATTTCTCTTTGTCCGGGAGTTCTGAGTGTCTTCTCTAGCCTCCAGAAACTGTAGGTGATTTTTTAAAATAATAATGAATGATTTAATGAGAGGTAGGCAGAGCTGGGCAGAACTATGGAGAACTCCCAGAGCAGGGGGATGCCCAAAGTGTGGAGTATGAGGAAACAGTTTTTTTCAGCATTGTAGCTATTTTGTTTTTAGTTATATTGCTTTAAAAAAACCAACATGAGTCTACACGTCGAAAAGTATATCTTCCTCCTTCCCAAAATGGAACAATTGCTATCAATTTGTGGGGTTTCCTTCTAGACTTTGTTCTATGCCCACAGGGCGTCAGCATGTGTCAATACAGACCTACACACAGCTAGATGAAGAAATAGACGGACAGGACCGACCGGAACTGGGATACAGATAAGGATAGAGACACAGCTGATGTCAGTTGGCCCTTCCTGTTCATCAGGAACAGAGAACAGAAGAGCTTAGCTCTTGGGAACAGGGAGTGAGGAGTACACATTTTCTGTTTCCAGCCAGCTGAGCAGTTACACTGGGAGAGACAAGCCAATACTTGGGAGGAAGGAGAGGCTGGAGAAGCCAGACCCATGGTGATGTTGAGATTTCTAAGACAAACAGAAGAGATGGGTCTAGGGTTACCCGACATGATGGAGGGCCTGAGCCCTCTCTGTCCCTGGATTGCTGCAGGATCTCTGTAGAAACTTGACCATATGCCCTAAAGCATTGACGGTGGCCTCAAGGGTCTAATGGCAAGTGTGCTGTCAGTGGAGGAAACCACAGGGGATGATGGAAAATACTAAATTTGGTGAGGATGTGGAGAAACTGGAATTCTTAGAATTAGAATGAAAATCATATAGGCACTTTAGAAAACAGTTTGAGAGTGTCTTATAAAGTTAAACATACACTGACCATATGACCACTCCTAGACATTGATCCAAGAGAAATGACAACATATGTCCAGAGGTTGCCTACAAATGTTCCCAGCAACTTTATTCATAGCTGCCCAAAAGCTAGAAGCAACCCAAATATATCCATCAACTGGTGAATGGAGAAACAAAATTTGGCATACCTATACAATGGAATACTTCTTAGCAATAAGAAGTAATGAAGTACTGCTGTACACAGAAACATGGATGAATCTCAAAAGCATTATTCTACGTGAAAAAAGCCAAACAAAATACTACATGCTGCATGATTCCATTTATATGAGATTCTACAAAAAGCAAAACTATAGCGATAGGAAGCACATCAGTGATCTCCTGAGGCTAGGGATCTGGGGAAGGAATTGACCACAGGGGCCATGAGAGAACTATTGGGGGTAATAGAAATGTTCTATATGATGATGGTGGTGGTGATGGTAGATGTCTGCATATGTGGGTTCCAACTCTTCAAATTCAGCAGTTAAAATTGGTGAATTTTACCTCAACTCTAACTTCATAAAAAATTGTACTTTACTAAAGCTGACAAAACTTTTTTAAAAAATTTATTTATTTATTTATTTACTTTTGGCTGCGTTGGGTCTTCGTTGCTGCGCGCCGGCTTTCTCTAGCTGCGGCAAACGGGGGCTACTCTTCGTTGCGGTGCGTGGGCTTCTCATTGCGGTGGCTTCTCTTGTTGTGAAGCACGGGCTCTAGGCACACGGGCTTCAGTAGTCGTGGCTCTTGGGCTCTAGAGCACAGGCTCAGTAGTTGTGGCACATGCGCTTAGTTGCTCGACAGCATGTGGGATCTTCCCAGATGAGGGCTCGAACCCGGGTCCCCTGCATTGGCAGGCGGATGCTTAACCACTGTGCCACCAGGGAAGTCCCCAAAACATTTTTTTAATTCAAGCAAAAATAGGTGAGAAGGAAAGTGATAACCAGCTTGAGAAATGGGCTATAACTACAGGAAAAGCAGAGTTTTTAGAAAATCACTAGGGAACAACTTTAAATAAATACATCTTAAAACTTAGTTGAAATGGACAATTTTTCAGAAAAATATAACAATAAACTGAGTCAACAGGAAAGTTCTTAACAGGTTTTACTATGCTAGATAACCCAGGTGCCCCTAAACCTGTCAAGGACAGTGAGGAGTTTGAGGGAAGCAAGACTTCTGACACCAATTTCCAGTTGAGGGTCCCTGAGACCACACTTAGGTTTGATAATTCACTAGGGGAACTCATAGAACTCACTGAATGCCATTATGCTCACGGTTATATTTTTATTATAGGGAAAAGATACAGATTGAAATTAGCCAAGGGAAGAAGTGCACAGGGCAGAGTAAGTACCAAACTCAGAACTTCTGGTCTTCCTCTAACTATGGAGTCATTAAAAGTGTTAATTTTCCAGCAGTGATGTGTGACAATATGCATAGAGTATTGGCAACCAGAGAAGCTCACCTGGACCTTGGTGTCCAGCAAAAGAAGTGAGAAGGAAATCAATACCAGGATTGAAAATTGGGATATAGTTAGAGATAAAGCAGAGTTTTTAGAAAATACCGTATTTATTTGAATTACAACGACTTTATGGTGTATTTTGATATTTGGTAAGGCAAATTTTGTCTGTTTTTTCATGTAACTTTCACAACTACTTTCAGACATTTGTTTTCCTTATAAAGCTTGGCTTCTCTGTTAAGTTGCCTCCAGTTGCAAGTGCACATTGTTTATATTCCATGAGTTGAGTTTAATTGCTGTATAAAAATCTTCTAAGAGATTACATTAGGATTTGGCACTAAAGTGAAAAAGTTATTGTGAACACAGAAATTCATGGAAACAGCAAGTGGAAAAGAAATTTATATTAGTAAAGGGAATTTTGTTATCAAAGGAATGACTTCATTTTTCTGTTTTCTTGCAAAGCAAAATCAAGAGGTTTATAGAACCAAGAAATAAAGCTACCCCCAATCCCCCTTCACACACATATGAAGTCTATTATCTTTTACTACAAGATCCATGCAAAAGGATTGTAATGCAATGGAAAATTTCCCAAATCTCTTGAAATAGATGAAAGAAATTCCAAAGCAATGAGAGATTGTCATCACAATTCATGTGTTTTTTTGTTTTGTTTTTTTTTTGCGGTACACGGGCCTCTCACTGTTGTGGCCTCTCCCATTGCGGAGCACAGGCTCTGGACGCGCAGGCTCAGCGGCCATGGCTCACGGGCCCAGCCACTCTGTGGCATGTGGGATCTTCCCGGACCGGGTCACAAACCCGTGTCCCCTGCATCGGCAGGCGGACTCTCAACCACTGCACCACCAGGGAAGCCCAATTCCTGTGTTTTGAAGGACTACCATTAAGATGTAAAACGTCTATTTATCAAAACTTCCTGCTGGTTTTGAGCAGAAGACAATAGTGGAGCACTCTTTTTTTTAAAAAAGATTTATTTATTGGGCTGCATTGGGTCTTCATTGCTGCACGCAGGCTTTCTCTAGTTGTGGCGAGCGGGGGCTACTCTTCATTGCAGTGCGTGGGCTTCTCATTGCAGTGTAGTGGAGCACTCTTTAAGAAATGCTGCATCACCAGTGTTTCTAATAGCCCAAGGATAATATTGTGTGATAAATGCAGACATCAGTGATTCTGAGTCCAAAAATGATGGAGAAGAGTTGGACTTTGGATGTGAAAATGTCTTAGGAATATCTTAAGACATTTATTTCACTTCTATTTATCCTTTTAACTATGCACGCAATAATGTATGAGATGGGCACTAACCCAGACTTAGATCAATCAGAGCGCAGCAATACCCTGACCACAGTGACTGGCCAATCAGAGTGGCTGACTGGCTCTGGGCTTTGTTCACTCCTTAGTCTAACTGGCCCCTCCCCATGCTGGCTCTTGGAAGCCATCCTGTGACCACAAGATGAACCAGTCTTAACATGAACCAACACCTGGCTAACAGTGCAAAGAAGCAAAAGTACCTGGATAGTTGATAACTTTATTGAATCATAGGATCACCTCAAGGCAGTCTGAGTTGGGTTTCTGTTACTTGCACACTAAAGCTTCCTAAATGAATGTTAGTGGATAGAGAAAAAGATAATGAGTGAGGACACTCAAGGCAGCCCTGCTTCCCCAACCTGGGGACAGAATTATCCTACTATCCAGCTCTGGGTCAGTCACTGGTCCATCTGGTGAACCTCTGGTCACGTCTATTGAGGGCTCCAGAAAGGCTTTGCTGTGAGGTGCGCTGTGGAAGTAGAGCATCTTTATATGCTTTTATAAAATAAGAAAGAAGAATTCAGGGATATTGACAAGTAGAAAGAGATTTGGAGCTGATCCGTGCACATCTGTTTTTGTGGTTCATACATGTTTCCAGATTTTGATTTGACTTTTATACATTCACAGAACAAGAACCTAGGCTTGAAACAATGAAATCAAGCACCTATTTTTACTTTATTTTCATGTTGATGCTAGCTGCTTCCAGAACTGTCCCCAATGAGCCCAGACACACTGCAGGACCATCAGCTTAAAAAATCATGTTATGATGCTGGCCTGGGTCACTGCTGAGTGAGCAGATGAAGCTAGGTGAATCTAGGGGTGTCTGTGACACTGAAAGAATCACAAATCTTTACCCAAACTGCCTGCTGTTAGCAATGTTTTCTGCCTGCCCCAGGGGATTTTTGAAGGACAGAGCAGTTTCCCTGCCCCTGCTGAGAGGGTACCACACCTAAATTGTCACAAAGCTCGTAGTAGTCGACCTTAATTTCTACCCCCTTAAATTAAAATCTAGATTATGTCATGGTCTTTACAACACCAGAAGTACTCTTCTTTTTCAAACTTGGTAGATTGATTTTTTTGTTTTTAATCCCTGAGTTTGTAAATTTTCCTGTGTCTACTTTTTCTTCTGGTCTGATGACTGCTTTTTAATGAGTTCAGCCTGCGCCTTCTTGGACAAATTGGGAGTGTGAAGAGTGTGTTAATTAGCTATCAGATCTAGCCTGGCTTTTGAAGTCCAGAGCTTTGGAATGCTACAAAAATATAAATATAATCATGGCTTTTTGTATTTGGTAATTATACCACAGCTGAAGCCTCAGGGAGCCTGCCACCCCAGGATTCTGCTACGGATGATCCCTGAATGGCTCTGTCATTAATGGTCAGTCTCCGGGGACCCAAACTCAAGGGAAATGGCTTCCTGTTTTGTTCTAAGTGGGCTTTTTCCCCTGCAACCTTTCTCCCTGTTGACCAAATATCTTATTTCAGGATGGATAGAATAAGCCTTTTCCCCCTCCCCTTCACTGGGTAAGAAGGTATTAAGCAGCAGTGAGAAAGGCCCTCTGGGGGTAAATTGTCTTCTTATGACTACACCCACATTGTACCAAATTATACCAAATATTTTCAGGCCTTCAAATCAAATACCTACTCCTGCAAGAAGGCTGCATGATCACTCAAACTGATTCCTCTCACCTCCAATTTAGAAACATCCTCTCTTTCACAGCACTTCCCCTGTATACTTCCATGCTGGCCTTGGGCCAGGCTCTGGGTTCCCAGAGATGGAGCAAAGGAACTCACAATCTGGTGAAGGAGAGATCTCTTAAATGGCCCATAAATTTACAAGGAGCTTGGAGTCTGGGTGGGAGGTCAGGAAGGTGACAGGGAACGCTTTGGACTTTGTACACCAGGAGGCGGTGCCAGGTGAACTCAGGGGCCAAACTGCAGGCAGACAGCTACCTCTGACCAGTGGGTGTGGCAGCCCTGCTTTGCTATTTCATTGCACACTGCCCTGTGACTGATCAGTTGTCCCAGTGTTACTTTAAGTGTTATATTGTGAATCAGGTCTTCCTGTCTCTGAAAAGGTGTCCTCTCAACTGCCTACTTTCATAAAACAATGTGGACACTTAAATGTAAGGAGTAAATGAATGAGTGGAAGAACCATGTGGGTCAAACTAGACCCCGACTTCAGAATCTGTGAAGTCAGGCAACATCCCAGTAGCCAGCCATCTCCACTCACCACGCTCTGCCCAATGGCCAGCATTTTGGGGTGAAAGAGGATGTGGGATGGGGGTCAGAGGCTGGCAATTCTGAATTTGTTGCTAAAGTGTGTCGGTCCTAAAGATTCCCCCTCCCTATGCCAAAAAAACCGTGAAAAAATAACTGCTCAAAAACTCGCTGAGGACTGAAAGGGGACTGTCCTTGGCTACAGGACTTCCAGGTCCCAGCAGGGCAGTCGAGAGCCTCCTTTTGCTCCAGAAGGCGCCCCTGACAATGAATCAGGAGCCTAGGGTCACCACTCGTGAAGGACTGAAAGCAGCTGGAGCTGTGAGAACCAGGGACCGCATGCGAACGGGTCCCGAGAGCCGCATAGGGTTGGACGCGCGCTCCGAGCTGGCGACAGCGCCACAGCCGGGCTGGCACTGAGCCACGGGGGGGGGGGGGGCGGGGGAGGGCTGGGCGGGTCACGTGGGAGTGGCGCGCGGGGAGACGCAGGCGCGAACCTGCGCAGGCGCTGGGGCCACCCCTGGGACCCCTGGGGCCGGGGAGTGTTCCATCCGCCAGCCACCGTGCGTCGGGCGCGAGAAGAGGCGGGCTGCAGGGGAGCGCGAGCGGTAAGTGCGGCGCGCAGGGCTCTGCGGGGCACGTGACGTCCGCGAAGGCAGGTGAGGAAACTGAGGCAGGGAGGGGCGAATGATGCAGGTCGGGGCGCGCGCGGGTTGGCCGGATGCGGGGCTGGTTAGGTCAGACCCACGGTCAGCTTCGGAGCCCGCGGGAAGCTGCTTCAGAGCCGGCAGGGCGCGGCCACACCTGCGGGTCTCGAGGCGGCCCCCACCTCCCTCGGAGGACGACGCCCCTCCCGCCCCTGAGCCCCTCGCTCCGCGGAAAAACCCAGCGTTTGCGGTCAGAAAACCCGGGGCCGGGACCCTGCGCTGATCTGACCGGCCGAGAAACCCCCCTCTTCCCCGCCCCCAGGCTTTGAGAGAGGCTAATGGCACCGGCTTGCCTGGATTGTTGGGACAAAGAACTGAGAAAGGGGCTTTGTCCTGGCGCGTCTGTTCTGCGGGGCCGAGCCCGGGATGGGCCTGCGGGGTTGCCTGTGGGTGGCGGGCCGACCAGCTGGCGATGGGCGATGTGCGGGTGGAGGCCAAGAGCCTGGTCGTCTTGGGCTCTGTGCCTGCTTAGGGTCCTGTGTTTTATGGCGCCGCGATTTCTCGCGTTTTTCATCATCTCAGAGGCACCTGCTTTGCCTCCCTTACCCAAAGGTTACAACCCCTGGCAACTTTTTTTGAAAAGAGCTCAGCCGTACGTTTTAAAACACTGTGCTGAAGTCTGGGAGTGAAAAGACAAGGCACTGATGATCGGACAGTTTCTCCTCGAGGTTGTTGCAGGGATCGGAGCTGAAGCATTTGGAGAAGATGTTTAAGACCCAGCCTGGCCAGGGCCGTGGGGAGGCAGCACCCCCGGGGGGGGCCAGAAGCCGGCTTGGGGTCCAGTCCCAGCTGACTCTGGGCCTCTTTTCCTTACCAACACGAGGCTCTTTCAACAACCCAATTCTCTAACCCTGTGTAGTTTTTGTCTTTGTTTTAATGCATTTTCCTTTGAACTTGTCAGGTGGTTAAAAACAGAAAATAATTACTTGGGATTTATTTAGCAAAGCATGGTCCGGGAGCCAGCTTGTATAGGCTCCGATGCTTGTGCTCCAGCCCAGTCCTGGAGATCAGAAACCCCGTCTCCTTGGAACATACCCGGTCATCAGAAACCCTCCATCTCATGTACAAACAACGTTTTAGGGGCAATCATTGACTAATCTAGAAATGAGTAAGAATTACACCTCACATCATGTCACTCTTTGTAAGGTAGCTTACAAAGCACCACGTATACATTTAATCCTTTGATTCTTACAACTCTGTGGAAGATTACATTTTGTAATTTGGGAATCATTCTTGTTTTACTGATACAAAAACAGTGCCTTGTCCAGGTTCTAACAGCTTGTAGGAATTTGAATTAGGTTTGAGCTATTCTTGGTGTGGCCCTTACTGTATTGCTGTTCTTTATAAGGGCATGCCATTCATTTGACATCTTATGTGTTGTTCCTGAGGGGTATGAAGACATTTATTTTGTCTTATCTGCTTCTGTCACTTAAATGGTGCTTGGAAAGTTTGGTAAGGACTGGAATTCTGAGGCTCAAAGCCCCAGCCTCTATTAGTATCCCAGAAATAAGGCAGCTCTCCTGCCAGCTGGGTGCTTGCCTTTTTGTGAAATGTTGAGCAGAGACACTCCAAACTTCCTTCTGCTGAGGCATGTGTGGCAAGAACTGTCTGGAGAGACTGAGCAGTAGCCAGCCCACCCCTGAGCTCAGTGGCCTCTGACACAGGGAGATTACAACTGGGCAGGGCTGTTTGCCTTCTCTGGTGCTGGCAGGCTGCAGAAGGGCAGCATGGAGTATGAATTGTGGGGTGGCAGTTAGACCACAGGGGCCTGAGAAAAGCCAGGGTTCCCTCCAGATCCAGAACTTCCGCCCAAGAGGCAGGCCTGCAGTGACACAGCTGAAGAAGTTGTTCAGTGTTTTGTGTCTGTTCTGCTTCAGATCTCCTGCCCTCATAGGAGAATGAGTGAATCTGAGCCCTGCGAAGAAGAGAAAGATGCTGCTGCCTTACAGTTTGTTCCTCATTGCTCGTATACAGTCTTCCCAACAACCCTTCAAAGTGCCCTGGGTTCTTTTGTGTTTTTTTTTTGCGATATGCGGGCCTCAGTGCTGTGGCCTCTCCCGTTGCGGAGCACAGGCTCCAGACGCGCAGGCTCAGCGGCCATGGCTCACGGGCCCAGCCGCTCCGCGGCATGTGGGATCTTCCTGGACCGGGGCACAAACCCGCGTCCCCTGCATCGGCAGGCGGACCCTCAATCACTGTGCCACCAGGGAAGCCCAAAGTGCCCTGTTTT
Source organism: Tursiops truncatus (assembly GCF_011762595.2). NCBI lineage: Eukaryota > Metazoa > Chordata > Mammalia > Artiodactyla > Delphinidae > Tursiops > Tursiops truncatus. The sequence continues at coordinate 53,003,609 of NC_047049.1, read as the reverse complement.
TAAGAAGACACTGAGGTTCAGAGGGACGACGTGACCTCTCATAATCGAAGAGTGAGAACCCAGGATTTTTGTCCTGAATCCCAGTTTCTTTTGTGGTATCTCCCTTGCCTTCCACCCACACTCATGTCACTGAGCCCAGACAGGAGGCTGTGCAAGCAAGGGGCAGAACAGCCAGGCACTTTGCGTGGGGCTCTGTAGCCGCAGGGTAGCTGATAAGAGGAAGAGACCTCTTCCAGCCCCCATATTCCTCACACTGGCAGTGACTCAGTGTTTCCCAGTCCTCTTGTTCTACATTCAGTATCTGATCAGAACTTTCTGAATCTGGCATTTAAGAGCTAAGCAGTCATGCCAAGTAGGAAGTCAGAGACCGAGGCAAGTAGGTGAGAGCTCCTTGCAACTGGCTAGTTCCATGGGGCTTACAACAAGGGTGGGTGGGAGTGTATGTCCTACTGCTTGTGGGGCCCTGGGTGCCCGTGTCACCACATTTTCAAGGCTGTCTATCCAGAATTGACAGGACCTTGTTACTGTGGGGAAGAGAGGTGTGGAGTGGCTTCTCAGCTGAGAATGGGCAACGTGACCCTTAAAACATTTGGCTTTGAATTATAAACTGCTCACAAAGTACTGGGCTTGGGAAAGGTTAGTGCTCTCTCTAGCCACCCGATTTCCCAGGCTCTGTCCAGGAGCAGTTTTGCTTTCAGCCTTCTTCAGGCCAGTGAGCAGACTTGAAGACCTGCAGGCCCTCTTCCTGGGCTCTGATCCCACACTGTTTCAGCCTATGCAGGAGTGTCCAATGAAGGATAGATAGTTATGGACTGGGAGTTGGGAGACCTGAGTCCCGGCACAGCCACTAACCAGTCCTCCCCGCAAGTGACCTGGGACTAGCTGGTCCCATCTCTGGGCCTTAGTTTTTTCTTTTGCTCAGTGAAGGAGGGGCTGAACTAGAGCTCTGAAGGAACAGAGGAGAGCAAAGAAAAGAAGATGAAGCATCCTTTCCAGCCTCGTTCACTGAGGGCTTGAGACAAGAAAGCCCATGTACACTCCTAGTTCCTTTTGTCTCCCTCAGGACCCCTTTCTTCCTTCTGCCCTGTGTCTGCCTCAAGCCAGCTCATTCTGAGGAGGGAGGATTCCCTGGGTCGGGCTTGGCTGGGCAGGTGTACCCTTAATGTTTGGAATATGATGCTGTCTCTACTTGTTTCAGGCATGAATTAACCCACCCAGGGCTGATACTTTGTCTTAGTAAGACTTTATCAGTTCCTGCCCAGACGCAGCTCCTTGAACAGGTAGAATGAGGCCTGGGGAAGCAGAGGGTGAGACTGTACACACCCAGCAGAAGAGCAGTAGTGGCAGGTGTCCCCGTGGCTTTCTGGATGTCAGAACCCTGGAGTTGCAATCATGCAGTACTTCAGAGTCTTTGGATGTCAGAACTGAGATGAACTTGTAGATTTTCTAGTTCTCTCCTCTGTACAGATGAGGAGACCCAGGCCCAGTGTCTTCATAGCTTGTGTCAGATCACCCTGCCGACGAGCAGTGGAGGTAGGACCCAACCTAAGGTCACCTAAGCCCCAGGCTTGAGTGTTTCTTTAAGGTCAAACCAGCTGCAAATTAGTTCCAGCTCTGCCTCACTGCGGAGTTTAAGGAGTAAAATTCAGATCATTTCATTCAGAGATTGAATGCCTACTTGTTGCCAAGATTTGTGTTAAATGCTGAATTTGCAGGAATGAATAAGACAACAGCCCCTGCCCTCAGATTGCTCCACCGTATTGTGTAGACAGACATGTAAATAACTAAATGCACTAAGTCCATCTGCTTGTGCATTGTGCAAAGGTATGTGTGTGTTTGCACATACGTGCCTGCTATCTGACTAGAGGTGAGGGAGCAGTCAGTTTTCGGGGCTTTCAGGAAAGGCTCCGGAGAGAAAGTGTTACATGTGCTTGGGCCTTTCCCTAGTTGGCATGGGCGGGGAGGGCATTCTGGGTAACGGAAACAACACGAGCAACAGTGCAAAGGCCTAACAAAACATGTTACAGTCCTTACACATTGAGTGATCTGATGAGGGTGCTGAAGTGGCCAGGGATGAGGCCGGGATGGTGGCCTGAAGCTGAGCTGTCAAGGGCCCTGGCGGCGTGCTGAGAGGTTTGTAGCTAGTGAGGGTCTGAAAGCAAGGGAAGCACGTGATCAGGCCAGGGAGTGTGACAGTCGCTCTGGCTACAACATGGAGAATAGGCTGAAGAGGACCTGGCTGGAGCCAGCCAAGCTCAGTTCCGTAGTTACTGAGATAGGCCAGGTACAGAGTAATAGGGGCTTTGCTGTGGACAGCAGCAGTGAGGCTGAGAAGAGGATGGGTAGCGAACCCATGTCATAGGATGGTCAGAACTTCCTGACTGACTTCATGTGGGCAATGAGGGAGAACAGAGAGTAAAATGCAACTTGCAGTCTCTGGCTTGAGCAGATGGCTCCATGCTTGTGTCATTCACTGAGCTAGGGAAAAAGAACTCCGGAAGAGAAACTGACTCAGCTTTGGTCATGATGCAACAGAGAGAACCTAGAGAACCCCCAAGTGGAAACTTTTGAGTCCGGAGCAGCACTTGGAACCTGGAAGTCACTACCAAGGTGGTGAGTGAAGTGCTGGCTGTAGGTGAGGTCACTGAGGCAGGGAGTGTGGATTGAGAGGAGTCTTGAAGTGGCAGAAAAAGGGAAGGCAGAGGGAGGTAAAGAATAGACAGCAGGTAAGGGGCCCCAGTGGTGTGGGGTGGAGGGCAGGGCAAGGGAGCAGGCTGCACAAGTGTTACCAAGTCCAAACTCATACTGCTCGCTACACGACATGCCAGTAAATCGGGAGAGGAGGTGATGGGGCAAGGAATAGCGACTTTATTTGGAAAGCCAGCAGACCGAGAAGATGATGGACTCATGTCCCAAAGAACCATCTTACCCGAGTTAGAATTCAGGCTGCTTTTATACTGAGAGGGGAGGCGGGTGGCTGGTGGTTGCATACTTCTTGGTGCAGGAATCCTTTGTCCTTGCAGCTGTCCATGTAGGTCTCCTCACAGTGTTGCTATAAACCTCCAACAAGACAATTGTTATTTTTAGTTCTGCTACTTTTTAAAGGTCAAAGCCTCAAGAATGGGCTATCATGTATATTTCAGGCTCTAGGAAACATCCTTTTACAAAGGTGCAGAGGCAGCATGACTAAGCACAGGCTGCAGCGCACAAGGGTTAGAGCTAAAGGAATAGATCCACTATGGTGTCAGGCTTGTTTGTCTGTTACACAAGCGGCCAGGGGGAAAGGGACATCTTCCTTTGATTTCAGTTAGTGTGACCCCTGGGCTGCATTAAGGGCCACATTAAGGGCTTCACTTCATTAGCCTGCCCGGGGAAGCAGAGAGGGAGTCTGTTGGCGCTTGATAAATGTTATAATCTGCGTGACTGCAAATGACTCAACATTTGCTCCGCGTTTTGAAGGGCTAGGGGATCTTGGCAGCTGTCCGTATTGATGTTTTCTGGAGATTGTCCGCAGCAGAAGGAGCCCCAGGGTTTCTGGGTGGCCCGGTCCTGCCAATGGAGTGAGCTTAGGACCATAGGCGGGACTCCAGAGCCCCACCTCCAGCCCTCCCCTGCTGCCAGCTCCCTGTGGGTCAGCAGAAGCCAGGGTGTGCGCACTGCGGATGGTGAGTGCCTGGTGCCCGAGGCTGGGATGAGGGACCATGTGTGGGGGAGGGGAGGTGGCTTGTGACGCTCTGGGCAGCGGGGAGGAAACACTCTGGAAATTGAAATGGGGGTGGGGTGGGGTAGAGTTGTGATGAGGAGCCGAGAATGTGCAGGCTCCAGAGTGAGCTGTTTTTGATAGAATCCCACGATGTCGCTGGGTGCTTTGGAAGCTTTGCCATTCACCCCATCCAACCCCCTCATTTTGGAGTTAAGGAAAATGAGGCTGAGGGAGGGATCAAGCCATCTGGGCCTAGGGAGCCCAGCTGGGTCTCCTGCCCTGAGACGCTTATCCCAGACCAGCGCTGCCACTCTGAGCTGCCCCAGCTGTTGCTTGTTTGTGGTCTTATCACGCTTCACATTCTTCTGTGGGAGAGACCTGATCAGATAAGTGCCACAGTGGGGAACCGAATACTATGGCTGTGTCAGGTGGCGGCTGGCTCTTCTGTAAACAGCCTTGCTATTATCTTTCAGAGAAACTGACCCTTTCCTTAACAGAAGGGGATAGAGGGGAGGAAAGAGAAGGGACATCTGTCACACGGTACATTTCCTTTAGAGTAAACATGGTTTGACTGTATGTGATGATTGAAAAAAAATAGGTCGATCGTTTAAAATTCTCTTTTAAGACAAAAGGGGTCATGCCTCTTGACCTCCAGAAACCCACCAGTGCATGTGTGGGGAGGCCTGTGGAGTAGAAAGACTACAGGCTTTGGGGTCCTAGTGATCTGGGTCCAGGACGCAGCACTGTCCTGCTGGCTCTGTGACACTGGAAAAGGTACTGAACTTCTCTGAACTTCAGTGTTGTCAGCTGCCTAACAGGATACCATCTGCCTCATACGACTGTGTGAAATGAAAGCACGCATTTCGAGTGGCGCTGAGTAAGTGCTCGTTTACCGGCCTCCCTATCTCTCCAGTTAGTAGCCTTAGAGGCCCATGTGAAAATGCATTGTTCCGTGTAGATATGAAGCTTCCTGCTACCTCCAGTCCTTTTTTGTGGGTGGGAATAGCTGTGATGCAGGATGCAGAGCCAGCGAGTTGCATGGCACGTGCTCCAAAGACATGCTGGCATGGGAACTGCTTTGCAGCTCAGGGGGCCTTGCCTGAGAGGCCAGATCTATACACTCTGTAGGTGTTTCCGGAAGTCAGTTTTCACTGCTTCCCACTGGCAGAAGAGGCAGCTGCTAGAGGCCCGCTGGGAGGATATGTTCACGGAGAGGCCAGCCTCTCACCTCTGGTGCTGACAGTGTTTTCACATCTCAGTGCTGCGGGGCCAAGCTCCCCAAAGGGGTGACTCTGTGCTTATGCCATCCGGATCACAGCTGGAGGCGGGGGCTGGGGTGCTAAGCAATGCTCCTGGGGCTTTTGAAGCCCATATCTTGTGCTCCGGCTCGTGGACTTGAGGTAGGGTGTCGGGCGCCTTTGGGACGTTCACCCCCGCCAGGCCGCTGTTTCCCAGGCTTACTGAGCCCAAGCCTGGCCTAGCTGCTCCATCCTGCTCTCTGAATCCTATGCCTGCTTCAAAGCCATTTCCTTCTGGGCTCTTCTACGGCTGCCCAGACCGGATGTAACTGGTTCTCACCGCTGCACTGCCTTAGCCCCGTGTTCATACCTTTCCACTTGAATTTCTGTTATCTGTGTACTAGGCCTGTATCTCCTTGAGGACTGTTTATCACCTAGTTTTATGTCATCCCAAACTGCCATTTATTCAACAGGTCAGTGCTGAATAAATGTTTGGAAATAAATGTTGAGTCTGTTTGAGTCTGATTCCCTTGTGCTCGCGAGCAAACAGGCTGGATGGTTGTTGATGGGCAGTGGGGAGCCGGAGCCTGTTTGCCTCCAGAAACAGCCAGTGGTGTGTTAGAAGGGTGTGGAGCTGACTGGAAGGGTCCCTGGACTTCCTGCAACGCTCTGATGTGTCCCAGGAATTGAAGTGAGTCCTTTTGGAGGGTAGGTGTAAGCTGGCCTTTGCGAACTGATGCAGAAATGTTAGCAAATCTGTGATCAGAGACCGTGCCATGTGGGCCTTAATCATATACACATGTCAGCAGTCCAGGGAGGTTTTGGAAGTGCGTCAAGGTACAGAAATTGTTCCAGGCTCCGGGGAGTCTCCTGTTTACAGCAGGCAGGTGAGAGCTGTGGTTTTCCTCCTGATTGTTCTGTGAACTATAATGCAGTATAATGTGTAACTTTGACACATAAAAGAACTGGAAGCTGGCCTGTGGAATGTTCTTTCCTGCTTTGCCCGACTGCTTCGGTCCTCCATAAGTCATCCTTTTCATCACTCAATCCTACTGAATTCATTTTAGCACACATTGATGGAGAGCCCACTGTGGACCACAAACAGGCCCTGTGCTGGGCACGGGGGAATTCAGAGATAAACTGAGGAAGAGTCAAAAGAGAGAAAACTTGCAAACAGGTCCACATCAGAAGGATCGTTGTGATTTGGACACAGGTGGGGGTGAATAATCCCCTCTTGGGGGACGGGGGTAGGCAGAGCATCCAAGGAGACCCCTGGAAGAGGCGTCTGAGTCATGCAGAATAGAGCGAATGAGGAAGGACACTCCGGGCAGAGGCGTGGAGTTGTGCCCTGGTTTTTGCCTCTCGTTGTCTCCGTGGCTGCCCTCACACAATGAGCTGAGGAAACAGAAGCTGGCCCTTGAGGAAGGCCCAGCTCTCCAAGGCCAGCCTGCGCTCATGGCTGTACTTTGTTCTGTGGCTTATGGCCAACCAACCACAAAACCTGAATTCTTTGTTCCAAGACAATGCTTCTGAAACTTCTGTGTGCCTGTGAATTGCCTGCCGTGTCTGATGAACGCAGGCTATGACTTTTTAGTTCTGAGGTAAGGCTGGAAATTCTGCAGTTCTCCACGATGCCAATGCTGCCAGCGCGCGAGAGCACGTTTTGAGGTTATAAGAAACTCTTCTCTCCCAGCTCACCTCCTCCCCCAACACACACAGTCCCCTTCTTTTTCCTCTCCCCTAGTGTACAGATGCCAAATTCCTCTTTCTTAAAGGCTATTTTCATTTGGTCATTCCCAGTACACACTCCACATCCCCTGTCTGAAAGTTCCCTTTTATTTCTGAACTCGTCTGAACTTCCCGGGCTGGCCTAAACACTAGTCTGGCCTACCCTTTTCTTCCCAAAGTTATCACCACCAAGTCACTCCCAACCCTACCTCATGGCAGTGGATCCCTCACAGCCCCCTCCCTTGGCAGTGACATGCGGATTTCTGGGCCTTTGCTTAATCCTTTGGAGAGGTCCTCTCCTGAGTCAAGTCCTGCAGGGGAGAATTAAGCCTTTGGTTAGGTGGGATGAGGTCAGGTGGGCCACACACACACACACACACATACACGTAGACACACACCTCAGGTCGGTACCCAGTGATACGAGCACATAGAGTCGTGCAGGTACTTGGGGAGGAAGGCTCCGGCGTAAGTCAGATCCTAGGATGGCGAGAGGGCCAGATGGAAAGACAGGTATTGTAAGTGGTTGTCAAGAAACAAAGCCTGGGTGGGGTACTTGCTGCGGTTACAGGGGTGGGCTGCTTCCAGGAGCTCCCACTCAGAAGCACAAGGCTTCCCAACTGGAGGAAGCCTTGGCGAGGCCCCCAAGCATGAGCTGGGGAGGAGGCCGGATGCTATAGGACCTGCCTGGACCTCCATTTCAACTACAGAGCCCCCTGCCCAGTGCAGACTGTCTGTTGCCCAGTCCGCTGAAGCAGACACCCCAGCACCGTGCTCTTTCTTACATGTTGCCTTCTCTCTCAGTCTCTCTACCTGTTCACTGGACAGGCATCTGTATAATTCTGTTCACAGGGGAAAGATGTCAGACTAATAGTGGTCATCTCTATTAAACTGTATAATTTAATAGGTGTAGATGTTGAGAGGATATTTGCTTTCTTGTCAGCTGTGGTTTTATGTATTGCTTTTTTGGTGTTTTGTTTTGTTTTCACCGTGAGCCTGTTTTATTTGCATAATGAGTAGAAAATAAAGGTATTCTCAGTTGGAGAAATGTACTGGGATTGCCTGCCTACTTCGAGTGAGGCCCTGCTGGGCACTGGGGGCTGGATGAATAGGACCTGGGCTCTGTGTCTGAGGGATTCACAGCGAGGAGGAAGGGTAGGGTTACAACAGGGTGGTTGGTCTCTAAGTGATCTAATCACACAGAGAGGCTGCTGCCTCCCCAGGGAGGTGGGAGCTGCCACTCCTGGACTGTGAAGGAAGAGAGCAGACATTGATGAGGAGGGCAGTGACACAGGCTGGAGGAGCGCCATCAAGCTGGGAGGACACAGCCTTGAGCAAGGGAGAGGGAGCAGCAAGAGAGGCTGTCGCCTCTGTCGTGGCTGCTGACCTGCTTGTGAGCTCCCTGGGGCAGGAACCTCCACATGTCTGTTGTATTCCCAGGCTCCTGGAGCGGCAGGTGGGCAGGGGCTCAGTTAGCAGCCCTTGTCCAATCCCATCTCTGACACTGCTGCTTCTCCTCCCTTTGCCTCTGGCCCCCTGGTTGGCTGCCCAGCCAGAGCCTTGTTGTCCGGGAGATCAGATTCCGGCTGTCCTGTGGGAGCAGTAACGTCGTCTTCCTTTCTCTCAATCCCCAGAAATGTCTTTCCTCCAGGATCCAAGTTTCTTCACCATGGGAATGTGGTCCATTGGTGCGGGGGCCCTAGGGGCTGCTGCCTTGGCACTGTTCCTGGCCAACACAGACGTATTTCTGCCCAAGCCCCAGAAAGCCACGCTGGAGTATCTGGAGGATATAGACCTGAAAACACTGGAGAAGGGTAAGCAGTGACTCCACTGGTGTCAGTACTTTTCCAAGATGCTGGGATGCAGGCTTACTTAGTTTTTTTCTCTCTGAAGTAGTTCTTTTTTTTTTTTTTACTTGAAAAGGCAATATAACATTAGGAAAAATTTAGTAACACTTTAAGAATTACTGATAATTCCATTACCCTAACACAATAATCTCTTTTATTTTCACACATATTTTTCCAGGTGTACACGTAATAATCTGTAGTTATGACCTTGGTGTACTTGTATATTGATCTTTTACATTTTAGCTTTTTCTTTTTTTTTTAAGAGATAAAATCTATTTCTTCTTTTTTTTTAACATCTTTATTGGAGTATAGCTGCTTTACAATGGTGTGTTAGTTTCTGCTGTATAACAAAGTGAATCAGCTATACGTACACATATATCCCCATATCCCCTCCCTCTTGCGTCTCCCTCCCACCTTCCCTATCCCACCCCTCTAGGTGGTCACAAAGCACCGAGCTGATCTCCCTGTGCTATGCGGCTGCTTCCCACTAGCTATCTGTTTTACATTTGGCAGTGTATATATGTCCATGCCACTCTCTCACTTCGTCCCAGCTTACCCTTCCCCGTCCCCGTGTCCTCAGCCATTCTCTACATCTGCATCTTTGTTCCTGTCCTGCCGCTAGGTTTTTCAGAACCATTTTTTTTAGATTCCATATATATGTGTTAGCATGTGGTATTTTTCTCTTTCTGACTTGCTTCACTCTGTATGACAGGCTCTAGGTCCATCTACCTCCCTACAAATAACTCAGTTTTGTTTCTTTTTATGGCTGAGTATTAGTTTTTTCTTATCAAAAGCATTTTTCGTTTTCCCATGTTGTCTCTCTAAATATAATGATAATCGTACCATAATATTTAGTAAAATTGTACCACTGTTTACTCAACCAAACCTTCCAGAGTGTGTTCTGAGGAATTCCAGGCTGCTGGATCTTCAAAGACAGGAGCTCCTGAGTCCAATAAATTTGAGAAACACTATGTCCAATTGCATGTCCCTGGTTCTCAGCACAGGGGTTTGCTTACTGAAATGAGGTGCCTGGATCGTTACTGGTACAGGCATGGGCAGCCTCGCCTGTGGTGCAGCTACAGCACCCGGGGAAGCACAGGGCCACATCTTTAGAATGGACCTGCCTGTCTGCCTCTTCCTGGGGAGCCCGCTGGTGTCCCTGCTGGACGGCTGAGAGCCGCATGTGGTGACTCTGCTGCCTCTCTGTGCTCTCGGCGTTGGATCTGAAGCCCAGGGGATTTTGGTCATGCCGATAGTGTGGGTGCAGTGGGCATGAGAGCTTGGTGCAATTTGGGGCTCACTGACTGGGAGGTCTCCAGGTTGGCCCCTCAAAGGGAGGCCATCGCGTCTGTTCAGTAAGTGAGGAAGCTTGTCAAGGGAAGGCAGGAACTGTGACTGCAGATTTATGATGTAGGTCACCTCAGTAAGGGACTAAGAAGCCCTGCAGAGAGAGTCCTATTTAGCTATGTTCGACCCAGCGTTTCCCAGTGTCATTTGATTTCGATCCCCTCCCACCTTCTTTTTTTCCTATGTAACATCCCACAGGGACATGGATTCCTCTGAGAAATGCTAAAATAATAAGGGATAGTACTTACTGAGCCCTCACTGACTCTGTATTACCTGGAGAGCACTTTTATATCCATCTTTTAATACTCCCTGTGGCCCAAAGTGGAGCTGCTAGGCATCTGCATTTACAAATGGGGAAATGGAGGTTCAGGGCGGAGATGTAGCCTGCCCCGGGTCACACCTAGATGCGGACTCAGCGTGACTGGAGCCGGGCTTGAGCTACACTACTCTGCTACCCAAAGAATTTCCTTGTTGGACATCTTCTACCCTCTCCTGTGGATAATGGTGCAGTTAACATATTTAGGTTAAATTGTTTTTTGTTTTTAATTTCTTTTGACCTAATTTCTTTGAATACTTTTTTAAGAATTGGGGTTTTCTTGGCCAAAGTGCAAGATCTCGTTCAAGTTTTGGGCATGTATCTGCCCTAAAGGATTGTTACAAGTTACATTGAGACAGCAAAGGAATATGCTATTTTTCCAGAAATGTTCCAGTTTGGGATGTTCAAGTTCACAACTAGATTTTTATGGGGGAGGGGCCTTCTGGTTATACAGTAGGACCCTTACACTGGATTCATTTTCCTTGGAAAGATGAATATTCCCTACCCGTGTTTCCTGTTTGCTTTTTCCCACATGTGAAATAGTTTTGCAGGTCCTCTGTTTGGCCTGGTGCTGTTTATGAGGTGCTTAGAGGTTGGGGCCAGGCTGAGAGGAAATGATACTGAATTCCCTTTTCTTCTCCTCAGAACCAGTGGCTTTTAAAGCAAAGGCGCTCTGGGAAAATAATGGAGCTGTGATTATGGCTGTGCGGAGGCCAGGCTGTTTCCTCTGTCGAGAGGTGAGAGCATTTGAGGATCTGTTCAGAGGAAGGGATCCTAGCAAGGGGGGACCGGGGCATTTCCAGCCAGGACCAACAGTGGCCCATTATGTTATTTACTCTAGGTTTGTTTTGTTTTTTGCCTAATTCTCTGCTTCTGTTCATTTAACAGCTCACCATATCCTAGGGTTAGCAACATATTTGACTTTTCTTTGGCATTCCAAGGCCTTTCACTCTTGTAGTATCTGTGTCCTGGACCAGGTCCAATTGCATGTCCCTGGTTCTCAGCACAGGGGTTTGCTTACTGAAATGAGGTGCCTGGATCGTCACTGGTACAGGCATGGGCAGCCTCGCCTGTGGTGCAGCTACAGCACCCGGGGAAGCACAGGGCCACACCTTTAGAATGGACCTGCCTGTCTGCCTCTTCCTGGGGAGCCAGCTGGTGTCCCTGCTGGACGGCTGAGAGCCGCATGTGGTGACTCTGCTGCCTCTCTGTGCTCTCGGCGTTGGATCTGAAGCCCAGGGGATTTTGGTCATGCCGATAGTGTGGGTGCAGTGGGCATGAGAGTTTGGTGCAATTTGGGGCTCACTGACTGGGAGGTCTCCAGGTTGGCCCCTCAAAGGGAGGCCATCGCGTCTGTTCAGTGAGGAAGCTTGTCAAGGGAAGGCAGGGTCCAGCCTTGTCACTTTACACATAGGTAAACTGAGGATAAGAGTGGTTTGTTGACCTATCCATGGTCATACAGTCAGTGACAGAAGACCCAGGTCCCGAGGTTCACGGCTTTGCCTGGGGGAGAACTGGGAACGACAGTACTCCACCTCTTGAGAAAACTTTCTGCTTGACCTGCTTTTCAGGTCATGGTCTTGCAGAAAACTTTCTGCATGACCTGCTTTTCAGGTCATGGTCTTGGTCCTGTCCGAGTTGCCATCCTCCTTCCCCTGGTTGTCCTGTCTTATCCTGAGGCATTTCCTCTCGGCCTTGCAGAGCTCTCCCCTGCTTGTGTGGTTGGGCTGGCTGAGAATCTGCCTACATTGCATGGTGCACTATCGTACTATACATTCAGGGCACTTTCCGTCGGTGCCTCATTGGTTCCCCACTGCATCCCTGGAAAATACAGCTTGTTGTTGTTATTCTCATTTTACAGAGGAGGAAATTGAGGTACAGAGGTAGTGACAATGTCATACTGCTGTAGGGGGTGTATTAATTTCCTATTGCTGCTGTAACACGTGGTCACATACTCAGTGGCTTTAAATAACACTGATTCATTTTCTTACAGTTCTAAAGGTCAGCATTCTGAAATGGGTCTCACTGAGCTAAAATAAAGGTATCAGCAGGGCTGTAATTCTTCTGGAGGCTCCAGGGGATAAATAATTTCTGTGTCTTTTCCAGCCTCTAGAGGCCATCTGCATTCCTTGGCTCGTGCCCCCTTCCTCCATTTTTAAAGCCAGCAATAGCTGGCCAAGTCTTTCTTACGTTGTGTCACTATGACACTGACCGTTCTGCTTTCCTCTCCCACATTTAAGGACCTTAGTGATTCCACATTGGGACCACCCAGATAAAACAGGATAATCTCCTTTAAGATCACCTGATTAGCAATCTAAATTTCATCTGCTGCCTTAATTCCCCCTTCCCACGTAACAAAACATATTCACGGGTTCTTGGGATTAGGATGTGGACATCCATCCTTAGGCGGTATTATTCTGCCTACCACAGGGGGTGACATTTAAACTCAGGGCTTTTGAGTCCAATCTCTGATGCCTCCAAATACCAACATGGAAGCCTGTTGTGACTTGATTTCTCAAGGCCAGCTAAACCCCAAGGTTCCAGGAGCACCTGCTCTAATTACAACCTGTTTTTCTGGGCTCTGGTCCATACCCTGGTAGAGCATTTTATGGAAACTTACGTTTCTAAAAGGATGGTTGGACGGCAGGCAAAGTTACTTTGAGGGGGGAGACATGTGACTCAGTTTCCACTTCACACTTTTTCTGAGTAAAGCCCAGGGAAAGTGAGTAAAACCTTTCCTCTCACACACAGGTGCTCTTTGACCACATCAGACCTGTAGTCCTCTCTGCTCTTGGGCAGAGTCTGCCACTCACTGAACCTCTTGACAAATGCATTGTAATGAATTCTGCTTCATTAGCTATCCTTTTGTTGTTGTTCTAGAAAATACATGAAAAATTAAATGCAGTTGCCACCGTATAGCAATGTATTGGAGGCAAGTAGGCTGCTTCTGATAGGATTTCCTGCTGTTTCTTTCATTCTGACACCAAATGTGAAAAAGTAGTTTGTTCTTAACATCGAAGCTCTACCCTGATGTATGAGTTTCATCTTTTCATCTAGCCCGCAGTTCCTGAGAATCAGGGATGTCCATACTTCCCAGCTCAGCTGCAGTCTCCCCATTGTCCACCTTCACCTGGAATCTTTCCTCCTGGTACCCAGTACCTTCTGCATATCCAGCCATGTGCTAGGCACTGAGGGATACAAGAAATGGAAGGCAGTTTCTGACTCTGAGACACATTTGGGAACTTAAGGGACAAAGCTCAACTTAGTGGAACCCAGTGGACTCAGTACAGAAAAAGTCGCCAAGCAGGAAAGATTAGATATACACAGAGAATCAGGCCTTTACTCCAGGCTGCGCTAGCCAGGGAGAACTTTTTAGAACAGGGATCCTTTTCTGGAGGGTAGGATTTGAGCTGAAGAAAGAAGGAAGGTTATTGCAATGAGAGGGGGCCAGCTGAGCAGAGGTGTGGAGGCAGCTGTTCACATGGCCTGCATGGAGATCGACTGCTAGGCCCTTGTGCTAGTTTGCTCTAGTGCAGTGGAGGGGCTGGGAGATTAGGAGAGAAGCACTGTGGCTAGGAATGGAGGACTGAGTTTGGGTGCAAGCTCTTAGTTATCGGATGCTCCCCAGGCCATGGTTAGGACACCCAGAACAGGAGACTAGCCTCTCCTTCCCTCCATGGACAGGACAGGAACCTGGGCTGAGGAGGGGACCTGACACTCTATCCTGAGGCCTCGTGCCCAGCTGGGACAGTCTTTTGCTGGTCTACACAGGCCTTAATTGTTCTTGGCATTTTGTTGCCTTTGTTCTTCTGCATTCGGTGCCAGCCACGCTCTGGGCCTGTAAGAAAGAGGGTGTTGGTTGGCTGCAGAGCCCCAAGAGTTCATGCCCCTGACCTTTCCTGTCTTCCGCAGGAGGCTGCAGACCTGTCCTCCCTGAAGCCCAAGTTGGACGAGCTGGGCATCCCCCTCTACGCAGTGGTAAAGGAGCACGTCAAGACTGAAGTGAAGGACTTCCAGCCTTATTTCAAAGGAGAAATCTTCCTGGATGAAAAGGTACGTGTGCTGTGAGCCTGTCGGACACAGACCGTTGGGGATTGCGCTGGTGTGTGGAGAGTTCGGTGGCCCAAAGCATGTCTGGACAGGAGTTGGAGTCGGCCTCCCTTTCAGCTGCCCCTAGCCCTCTGAGCAGAGCATGAGTGAAAAAACTTAAGAGCTGTCCTTCATTTATTACTTGAGCCCTTCCTGACTGTGACCCGGGAATGGGAGCCTTGGAACTAGCTGAAAGCTCCACCGGTTTCCCTGCGCTGCAGGGGTTTGCCCAGCACAAGCCCCCGTCCCTTAATTCATTGCAGCCATAGTTCTCTCCCCTCTACTAACCTCTGCAGAATGGAGGACTGTTATCACTCTGTCAGGCCCAAGAACCCTGTACATCCATAGCAAGAGATTAGAGTTAGGGTGGCAGGCCACAGGGTTCTCTTTAGCTCGGGCAGTTGAGAGCGCTCCTGGGTGGCAGCTGTGTGTCGGGTGGTGGAGGACAGGAACCAGCAGCCTTTGGGTCTTTGTCTGAAAACAGATGCCCTGCTGGGAACTTTCCTCCCTGGGGAAGGCAGGCATATGGGCTACTCATATGGGGTCTGTCTTCCTCGCTCCTACAGAAGAAGTTCTATGGTCCGGAAAGGCGGAAGATGATGTTCATGGGATTTGTCCGTCTGGGTGTCTGGTACAACTTCTTCCGGGCCCGGAGTGGAGGCTTTTCTGGAAACCTGGAAGGCGAGGGCTTCATCCTTGGGGGAGTTTTTGTGGTGGGACCAGGAAAGCAGGTAAATTGCTAGCGTGTTCACTCGTGCGTCTGTGAGCATAAGACCCTGATGTGTCGGGTGGGAGGGTGGCTTTCCCTGCTCAGAGTCTCCCAGCCTTCCTTCCAGAAAGCCAGGGAGCATGAGGAAGGGGAAGGGAGGGAAATGATGGTTTATTGCACGCCTGCTCTCACGGCACCTCACACACGACCCCCTCCCTCGTCACGGTAACATGGCGACACAGTCTGAGTCTTGCAGGTAAATAACTTGTGAGGGGGCAAGTGACTGCACCGAGGAGGACGGCTCCTCAGTGGCACTTCAGGAGCCTGGACCCGGGTTTCCTGATGTCAAGTTCTGTTTTCTACAGTAGAACAAAAGCAGAGTCTTGACTCTGTGAAGAATTTACTCCCTTGCAGTGTTCCCTGTCATCGAGGATGGACAGTAGAGAAAAGTGAAGAGGAGAGAAGGAATGGAAAGAGACCTTGTTGGGGGAGCAGCAGGGAGCTGTGCTGGGTGGTGCTTTCCCTGCGGGGGTCCTGGTGGCCTGGCTGTCTCGGGAGGGGCAGCAGACTCCTCTGCACACTCTATTTCAGGCCCTGGCTGTGGGGATCCAGAGTCAGCACGGGGGCTTAAGGGAAGGTGTGGAGAGATGAGGTCTCTGTGGTCTCAGGAGGCGGGTGGGTGGATGCTCCACGTCAGACTCACGGCAGTGCCAGCAGAGGCCGGGTGGGCACAGAGAAAGGACAGGGTACAGTGAGTGCAGGCTCAAGGCCTGGCAGGAAGACCCAATGGTCTGATTTCTAGGCTCGTCTCACCAACTTCGGGCATGACATTAACATTTGAGCTTGTCTGTAAAAAGACAGGGTTGGAATCCCCTGGTGGTCCAGTGGTTAGGGCTCGGTGCTTCCACTGCAGGGGGCACGGGTTCGATCCCTGGTCAGGGAACTAAGATCCCAAAAGCCGCATGGTGCGGCCAAAAAGAAAAAAGAAGACAGGGCTGGTCTGCATGGTGGAACTCACCACTGACGTTGATAACTGCATACTTTCCCCATTTGGGGAGGAAAGCTAGTGGGACTAGAATGCCTTCAATTTTAAGCTGTATTTCGAATCTCTTCCTTTTAAACCTTGGTATCTGCAGTTGCTTGTCTGTGTGAGAATCTAGCATGAATTGGTGTCTGATATAACATAAACCTGTTTGCTAACTTTCTGGTAATGTATCGAAATGTCTTAGTGATAACGGCTGCCAGCAAGTGCCTGCCTTGTGCCAGGTGCTCATATACGTGATCTCCTGTCTTCTCTGCAACCAGTCTGGGATGGTCGGTATTTTTATTCCTATCTACATGTAAGGAAGTGGGCCTATGAAATAACTCAGCCAAAGATATGGGGCTAGTATGTGGTGCAAAGGGAATGAAACTCAGGAACTCCGATCTGTCCTGCTCCAGAGACCCTGCCCTTCCCTTGCCCATAGCCCCTCTTTGGAGGTGGTTCCCAAAGACCCCTTCCAGGTACCCTTGCACTTGGGCAGGCCACTTCCTCAGGATCCCTCAGCCTCTTCCCACTCCGGGCCCCTGGGATTCCTTCCCCTTCCTATCTCTGCCTTTCCTCAGCCCCCAGGGAAGGGCTTGGCTCACCTGCCAGCCTCCTCTTGCCTGGCAGTGACTCACCTGGTGCTCACGGGCTGCCCAAGCCTGGCTGGCTCGCTCCTGGGGTGTTGTTTGACTTTGCTGGTGCTCCCTGGAGCTCCTGTCTTCCTCCTTCCTGGTGGAAGGCTGACCAGGCTGGCCTGGCCTCAGGGCTTACCTCCGTGTTTCTTCAGAGAAGAGTTTTTGCAGTCCCACTGTGCCAGGTGCCACTCAGTAGGGATTTCCTTTGTCATAATAATCTTTAAAGCATACTTAACTTTAAAGAAGCAGTGTGTTTTCAACATAGGAAATTTGAAAACGGAGAAGGTGGGGAGAGCCATTCTATAAGCTCAGCTATCAGGGACAACCTCTTAGGACACAGCTGAGCTGCCAGGCCTTTTGTTTTTTTTTAAGAAAACGGTACCTTACTAAACTAGATGTTCTTTTTTCATTTAACAGCGTGTCATGAACATTTCCCCATGTCGTCATATGTTCTTCCTCAGTGTTTTTAACGTCTGCAAACCGCGCTAATGAGCAAGTGAATATACTTTCCTGATCTGCTTCTCTGTGGTCACCACAGTGTGGTGGCACTTTTCTTTTTAAAAGTCTTTATAAATAATGGTACAAAGAACATGTTTATAAATGTTTATTTTTTAAATTCAATTTGAGTTTAATTTGTCACCTATCAAATGATGCTGATCTCAAACTCATTTTATCTTTTTTACAACTTTAGGGTATTTTGGGGTGTAGTATGTCTTAGTGCATTTTGCTTCATGGTATCAGAAGTGAGTGGCCTCCGGTTTCGTAGGAAAACTAAAGATAGCGTCTCCCTTTTCAGCTGTTCACTTAGTGCCTGTCAAGGTCTGACCTCTGAGCTCTACTTCCACAACTCCAGGCTTTTCTGTGCAAGCTCATTCTGTTCTTTCTGCCTGGAATGTTCTTTTACGTGCATCTCTACCTGTAGACGTGCTCTATCACCTGTGAAGCCTCCTGACTGCCGGCTCCCAAAGTGCTGCTTGTACAGTCCAAATATTGCGGAGGAGCCTCCCCTGATCTACCTTCCCCAAAAGACTGAACTCTTCAAGGGCAGAGCCGGGACCGATTCGGATCTCTGTTCCTTGCTGCCCAAGCAAGGGCCTTGATGGACAGCTGGCGCTCAGTGTCTGTCTCATGAATGAATGACTCAGAGTGAGGACTGATGTACCCTCTTGTCTCCTTTCAGGGCATTCTTCTGGAGCACCGAGAAAAAGAATTTGGAGACAAAGTAAACCTAGTTTCTGTTCTGGAAGCTGCTAAGAAGATCAAACCACAGACTTCAGCCTCAGAGAAGAAATGATTGTGTGAAACTGCCCAGCTCAGGGATAACTAGGGCTCTCACCCGTGTTCATGGGATGTGTTGTGTTTCCACTGCTGTCCCTAAGGAGTTAGAAACCCATTTATGCCATATTCTCAGTATAGACAATTAACATATTTTAATATTGTACTCTGTTTAGGCCTAATAAGGCAAAATAACCCCCAAACAAGACTGATAAAAATCTAAAAAGCTAATTAATAAGGCTTATTTCAGCTAAAACCTGGAAAATCTGAGGCTTAAAGTTGACTGCTACACCTCATTACAAACATATATGGTGTTTGAGTGCTGTTATTTGAAATGATTTTCATTTTCGTGTCTTTAAAAATCTAAGAAAAGTTGGTGATTGACTTGAAGATTAACGGTATAAGGTTCTGGCTTGTGTTTTCAGTGAATGATTCACGTTAGTGATTTTGCTGTCTTTCCTAGAGGAACGACTTGGCGTTTAAAATTGGTAGCTGCTTTCCTGTTGATGGTTTTCTAGCCTAATCTGGTGACTGAGGAGGAAAAAGGACAGAGAAGATGAAATGTAACTTAGTTCACTGGTTTGTTATGATTTATTATATTATGTTAAAGTAATACTCGTATAAAAGGACTGTGCTTTGGATGGCTCGATAAAGGTAAACTATAAAGTGAAATCTATTTTTTCATTGTCTTCCATTCTAATCTTGGAGATTTGATTTTCTAGAAGAGATGATCAGTAAAATTAGGCTCTAATAAAATCAGGCATCAGAAATTGCCCATATGTACAAATGTTTTTGACAAATCTAACAATAAAAATATTTACCGTAATAACGGCTGAATTTATTAAATCAGTGGGGCCAAAGACACTGAACATGAAAAGTCAGTATTCTGCATGTGTATGGGGTAGGGTCGGGGGAGGAGTTCCTCTAGTTCTAATGATCTAAGAGGTTTCCAAATGCCCAGAAAAGTTCATCCTGTCATTCATGGTAGTGATTTTACTGACTTTCCTAGAGGAATGACTTGGCATTTAAAACTGGTAGCTGCTTTCCTGTTGATGGTTTTCTAGCCTAATTTGGTGACTGAGGAGGAAAAAGGACAGAGAAGATGAAATGTAACTTAGTTCATTGGTTTGTTATCTTTGAAATTTTGTCATGTGAGTAAGTATGAGGTCAGCAAGAGCCTGAAGGGAGCTCTGCCTTAGGGAGTCTGCTCAAGGCACCGAATTGGCCCAGGAGTAGGAAGGCGGGGATGGGAGTCCAGAGAAGAGGAGTACAGTGGTCCCCTCATGTGTATATGTTCCAAGACTCCCTGTGGATGCCTGAAACCATGGAAGGTATTGAACACTATGCATACTGTGTTTTTTCCTATACATACGTACCTATTATTTTAATTTATAAATTAGACACAATAAGAGATTAACAATAGTTAATAATAAAATAGAATTATAATACTATACTGTGATAAAAGTTATGTGACTGTGGTCTCTTTCAAAACATCTATCATACTTCTCCTTCTTGTGATGACGTGAGATGATTATGTGCTGAGATGAAGCGAGGTGAATGATGTAGGCATTGTGATGTAGGGTTAGACTACTACTGACCTTCTGACGCTAAGTCAGAGGGAGGATTGTCTGCTTCTGGTGATCCTGGATTACTGAGCCATGACAATGTCAGTGGTTGGATGTCAGCAGCGGACGATGTTGATGGCTGGGGATCCCAGGCAGGACAGAGTGGGACAGCACGAGATTTTATCATGCTACTCAGAATGGTGTGTGATTTAAAACTTATAAATTGTTTTTTTCTGAAATTTGCCATGTAATGTTTTCAGAGGGCAGTTGACTGTGGGAAATTGAAAGGGTGGAAAGCAAAACCACAGATAAGGGGAAACTATTGTATTTACCCAAGGAACCAAAGCAGCCAGGAGGAGGGGAGTCAGTGTTTATCCAGGAAAGCAAGGATGAAGACTGAGGTTGGAGGTAAAGCTGGGAAGGCAGGCGTGTCGACACTGAGTGTACAGTAAGTAGGGGCAGCTAGTTCAGGACTAAGACCAGGACTGGGTCTGACTTCATGTGGTGGCGGCTATGTGGTATGTGCAGGGGCCCCTGAAGTGCTGGGCTCCTGCAGACGTTGAGGCAGCGCTCTTTAGTACTTGAAGAGGGTCAATACAGTGACTCAGCCCCCAGTAGCTGTGATCTCTGGGACTCCAGCTATTGATAGGATAACCCAGATGAGAATTCTTTTTAATCAATTAATTAATTTATTTTTTGGCTGTGTTTGGTCTTTGTTGCTGCACACGGGTTTTCTCTAGTTGTGGCGAGCAGGGGCTACTCTTCGTTGCAGAGCGTGGGCTTCTCATTGCGGTGGCTTCTCTTGTTGCAGAGCACGGGCTTTAGGCACGCAGCCTCAGTAGTTGTGACACGTGGGCTCTAGAGTGCAGGCTCAGTAGTTGTGGCGCACGGGCTTAGTTGCTCTGCGGCATGTGGGATCTTCCTGGACCAGGGCTTGAACCCATGTCCCCTGCATTAGCAGGCAGATTCTTAACCACGGAGCCAACAGGTAAGCCCCCAGATGAGAATTCTTTGGTGCCTGGAAGACACTTGATTCTGAAACAGTTCTCCTGCAACCAAAGAAGAGCAGAGCCTGCAAGGACACTGCTGCAATGGATGTTTAGAGAGGAACCTTACTGTGATCTCCTTCACCAGCTGTTTTACTCCTGGGTCTTTATGTGCATTGTGTCTTCTCTCTCCAATTAGCATGGCATTATGGAAAGAACACCAGACTGAGTTCTGTAGTGGGTTCAAGTTCTAGTTTAACTGTGTGACTTTGAGCAAAGCTCTGACCCTAATCTCTCAATGGTAGAATGGGCATAATAATTCCTGTCTATAGTTGAGGGCTGTTTATTAGAAGTCATTTAGGGAATGATAAATATTATGAAACAGTGCTTCTCCAACTTTCATATACATGCAAATCACCTAAGGATCTTGTTAAATGGAGATGGTTAAAGAAAAGCCAAACACTAGTTAAAGGCAGTGTAGACAGATTTTACTTGGTAACTCCTGTAGTTAGGGGAGAGCCCTCAGTATAGAACTGAATTCAGGCAGGCTCTGTACAAAGGTGACTGGAATTTTAAAGGGAAAATGAAGAAGTGGGAGGGGAGACAAGCGGGGGCTTGAGCAGAGTCAGAGTAGTGGAAAATTACAGAAAGCAGGTGGGGGGACTGATCGCTGTGATTAGCCTTTGACAAGCATTAGCAGGTTCTCTTTTCTTTATTTTATAAACTAATCGAGAATCCATAATAATTCAAACTACCAAGAGAATACACGAGACAGTCCTTGTAGGAAAGCTGATGGTTCTCAAAATGGATGCACAGTAGAATCACCTGAGGGGGTTTTAAAAAATTCTGATGTCCCGGCCACACACCCGGGCCCATTAAATCAGAATCTCAGGGATGGGACTCAGGCAACAACATTTCTTAAACCTCCTGGGTGATTCCAATATGCAACCAAAGTTGAGAACCATCTTAAAAGAATTTAGCATCAAGTCTAGAAGACCAGCACTCACAACTTAAAGAGAACTTACCCAGAACCAGGCTGCCCCTGGTAATCTCTGATGAGTTTTGGAAAATAGTGTTTGGATGGCAAGGCTCAGGGATGGTATGGACATGGATGTAGAGGGAGCCCGGGCTGGAACTGAACCTTCAAGGTGGAGAAGATTTGGGTAGGTGGCCAGTGTAAAGAGGTCATTTCAGATAGGATCAAGCCCCTGAACCAAGAGGTAACCAGAGGAACAGTGAATCGGCATGGGGAAAACAGGTGAGAGGCGGGTCTGTTTTGTTTTCCTGATTCTGTGTTCCTTTCCCCAATACACTGATTTCTCAAAAGCAGTACCCTTTTCAGATCAATGAGGAAACAGCAAATCCAGAGGTCCAGAGGTGGGGATGGGATTATGTTCAAGGAACAAAAAGAAAGCGAATGTGGCTACAGCAACATGAGTGAGGAGCAGAGGTAGATGAGACTGTAACAGAAGAACAAGCCTGACTCCATACTGGATCTATTCCTTTAGTGCTAACTCTTGTGCTCTGTGGCCTGTGCTTAGTCATGCTGGCTCTGCACCGTTGTAAAAGAATGTTGCCTATAGTCTGAAGTATACAGGATAGCCCATTCTTAAGGCTTTGACCTTCAAAAAGTTGCAGAATATGACTTCCCTGGTGGCGCAGTGGTTAAGAATGCGCCTGCCAATGCAGGGGACACGGGTTCGAGTCCTGGTCCAGGAAGATCCCACGTGCTGCGGAGCAACTAAGCCCGTGCACCACAACTACTGAGCCTGTGCTCTAGAACCCGCGAGCCACAACTACTGAGCCCATGTGCCACAACTACTGAAGCCCGTGCGCCTAGAGCCCATGCTCTGCAACAAGAGAAGCCACTGCAATGAGAAGCCTGCGCACCGCAACGAAGAGTAGCTCCTGCTTGCCACAACTAGAGAAAGCCCACGCGTAGCAAAAAAGACCCAATGCAGCCAAAAATTTAAAAAAATTAAGAAAAAAAGTTGCAGAATAGAAAATAGCAATTATCTTGTTGGAAATTTATAGGAACAGTGTAACCAGACCTCTGTGGACAGCTGCAAGAACAAAGGATTCCTGCATCAAGAAGTATGCAACAACCAGCTACCTGCCTCCCCTTTTAGTATAAAAGAAGCCCAAATTCTAACAGGTAAGATGGTTCTTTGGGACACTAGTCCACCATCTTTTTGGTCTGCTGACTTTCTGAATAAAGTTGCTATTCCTTGCCCCAACAACTCCTCTCTCGACTTAGTGGCCTGACATGTGGCGGTGAGCGGTACGATCTTGGACTCAGTAACAAGATCAGAAGGTGGTGAGATGGTAGAAATGCATGCCATGTTCTGGCAGGCCCAGGTAAAACTTGATTTTACTGAGAGAGATGGGAATCCATTGGAGGGTTTTGAGAAGAGGAATGATCTGATTTATATTATCCTGACTGCTTTGAGACAATCAATTATAGGAGATCAACCAGGGAGACCACTTAGGATGCTACTGCAATAATCCAGGCAAAAGATTATGATGGCTGGAACCCAGTGGTAGCAGTGGAGGTGATGAGAAATTATCAGATATATTTGAAGACAGAGCTAAGGGGATTTCCAAATGAATGGATTTGGGACATTAAAAAAAGAGGAGTCAAGGATGACTCCAAGGTTTTTGACCTGAACCACTAACTGCACATGAATTTTGCAGTAAAAGAGAGCAGAAAATGATGGTGTAGAAGTAAGGTTTTAACCAGCTATAATAGTTACGATGAATGAACCGAGGTGTAAGTATCAACTGGGATGCATCAAAGCAATGCTAGGTAAAAACAAGCTCCCAGTGGCATACTCAGTAGGATACAATTCATATAGATTTTTAAGACTGCACAACAGTAACCTTTAAAACTCCATACACAAGGTAGTAAAGTGTAACAACACATATGGCATGATAAACAACGTGCAGCCAGGGTTCCACACCATCTGGCTGCTTCGCACTTTTACAAATTCTATTGCCCAGGCCAGATCCTAGTCCAGTTAAACCAGAATCTCTGGGCATGCATCCAGGATGGATCCAGTATTTTTTTAAAGCTCCCTAGGGGGTTCTAGTATGTAGGCAAGGTGGAAAACCACTGCCTTAAATTGAGAAACAACTGTGATATCTTAGAGAAGTACAAGGAGTTTTCCCCTTTTATATCTAAGGCTTGAATAGAGTATCTGTTTTAGAGCTAGGCAAGAGACACCCATGCCCTCATTTCCATGTTGTTCAGCCAGGACACAAGAAGAAACTCTCCCAAGAGGCAGATGAGCCCAGACTGTGGTCTTCTAACATCCAATCTCGGAGAAATGGCTGATTACAAGCTTAGGGCAGCGAATGTACAAGATGAGCCTGGAACATCTTGTCATATCGGTTGTCAAGCAAGCTCCCAAACACTACTGAAGGCCTGTAGAAAGAAAGGACCCAGGATCCACCTTGAAAAGGTCCTTTCTTGCTAAAGATGGGACAATATGAGCATCTTTAGTTAAAATGGACTAAAACACATCAGATATCCATAGGTTCATAATGATCCTTAAAAAATAAAAAAATCATTGGATGATACTAAAACCTGGAAAAGAATAAAGAAATAAGCACTTATCCTATCTTTGTTGCTTCACAGTAACCAAAGAGCTGATGAGAGAAGTTTCTCATTACAGAAGTACTTGCTCAGGGCTGGTCCAGCCTAGTTAGAATGGGAGTGGTTGCGGTGTGGCCAGTGGGAGAGGCCAAGTCCCTGGAAATGCCTCTCTGGCTCAGTCCATAGGGCACCTCCTTACAAGCTTCCTCCTAGCAGATGATGCCTCGAACTACTCTCTACGTCCAGCAAGACATTCTGGTTCCATTTCCTACTCCAAATGCTCCCTCAGTACAGACTGAGTCAGTTAAAATCTTGATCCTACCCCTCACTTTATGGGGGAAAACAGAATTCTGGGGAGATGATGTTATAGGACCTGAACTGGTCAGGAGCAGCTTTTTGATGGAGAGAAAAGAGCTCTGAACTAAGCCTCCAGAGCTGGGACACCAATTTGCTAGGAAACCTTGTGCTGGTCTCTTCCTTCTCTAGGCCTATTTCTTCATCTGTGTCATCTATGGGCTATTCTAGATTTGGTAGCTACAAGCCCTGTATAGTTCATATGATTCGTTCATCAGGTCAAACCTATAGCCCAGATCTCTATGCTGTTGTTACAGAACCAGCCCTCCTTGGATCAATGGACTGGACATTCCAGGAAAGCAGGGAATTGTTGATCTTGTTCATCCTGGTTTCCTCAGCACCCAGTATAGAGCCTGTTCCTCAATAAATAATAGACCTTGGATGGCAAAAACAGCCATAAGAAAAGTCAAAAGGCCAATAAACAACGGGGAAAAAACACTTGCAATTCAAAGCACAAAAGGATGGTTTTTCAAATACCAGTTCCTACAAATCAATAAAAGGTTAACAGAATTCCAGTTTCCAGTCCCCCCAGGTAAAGAGCTTGGAAGTTAATACTCTATCCTAACAAGTAAAAAACTAGAAAATCAACAACTCTTCTTAGATCTTTAAAAGACATGAGGCAACAGGGAAAACTGCTGGCCCCAAAAGTGGAGAGTCCAACAGGCCAATACAGAGAATTACAACTTACTGAAGCACAAATCCATGTGTAGAAACCTCTGTGGGCACCAATTCTAGGACAGGAATACCTAAACTGTAACTGATGAATTGCTGGAGGCGCAGTGTGGACAAGTCTTCGAGTCAAAAACTCCAGGGGACTAAGTCATAGGGAGTCCCCACACCTTTGTGAGTTTTACCTCCAGAAACTTGACCAGGTTCTCACAGTAAGTATTGGAGAAAAATCCCCTCATGCTTCTGGTAGGGGGAGGGGAAAAGCAACCATTTTGAACTATGCCAGAGCTATCTAACCAGAGCCTAGCTGGCATGGGGGAAAAGAAATACCCTACTCCAGCAGACTCTAGCCTTCCATGTAGGAGAAGGGAAATCCCTAACTACAGCCCACTCTAGCCAACCTGTCCCACCTATGCGGGGATGGGATACTAAGAAGCACTTGAGAAGTTCACAGTCCAGGTACACAGGCTCAGTAAAAGACTCAGACTTAATCACAGGACTAATAACACTCCCTCTACCCCACCCCCACATTACTAAATTGCTAAACAGCAATTCCTTTCCCCCAGTATACCATGCCCTGCAATCAAAAAAAGAAAATTACAAAGCATACTAAAAGACAAAAATCATAGTTTGAAGAGACAAAAATGAGCCTCAGAACCAGACTCAGATATGGCAGGGATGACTGGAATTATCATATCGGGAATTTAAAATAACTACGATTACTATGCTAAGGGCTCTTATGGATAAAGTAGACAGCATGAAACAACAGATAGACAATGTAAGCAGAGAGATGGATATTCTAAGAAAGAATAAAAAAGAAAAGCTAGAGATAAAAAACACTGGAACGGAAACGAAGAATGCCTTTGATGAGCTTTCAAATAGACTGGACACAGCTGAGAAAAGAACCTCTGTGCTTGAGGATATCTCAATAGAAACTTCCAAAACTGAAGAGCCTCAACCACCAGAAGGCAGACAGCAGAAGCAAGAAGAACTACAATTCTGCGGCCTGTGGAAGGAAAACCACATTCACAGAAAGACAGACAAAATGAAAAGGCAGAGGACTTTGTACCAGATGAAGGAACAAGATAAAACCCCATAAAAACAACTAAATTAAGTGGAGATAGGCAACCTTCCAGAAAAAGAATTCAGAATAATGATAGTGAAGAGGATCCAAGACCTCAGAAGAAGAATGGAGGCAAAGATCGAGAAGACGCAGGAAATGTTTAACAAAGACCTAGAAGAATTAAAGAACAAACAGAGATGAACAATACAATAACTGAAATGAAAAATACACTAGAAGGAATCAATAGCAGAATAATTGAGGCAGAAGAACAGATGAGTGACCTGGAAGACAGAATGGTGGAATTCACTGCTGTGGAACAGAATAAAGAAAAAAGAATGAAAAGAAATGAAGACAGCCTAAGAGACCTCTGGGACAACATTAAACCCAACAACATTCGCATTACAGGGGTCCCAGAAGGAGAAGAGAGAGAGAAAGGACCCGAGAAAATATTTGAAGAGATTATAGTCAAAAACTTCCCTAACATTGGAAAGGAAATAGCCACCCAAGTCCAGGAAGTGCAGAGTGTCCCAGACAGGATAAACCCAAGGAGAAACACACCGAGACCCATAGTAATCAAATTGACAAAAATTAAAGACAAAGAAAAATTATTGAAAGCAACGAGGGAAAAATGACAAAAAATATACAAGGGAACTCCCATAAGGTTAATATCTGATTTCTCAGCAGAAACTCTACAAGCCAGAAGGGAGTGGCACGATATATTTAAAGTGATGAAAGGGAAGAACCTACAACCAAGATTACTCTACCCGGCAAGGATCTCATTCAGATTTGACAGAGAAATCAAAAGCTTTACAGACAAGCAAAAGCTAAGAGAATTCAGCACCACCAAATCAGCTCTACAACAAATGCTAAATGAACTTCTCTAAGTGGGAAACACAAGAGAAGAAAAGGACCTACAAAAACAAACCCGTAACAATTAAGAAAATGGTAATAGGAACATACATATCGATAATTACCTTAAACGTGAATGGATTAAATTCTCCAACCAAAAGACACAGGCTGGCTGAATGGATACAAAAACAAGACCCATATATATGCTGTCTACAAGAGACCCACTTCAGACCTAGGAACACATACAGACTGAAAGTGAGGGGATGGAAAAAGATATTCCATGCAAATGGAAATCAAAAGAAAGCTGGAGTAGCAATACTCATATCAGATAAAATACACTTTAAAATAAAGAATGTTACAAGAGACAAGGACACTATATAATGATCAAGGGATCAATCCAAGAAGAAGATAGAACAACTATAAATATATATGCACCCAACATAGGAGCACCTCAATACATAAGGCAACTGCTGACAGCTATAAAACAGGAAATAGACAGTAACACAATAATAGTGGGGGACTTTAACACCTCACTTACACCAATGGACAGATCATCCAGACTGAAAATAAATAAGGAAACAAAAGCTTTAAATGACACAATAGACCAGAGAGATTTAATTGATATTGATAGGACATTCCATCCAAAAACAGCAGATTACACTTTCTTCTCAAGTGCACACGGAACATTCTCCAGGATAGATCACATCTTGGGTCACAAGTCAAGCCTCAGTAAATTTAAGAAAATTGAAATAATATCAAGCATCTTTTCTGACCACAACGTTATGAGATTAGAAGCCAATTATGTGGGAAAAAAACGTAAAAAATACAAACACATGGAGGCTAAACAATACGTTACTAAATTAACCAAGAGATCACTGAAGAAATCAGAGAGGAAATCAAAAAATTCCTAGAGACAAACTACAACAAAAACACAATGATCCAAAACCTATGGGATTCAGCAAAAGCATTTCTAAGAGGGAAGTTTATAGCAATACAAGCCTACCTCAAGAAACAAGAAAAATCTCAAATAAACAATCTAAACTTACACCTAAAGGAACTAGAGAAAGAAGAACAAATAAAACCCAAAGTTAGTAGAAGGAAAGAAATCATAAAGATCACAGCAGAATTAAATGAAATAGAAACAAAGAAAACAACAGCAAAGATCAATAAAACTAAAAGCTGATTCTTTGAGAAGATAAACAAAATTGATAAACCTTTAGCCAGACTCATCAAGAAAAAGAGGGAAGGACTCATATCAATAAAATTAGAAATGAAAAAGGAGAAGTTTCAATGGACACCACAGAAATACAAAGCATCCTAAGAGACTACTACAAGCAACTCTATGCCAATAAAATGGACAACTTGGAAGAAATGGACAAATTCTTAAAAAGGTATAACCTTCCAAGACTGAACCAGGAAGAAACAGAAAATATGAACAGACCAATCACAAGTAAGGAAATTGAAACTGTAATTAAAAATCTTCCAACAAACAAAAGTCCAGGACCAGATGGCTTCACAGGTGAATTCTATCAAACATTTAGAGAAGAGCAACACCCATCCTTCTCAAACTCTTCCAAAAAACTGCAGAGGAAGGAACACTCCCAAACTCATTCTATGAGGCCACCATCACCCTGATAACAAAACAAGACAAAGATAAGAAAAAGAAAGAAAATTACAGACCAATATCACTGATGAATATACATACAAAAATCCTCTACAAAATACAAGCAAACAGAATCCAACAACACATTAAAAGGATCATACACCATGATCAAGTGGGACTTATCTCAGGGATGCAAGGATTCTTCAATATATGCAAATCAATCAATGTGATACAACATATTAACAAATTGAAGAATAAAAACCATATGATCATCTCAATAGATGCAGAAAAAGCTTTTGACAAAATTCAACACCCATTTATGATGAAAACTCTCCAGAAAGTGGGCATAGAGGGAACCTACCTCAACATTATAAAGGCCATATACGACGAACCCATAGCAGACATCACTCTCAATGGTGAAAAACTGAAAGCATTTCCTCTAAGGTCAGGAACAAGACAAGGATGTCCACTCTCGCCACTATTATTCAACATAGTTTTGGAAGTCCTAACCATGGCAATCAGAGAAGAAAAAGAAATAAAAGGAATACAAATTGGAAAAGAAGAAGTAAAAATGTCACTGCTTGCAGATGACATGATACTATACATAGAAAATCCTAAAGATGCCTCCAGAAAACTAGAGCTAATCAATGAATTTGGTAAAGTTGCAGGATACAAAATTAATGCACAGAAATCTCTTGCATTCCTATACACTAACAATGAAAGATCAGAAAGAGAAATTAAGGAAACAATCCCATTCACCACTGCAACAAAAAGAATATAATACCTAGGAATAAACCTACCTAAGGCGGTAAAAGACCTGTATTCAGAAAACTATAAGACACTGATGAAAGAAATCAAAGATGACACAAACAGATGGAGAGATATACCACGTTCTTGGATTGGAAGAATCAATATTGTGGAAATGACTGTACTACCGAAAGCAATCTACAGAGTCAATGCAATCCCTATCAAATTACCAGTAGCATTTTTTACAGAACTCGAACAAAAAATCTTAAAATTTGTATGGAGACACAAAAGACCCTGAATAGCCAAAGCAGTCTTGAGGGAAAAAAATGGAGCTGGAGGAATCAGACTGCCTGACTTCAGACTATACTACAATGCTACAGTAATCAAGACAATATGGTACTGGCACAAAAGCAAAAATATAGATCAATGGAACAGGATAGAAAGCCCAAATATAGGGCTTCCCTGGTGGCGCAGTGGTTGAGAGTCTGCCTGCTTATGCATGGGACATGGGTTCGTGCCCCGGTCTGGGAGGATCCCACATGCCGCGGAGCGGCTGGGCCCATGAGCCTGCATGTCCGGAGCCTGTGCTCCGCAACGGGAGAGGCCACAACAGTGAGAGGCCCGCATACCACAAAAAAAAAAAAAAAAAAAAAAAAAAAGCCCAGAGATAAACCCACACACCTATAGTCAACTAATCTATGACAAAGGAGGCAAGGATATACAATGGAGGAAAGACAGTCTCTACTATAAGTGGCGCTGGGCAAACTGGACAGCTACATGTAAAAGAATGAAATTAGAACATTCCCTAACACCATACACAAAAATAAACTCAAAATGGATTCGAGACCTAAATGTAAGACCAGACACTATAAAAGTCTTAGAGGAAAACATAGGAAGAACACTCTTTGACATAAATCACAGCAAGATCTTTTTTGATCCACCTCCTAGAGTAATGGAAATAAAACCAAAAATAAACAAATGGGACCTAATGAAACTTCAAAGCTTTTGCGAAGCAAAGGAAACTACAAACAAGATGAAAAGACAACCCTCAGAATGGGAGAAAATATTTGCAAACGAATCAATGGACAAAGGATTAATTTCCAAAATAAATAAACAGCTCATGTAGCTCAATATTAAAAAAACAAACAACCCAATCCAAAAATGGGCAGAAGACCTAAATAGACATGTCTCCAAAGAAGACATACAGATGGCCAAGAAGCACATGAAAAGCTGCTCAAAATCACTAATTATTAGAGAAATGCAAATCAAAACTACAATGAGGTATCACCTCACACCAGTTAGAATGGGCATCATCAGAAAATCTACAAACAACAAATGCTGGAGAGGGTGTGGAGAAAAGGGAACCCTCTTGCACTGTTGGTGGGAATGTAAATGGATACAGCCACTATGGAGAACAGTATGGAGGTTCCTTAAAAAACTAAAAACAGAATTACCAAATGATCCAGCAATCCCACTACTGGGCATATACCCAAAGAAAACCATAATTCAAAAAGACACATGCACCCCAATGTTCATTGCAGCACTGTTTACAATAGCCAGGTCATGGAAGCAACCTAAATGCCCATCGACAGACGAATGGATAAAGAAGTTGTGGTACATATATACAACGGAATATTACTCAGCCATAAAAAGGAACGAAATTGGGTCATTTGTAGAGACGTGGATGGATCTAGAGACTGTCATGCAGAGTGAAGTAAGTCAGAAAGAGAAAAACAAATATCGTATATTAACGTATATATGTGGAACCCAGAAAAATGGTACAGATGAACCCATCTGTAGGGCAGAAATAGAGACACAGATGTAAAGACAAACATATGGACACCAAGGGGGGAAAGTGGCGGAGGCAGTGGTGGTGGTAGGATGAATTGGGAGATTTTGATTGACATATACACTAATATGTATAAAATAGATAACTAATAAGAACCTGCTGTATAAAAAAATAAATGAAATAAAATTCAAAAATTCAAAAAGAAGAAAGAAACTTCCAAAACTGAAAAGCAAAGCAAAAACAAACACACACACACACACACACACACACACACACCTGAAAATAGTAGAACAGAATATCCAGGAACTGTGGGACAACTAAAAGTTAGGTGTAACATATGCATAATGGGAATACCAGAAGGAGAATAGAGAAACAAAAGAATGTTTGAAGCTGTAATGACTGAGAATTTCCCCCAATTAATGTCGGACACCAAACCACAGAACCAGGAACCTCAGAGAACACCAAGCAGGATAAATGCAAAAACAAAACAACAAGAACAAAAAACACCCTACACCTAGGTATATCATATTAAAATTGCAGAAAATCAAAAAGAAAAATTCTTGAAAAATCAGGGGAGAAAACACCTTACCTATAGAAGAATGAAGATAAGAATTACATCCAACTTTTCCTCAGAAACCATGTAAGCAAGAAGAGAGTAGAGTGTAATTTTTAAGTGTAATTTTTAAAGTGTTGGGGGAGGGACTTCCCTGATGGTCAGTGGTTAAGATTCTGTGCTTCCACTGCAGGGGGTGCAGGTTCGATCCCTGGTCAGGGAACTAAGATCCCACATGCTGCACAGTGCAGCCAAAAAAATAGAATAAATAAGGGAAGGAAGGAAGGAAGGAAGGAAGGAAGGAAGGAGGGAGGGAGGGAGGGAGGGAGGGAGGGAAGGAAGGAAGGAAGGAAGGAAAGAAGGAAGGAAAGAAGGAAGGAAGGAAGAAAGAAAGAAAGAAAGTGGTGGGGGAAAAAAACACCAACATTGAATTCTGTATCTGGCAAAAATGAAGGAGAAATAAAGACTTTCTCAAACAAACATAAATTGAGGGACTTTGTTGCCAGTATATCTGCATGGCAATCAATGTTAAAAGAAATTCTTCAGAGAGAAGGAAAATGATATAGTCAGAAACTCAGATCTACATAAAGAAAATAGAGCATTGGAGAAGGAATAAGTGAAGGGAAAACAAAAATTTTTATTTTTCTTATTCTTAATTGATCTAACAGATAAGTTTGTTTAAAATAATAATAGTAAAAATATATTCAATTATGTATGCTTATATATATGCTATGTATAAGTGAAGTGAATGATAGCAATGATACAATGGATGGGAGGCAGGAATTGTAATTATTTTATTATTACAAGGTACTCACACTGCACCATGAAGTGGTATAGTGTTATTTGAAAGTGGACTTGGATTAATTGCAAATGTATACTGCAAACTCTGGGGCAAACACTAAAAGAAGTAAACAAAGAAGGATAAGTGATATACTAAGAAATGAAAGAAAACAGAATCATATAAAATGTTCAATTAAAACTATAAAAGACAGCAAAAAAAGTGGAAGACAAAAATAGGAACAATATAAAAAAGTCAACAAATAAAAACTAATATGTTAGAAATTAATCCAGCTATATCAATAATCACTTTAAATGTCAATGTTTGAAATATACCAATAAAAGAAGATTGTCAAGAGTGGACCAAAAAACAAGACCCAACTATATGTTATCTACAAGAAACCCACTTTAAATATAAAGACATGTATACATTAAAAACAAATGGGGACTTCCCTGGTGGCACAGTGGTTAAGAATACGCCTGCCAATGCAGGGGACACAGGTTCGAGCACTGGTCTGGGAAGATCCCACATGCCACAGAGTACCTAAGCCTGTGCGCCACAACTACTGAGCCTGTGCTCTAGAGTCCGCGAGCCACAACTACTGAGCCCGCATGCCACAACCACTGAAGCCCATGTGCCTAGAGCCCGTGCTCTGCAACAAAGAGAAGGCACCGCAATGAGAAGCCCACACACCTCGACAAAGAGTAGCCCCGGCTCGCCGCAACTACAGAAAGCCCACGTGCAGCAACAAAGACCCAACGCAGCCAAAAATAAATAAATAAATAAATTTATTTATTTTTAAAATATTAAAAGAAAAAAAATGGATGGAGAAATACATACAATGCTAACACTAATCCAAAGAAAGCAGAAGTATCTATATTAATTTCAGACAGAGCAAACTTTAGAGCAAGGAAAGCTATCAGGGAAAAAGAAGGGCACTGCATAATGATAAAGGGGTAAATTCTCTAAGAACACAAAACAATTCTAATACGTATGCGCCTAACAACAGAGCATCAAAATACATGAGACAAACATCAGTAGAACTGCAAGGAGAATCAGATGAATCCATCATTACAGTTGGAAGCTTCAACACCCATCTATCAGAAAATGGATAGATCCAGCAGGCAAAAAAACCAGTAAGGACATAGTTGAAATCAACAACAGTCATCAATCAAATGTATATAATGGACACTGATAGACTGCTTTGTCCAACAGCAGAATACACAGTCTCCTCAAGCTCACATGGAACACTCACCAAGATAGAGCATAGTCTGGGCCATCAAACGTAACTTCTGTTCTTCAAGAAAAGAAATCATACAGTGTCTTGCTCTCAGACTGCAATGGAATTAAACTAGTAATCAATAACACAAAGATAGCTGGAAATCCCCAAATACTTGAAGATTAAACAACACACTTCTAAATAATACATGGGTCAAAGAAGAATTCTCAAAAATATGTTTAACTAAATGAAAATGAAAATATAACTTAACAAAATTTGTGGGGTACAGTGAAAGCAGTGATTAGAGTGAAATTTATAGCACTGAATGCACATATCAGAAAAGAAGAAAGATCTAAAATCAATAATTAAACTTCTACCTTAAGAAACTAGAGAGAGAAGAGTAAATTAAATCCAAAGTAAGAAGAAAAAAAGAAATAAAAATTAGAACAGAAATCAAGTAAATTGAAAATAGGAAGTCAATAGAGAAAATCAACTAAACCAAAAGTTTATCCTTTGAAAAGATCAATAAAATTGATAAGCCTCTAGCCAGGCTAACTAAGAAAAAAAGGGAGAGGACACAAATTACTAACATAAGAAATGAAAGAAGGGACATCACTATAGATCCCATGGCCATTAAAAGGATATTAAGGAAATACTATGAACAACCCTATATGCACAAATTTGATAACCAGATGAAATGGACCATTTCCACAAAAGATATAATCTGCCAAAACTCACACAAGAAAAGATAGACAATTTGAAGAGGCCTATATTTATTAGAGAAATTGAATCAATAATTAATAACTTTGCAAACATAAAGCACTAGGCCCAGATGGGTTCACTGGTGAATTCTACCAAACATTTTAAGAAGAAAATATACCAATTTTCAGGCTTCCCTTGTGGCACAGTGGTTAAGAATCTGCCTGCCAGTGCAGGGGACAGGGGTCTGAGCCCTGGTCCAGGAAGATCCCTCATGCTGCGGAGCAACTAAGCCCATGTGTCACAACTACTGAGCCTGCACTCTAGAGCCCGTGAGCCACAACTACTGAGCCCACGTGCCACAACTACTGAAGCCCACGTGCCTAGAGCCCGTGCTCCGTAACAAGAGAAACCACCACCACGAGAATCCCATGCACCGTGACTAGGAGTAGCCCCTGCTCGCTGCAACTAGAGAAAGCCCACGTGCAGCAACAAAAACCCAACGCAGCCAAAAATAAATAAATAAATAAGAAAATATACCAATTTTCTACAATTTCTTTCAGAAGACAGACGCAGAGTGAATACTTCCTAACTCATTCTATGATACCAGCATTACCCTAATACCAATACCAGACAAAGCCATTACAAGAAAACTACAGACCAATATCTCTCATGAACATGGATGCAAAAATCCTCAACACAATATTAGCAAATCAAATTCAACAATATATAAAAAGAATTATACACCACAATTAAGTGGGATTTATCCTAGTATGTAAGGCTGGTTCAACATTCAAAAATCAATTCATGTAACCTATCATATCAACAGGCTAAAGAAAAAAGCCACATGATCAAATCAATAGATGCAGAAAAAGCATTTGACAAAATCCAAAACCTACTCATAACAAAACTCCTCAGTAAACAGGAAAAGAGGGGATCTTCCTCTACTTGATATCTATTTTAAAACCACACAGATTATCATGTCATCTGTTGTCTATTCTGTTCCACTGGTCTATGTGCCTGTTTTATGCCAGTACCATACTATTTTGATTACTATAGCTTTGTAATATAGTGCAAAATCAGGAAATGTGATGCCTCCAGATTTGTTCTTTCTTAGGATTGCTTTGGCTATTTGGGGTTTTAGGATAGTTTTTCCTATATCCTTAAAAAATGCCATTGGAAATTTGATGGGGATTGCATTGAATCTGTAAATTCCTTTGGGCAGGATGGACATTTTCACAATATTAATTCTTACAATCAAGCAATATGGAATATCCTTCCATTTATTTGTGTCTTCTTTTTCCTTTTTATTATTTGTGTCTTCTTCAGTCTCTTTCATCAATGTCTTATACTTCTCAGTGTACAGGTCTTTCACCTCCTTGGTTCAATTTATTCCTAAATATTTTATTGTTTTTTGGGGATGCTATTGTAAATGCAATTGCTTTATTTTTTTGCTATAATCATTTTATTTCTGAAAATAAAATAATGGCCCTTCTTTTATTAATGATTTTAACAACTTGAGTCTTTTACTTTTTTACTAGTCTAGCTAAAGATTTGTCAACTTTGTTGATCCTTTCAAAGAATCAACTTTTGGTTTTGTTGATTTCTTCTCTATATTTCTTCTACTCTCTATTTCATTTATTTTGGCACTAATCTTTATTATTTCCTTCCTTCTGTTTGTGTCTGGTTTGGTTTGCTCTTCTTTTTCTAGTGTCTTGAGGTGTAAGGTTAGGTTATTGATTAGAGATCTTTCTTTTTAAAATATAGATGTTGGGCTTCCCTGGTGGCGCAGTGGTTGAGAGTCCGATGCAGGGGACACGGGTTCACGCCCCGGTCCGGGAAGATCCCACATGCCGCAGAGTGGCTGGGCCCGTGAGCCATGCCCTCTGAGCCTGCGCATCCGGAGCCTGTGCTCCGCAATGGGAGAGGCCACAACAGTGAGAGGCCCACGTACTGCAAAAATAAATAAATAAATAAATAAAAATAAAATAAAATATAGATGTTTACAGCTATAATTTTCCATCTGAGCACTGTGTTGGTTGCATAAATTTTGGTATGCTGTGTTTTTGTTTTCATTAATCTCAAAATATTTCCTAATATCCCTTGTGATTTCTTCTTTGACCTCTTGGTTATTTAAGAGTATGTTGTTTAATATCCACATAATTGTGAATTCCTCAAATTTCCTTCTGGTAATGATTTCTAATTTCATTCCATTGTGGTCAGAAAACAAACTTTTTGTATGATTTCAATTCTTTTGATTTTTAAAGACTTATCTGATTGCCTAACATATGGTCTCTACTGAAGAATGTTTCATAGGCACTTGAGAAGAATGTATTCTGCAGCTGTTGTATGGAGTTCTCTATAGATGTCTATTAGCTTAGATGTGTATTAACTTACAAAGCTTAGATTGCTTTCTTTCTCTTTCAGATAGTTTGTTGTTAATGTATAGAAATGCAATTGATTTCTGTATGTTGATCTTGTATCCTCCAACTTTACTGAATTCATTTATTAGTTATAGAAGTTTTTTTGGTGGTCTTCAGGGTTTTCTATATCATGTCATCCGCAAACAGAGATACTTTTACTTCTTTCTTTCTGATTTGGATGACTTTTTTTTTCTTTTTTTTTGCCTAATTGCTATGACTTCCAGTACTTTTGCCTAATTGCTAAGATTTCCAGTACTATGTTGAATAGAAATGGTGATGGTGGGCATCCTTGTCTTGTTCCTGATCTCAGAGGAAAGGCTTTTAACTTTACACCATTGAGTATGATGTTAGCTATGGGCTTGTCACATATGGCCTTTATTATGGTGAGGAATAATCCTTCCATACTTAATTTGTTGAGTTTTTATCACGAAAGGATGTTGAATTTTGTCAAATGCTAAACATACTTCTTTCCCTTAAGGTATGACCTGGAAGAAGCACATATAACTTTTGCTCACATCCCTTTGGCCAGGACTAAGGGCCGTACATCCATTCCTTGGAGATATTGTGGGTTCAGCTTCAGATTACTGCAATAAAGTAAATATAGCAATAAAGCGAGTCACATGAATTTTTTGGTTTTGCAGTGCATACAAAAGTTATGTTTACACTATACTGTAGTCTGTTAAGTGGACAGTAGCATTATGTCAAAGAAAACAGTGTACATACCTTAATTTAAAAATACTGCCAAAAACTGCTAACCATCATCTGAGCCTTCTGCAAGTCATAATCGTTCTGCAATAGTAGCATCAAAGATCACTGATCACCATAACAAATATAATAATAATGAAAAAGTTTAAAATATTGCTAGGATTACCAAAATGTGATACAGAGACACAAAGTGAACAAATGCTGTTGGAAAAATGGCACCTATAGACTTGCTTGATGCAGGTTCCTACAAACCTTCAATTTGTAAAAAACACAATAAAGTGAAGCTCAATAAAATGGGGTATGCCTGTACTTAACTGCAAGAGTGGTTGGGAAATGTAGTCTTTCTCATGGATGGCTTTCTATGTTGCCAAACTTTGGTGACTCTATCCCTAAAAAAAGAAAACAGAATGGATTTTAGGGTTCAACCAACAGTGTCTGCCATAACATATTGATAGGAAAATACATGAAAAACCAGTAACAGTATTTGCTTCTAGGAATAGGGTACTGGTGGCTGGGAACACAGGTGAGAGGAAAATGTCCCTTTTAATGCCCTTTTGAACTTTAATACATGTGAATGCATTAACTAATTAAATATTTTTAACAAAGTAATAAAATAGCATTATCCTATGCACTTAGTAAACCTCCATATCTGATTCACTGATCAGAAGTTTTTTTGTGCCCTCACCCTCAGCCCCTCAGAGAGGGTTCTAGATGTGGCATGAAAGTTGGGCCACATTAAGCTCTATTAAATCAGTATGGTTTGAGGAGCCAGGGAAGCCCTGTGGGCCTGCACAGGCAGAGGCCTGGAGAGGAATGCAAATTCAGATAAGCAGCTGGGAGAGCTGCTCTCCCTGACAGTGGACCCAGTTGGCACTGGGCCTTCCTTGTGCCCTTCCTGACTGTGCTTGTTTAGGGGGACAGAAGGCCAGTTCTGCTACCAGGTCCTTACTCCAGCACCGATCATACTCAAAAGGAGGAGGCGGCCAGCGCCCTCCGGACAGGAGGGGCTTGGGAGCTGGGCCTGGAGACACAGCCAACTCCTGGGGTGGGCCGTGAGGCTTGCCCTTTCAAGCAGAAAGCCTTTGAAGCATCTGCCAGGCAGAGGCCTTGGCTGCCCTTATCTGGCTCTCATTTCTATCCCAACATTTGTGACTCAAGAGAACCTTGGGGTAACTTTGGGCCTATGTGGGGTGAGGGCTGGGGGCCACCAGCAGTGAACCCCTCACCCTAGTGCACAGGGTCAGGCCCCTAACCGGCCCCAGCTGGGCCATGGGGCAGAGCACAGGACAGACACCCTCCCACCTCCTGGTGCATAGACAGTGAAGGTCCTGCTCCCTGGACTGGCTCCCAGCACCCCATGGGCTCCCCACAGCTGCTCTTTAATGCCCAAGGAGCTCTTTACCCACAGAGAAACATAGCCAACTCCGCACCTTGTCTCACGTGCAATGTAGGAAAACTGAAACAGTTAACATTTCTCTAAATATTCACATACTATTGGTATAACTAACAAACTGACTTTTTATAATTTTAACAACGTAGAGTTCCCTGAACAATTGAAGTTAAATGTAATCAATTACACTCTTCCCAATTCTAATGCTTCAGTCTCATAAATGTTTCAAACACATTTAAAAATCGACAAATAAGAATATAATCATCACAAAACCAGATCTGCATACTCATCCCGAAACTCATCCCGAAAATGACAAATGCTAAGGTGTAGGTCTAAATTTGTTTATTATCTCGAGTCAGGAGCAGACTCGATAGACACGACACTCTGTGCCCATTTGTCACCCATCACTGCCCTCTCCTGGGGATCTCAGAGAGCTGGCCACGCAGCTCTGGCCTCACCAGAGCTCTGTACCCCAAACTGTCCGTCCTGGGCAGAGTGACTGGACCAGAGTCACTGGTCCTGGACTCTGAGTCAGGACCTCATAGGCTGGCCAGACATGCAAGGCATGCCAACCTGCAAGGCTGGCACAAAAGTTCTGCCCAAGAAGGGATGTGGATGGTGACAGCTGAGCAAAGCAATCAGCATCTCACTCTTGGGGTACATAAATGTGCCTCTCTGAGAGATGAAGGGGGCAAGGGCTGAAGACTCACAGAGGAGACAGTAGGCAGACCTCAGGCAGGGCCCGAGGGGAAGCTGGGGACCAGTTGGCCAGAAGCAGCTGGAGCCAGAGAAACAAAGTGAGACACTGGTGCCAGAGCATGAGTGACCATCTGGTAGCTGGTGACATGGGGACACCCAGGCCCATTCTCCTGAAGAGCCTGGCTGAGGGGCTAGGCTGCCTAGTTTCTACTTCCCTGAGTGTTCTCACACAGGCAAAAGGAATGGGCAAAAGATGTTCTGAGCTCAGGTGATGACATGTGCTGAGGCTACGTGCACAGAAAACAGAAGCTGATCCGGAGATTTATGTTCAGGAAGTGAGGGAAGCAGGACAGGGTGGGGGGAGAAATTGAACTGTGAGGTTATTCCAAGGGAGGCCTCAATTGACCTCATGGGGAGGCTGGAGCCGGGATCACTCATTAGTTGTCCAGAAATGAGCAAAGGGGGATTTGGTGAGCTTTGGGCCCAAGAACCCTGATTGAGGTAGCTCCCTTCTACCCGGGGCAATTCCCTATCAGATTCCATACCTGGTCCTGAAGTCTGTGTGGTCACCACTACACTAGAGGTGACAGACTGGGTGACCGAGTGTGAAGGAGGCCTGTGGTCAGAGATGTGGTTACAGAGACCTGCTCAGATGTGGTTATAGTGACCAGGTGTGGTCGGCCTCTGAAGAATGTTCAGTGAAATGAATTTCTCATGGTCTGGGGGAAGGGGATGATGGGATCAGATTTTCCTTCTAGACTGGGGCTGGGGCTCAGGAGAGAGAGCAAGTCTGGTGATAAACATGAAGTGTGGCCAGGGAAGGCATCTAAAGACACAGGAACAGCAGAGACCTCAGAGGCCCTGTGGAGATGGGGGCATGGGGAAGAGCAGCAACAATTACAGGGAGGGGAGATCAGGACACTCAGAAGAGTAGGTGCGTGGTCCTGCCACTACAATATGTGGTGCTGCCTGAGTGGGTAACTAGAAGAGGGAGCCAGGAGAACAAGTGCTCCAGGAAGGAATCTTCAGACCAAGACTGAAAGACCTTTTCTCCTGCCCCAACACACCCAGCTGTGGCTCCGTAAACTCAGTTCAGCCGGCTGCCTCTAGATGGCAGTGTGTGCATGCGGCAGCAGCTGTCCCACACTGCTCCCCAGGGAAGGCCAGGTTCTCCCAGGGGACCAGGGAAAAGTCCCCAGAGCCATGCGGGGGACAGGCAGAGGCACCTGTGATGCCTGCAGCATCCACCTGTGCTCTGCTCTGCTTCAGGTGGGTGGGGCAGGTGCCTCTTTCTCCCCTTCCTAGGGGTTCCTATCAGGGTCCTTCCTGGCAGGGCCTGAACATAGGGGTCCCAGGGGCTTAGTGGACCCCCAAATCCGTGTGTTCGTGACTCTACAGTCTTGGGTGGAAGACTGAGACACAAAGGTCTGGACATAAAGCTAACACTTCTGATTCTACCACTTATGCGGAGAGTGACTCCCTCGGAGCCTACTTTCCACATTTGTCCTATAAATGCATAGCTCTGTGGAAGTCAGTTCACATGAGA
The DNA here is from genome assembly GCF_011762595.2 of Tursiops truncatus. Lineage (NCBI taxonomy): Eukaryota > Metazoa > Chordata > Mammalia > Artiodactyla > Delphinidae > Tursiops > Tursiops truncatus. Next base: position 52,962,466 of record NC_047049.1, on the reverse strand, counting down.
TTATTTCAGAAGAAAAAATTCTTCACTGTCAAGTGATTTTCACATTTGCACATAGTCCACAGTTCCCCTGGTGGACAGAGCTTTCAGGGGGCAAAGCTGGGGTTGAACCTAGGCAGTCTGACCTTGCTCTCGACCTCTCTGATTGGCCTCCTCCCTCTGCTGTCTTATTGGCCACATCTGGACTTCCTTCTTTGGCAAAACCGTCTTCTTCCATTTGGAGAAATAACAGTAGGGTTGACTCACAGGCAGTCAGGGTTAGAAGGGCTCTGGGAGGTTACCTACTAAACAACTGTCCTCTCCCTCCCACCTTCAATTTATGGATTGGACAACTAAGGGGTGATAAGACTCCTTGTCACCATCATCTATAAGAGTCCTGGCCTCCATCATTAAAGTATGCTCCACTGTGTCGTGTGCTAACACATGGGTTCCTATCACAAATCTTTACAGTGTGGTAGGGGACACTGTCTGAGGACAGAGGTCTCAGGGCTGTGGCTGCAGATGCAAATAGGAGCAAGAAGCCCTTGGAAAATTGCAGATTTTTTTTTAACATTTAAAAATTTTCATTTATTTATTCTTTTTTTTTTGGCTGTGTTGGGTCTTTATTGCTGTGCGCGGGCTTTCTCTAGTTGAGGTGAGTGGGGGCTACTCTTCACTGCGGTGTGCGGGCTTCTCACTGCAGTGGCTTCCCACTTCAGTGGGCTCTAGGTGCTCGGGCTTCAGTAGTTGTGGCTCGCAGGCTCTAGAGCACAGGCTCAGTAATTGTGGTGCACAGGCTTAGTTGCTCCGTGGCATGTGCGATCTTCCCGAAACAGGGCTCAAACCCGTGTCCCCTGCATTGGCAGGTGGATTCTTAACCACTGTGCCACCAGGGAAGTCCTGCAGATTTTTTAAAAAATAGATGGTTCTGGAACAAATAGGGCAGGCATTGGGTGACAGGCCAAGAAATTAATTTCTTTTCTGTTCACCTTTCTCTAGGGCTCCCTGATCTTTTCAAGAAAGGCAACATCAATTCAAAACAGCTCGGAGTGAAAGGTCTACCAAAGACGTTAGCACCTGGCTCAGCCAAGTCCTGCCATACTTCCTGGGGTGACCCATCCTCCCACTGGCCTCTTGGCCCTGACTTCCTCACTGCAAGGGCCACTGATTCCTCCATTTCATCCTGATCACTCACTCCCGTGGATACATCCCTCTGTCTGACCGTAGCCACGTGCAACCATTCCTGTCTTCTGCGGTCAATGAGGGCCCTCCTGCCTCATCTCTACCTTCTCCTTTCTTCCCATCTACTGGCCCTTCCAGCTGTCACTTCTCTCCCCTACCACCCAAGACTCATGATACGACACCTCAGTGCTTTCTTTCCAATATTCTTCAATCCTCTGCACTATTGTTTTTCTATCATGCCTTTCTAGCAGACCCTCAAACTTTGATCAATCCTACTGCCTGTGCTCTCTGCACCTGGACTTACCCCAGCCGCTGAAGACCGATGAAGGCTTTGCCATTTGAGCTGTAACTCTGACTCTGGTTCGCCATCCTCACCTGGGCTCCCAATCCTTCCTCAAATCCTTCTGTCTGCCCCTCCTCAGAAGCCTCTCCCATTTTCTACTAAGTTTCTCTGAAATCCTTGGATCCCACCAAACATCCACTTTCCTTAAACAGGTGACCTATTCCTCCTATTTTCAGAAAAAAAAAGGAAGCCTTCACTCAGGAACCCCCACTAAATCCACAAACATCTGCATCTCACTCAGCTCTTCCGCCATCCTCTTGTCTCCATGGAGGCCTATCTGTCCTCCAGTCTTTGGCTGCCCTCTTGTTCTGAACCCCAATCCTTCCCACCTTCTCCAGCAAGCATCATCTTTTTTCCTTCAGACTCTTCAATTTCTCTTCTTCTACTGCCTCTTCCCTACATCATTTAAACATATTCAAGTCTCTCCTTTCTTAAACAAACAAACCTCTCCCTCAGCCTCTTACCCTCATCATCTTCCAGCTAAAGACCTCACTCTGATCCTCATTTATTCTCCAGCCCACTTAACAGGCTTGTGACCCAACTATCCACTGGCCCAGCTCTCTGAAGCTCCCGACACCTGTGGTCACTCCTCAGCCTTGTCTCGCAGCCTTCCTTGGCAGCACTGGAAACTGGGGGCCACTCCTTCCTTCCTGAAACATTCATTTCTCTTGACTTGCACACACACCATCCTTCTGGCTTTGCTTCTATCTCACTGGCTGCTCTTTCTCAGGCTCCTTAATCCCTCTCCTTTTTCTCTTCCTAGTCGTCTCCACATTCATCAGGATTCTGCCTCTGTTGTTTTTCCTTCTCAACTCCCAGTCCCAGGATAATTTCCTCTACTTTCATGGTTTTAATCATCATCTCTGGGCAGCTCTCTCAATAATCATTCTCCTCTTCTTTCTTTCAAACAGGCTCGGAACCTAATTTTCTTTTAGCATTAAAATGTTGTGTTTTTTTATTGTGGTAAAATATATATAACATATATAACCTAATTTTTAAAAATTACATTTCCCAGCCTCCTGTGGAGCTATGGATTGCCATGCGACCAGACTTGGCCAATGAGGCATAAGCAGCAGTCGGCAGGGATTTCTGGGGAAGTTTTGCTGTCCTAACATAGGTGCTACTCTTTCATCCTTTTTTGCTCTTTCTCCTGCCTATATGGAATGAAGGTAGGAAGCTGGAGCTGGAGCAGCCATGGTATGACCACAGCTGGCTCTGAGGATGCAAGCTTCCCAGTAATGAGAGCCAGAGCAGACTGACAGAGCGGACCTGGGACCTGAATGACTGTGGCACTGCTGACCAGCCTTACTCTACTTACCTTCAGACTGTGCGTTATGTCAGAGTTTTCAATGAGTATAGCAGCAAAATGCAACAAACCCTATTTAGTCAAAGCAATGTGGTTGGGTTGATGTTACAGGAGCTGAACACAAGTTTTGATTAGTACAACTCCCAAATGTACAGTTTTTGCTTATATGTCTCTCCTGAACTTCAAACAGCAAATTGGACCTCTTTTCTCTGTCCAGACACCTCAAATGGAAGAGGTCCAAGTTGTCACCCCTCACGAAACACACACACACACACAGAATCACTTGGATTCCTGGTCTCAGTAAACAGCATCACCATCTATGCAGCCAGAATCCTATCAGTCACCATCCTATTAGTCACCCCTCAATTCTACCTCCTAAATATATTTTGAATCTGTTCACCTCTTAGATCTCATCACCGACTTCCTGAACCATTGTAACAGTTTCCTTCCTATTTTTTAATCTTGCTCCTTCCAATCCATTCTCCCTACTGCAGCCTTAGGGATCTTCTAAAAGCACAAATGTAATAATGTTACTACTCTGCCTAAAACCTTTCAGAGATAGCTTAGGGCCTGAGGAATACCAGGCATATACTGTAAGACTTTGCCGGAATTATGATGTTGGTCCTGCAACACCACCTCTTTGGCATAGGTGTTGCTCTACAGACCACAGGGATGGAAATATTGACCTACACCTGGTTCAGTTACGGAAACCTCTCTCCCTTGCCACAGTGATTGGTCCAAGACTGGGCACGTGACTAGAGCTGGGCCAATTAGAGGCCTCCCTTGGGATTTGTTCAAACCAACCTAGAGTGTAGTTATTCGGAGTCACATCTCCAACATGGGGCAAACTCTGAGCACTAGGAGAGGCAGAGGAAGGGGGTCTTGGACTGGGCAGCCCACAGGATCAGCCCCTAGTGTTCAGAGTCAATCTGGTTTCCAGTTCGTCTTTTGATTCTGTGTGTGACCTGAGTATCCTTCCAGTAATCTTCCCTCCTTTGGCCTAAGCTAATTTGAATAGGTTTTTCTCACTTCCAACCAAAACATCCTGACTAAAGTGAAGATCCTTGGTTGTCTGGTGGTTCCCAGAAAACACATAAGAGTTCCTTCCAGCTCATGTTTTATAAACATTATTTCATTTGATTCTTACTATAAGCTCGTGAGGTGAGTTTTATTATTATCTTGACTTTACAGATAAGAAAAGTAGGGCTCAGAGATGTAAAGTATTTTGCTCAAGATCCAGAGGCTGAGAATTAGGAGCACTTGGACACCAAGTTCCTCTTCTATTCAAGCTGCTTCCCCTCATCGCCCCCCTGCCCCCCAGCTTGTACACACACACACACACACACACACACACACACACACACACACAGAGGCGCTACAGAGCAGGGCCCAGGGAGAGTAAAAGCAGCACTGGGATAGGGAGCAGACTGGGACAGGAGGGTAAGGAGGAAGTCTGAGGATGATAAAGGCCAAGCTCCTCCATTTAAAATTTATAGCCAACTCCAGGTCCAGGAGGAGAAGAAACTCTCAGCTTCTTTCTTTTTACCCCTCCTTGTAATGTTTTTTGTTCCCATAATCTATACCTAAGGCTTGCAGTCTGTGCAATAATTCAGTTATATTCTTGGCAATTACAGTTCTGGGGGCTAGCCCGGAAACTAAGTCACTGTTTACAATACAGCCCTCTTATGAGTTGGGACTGTCCATATCTCAATTCTTTTAATTTATTTTGTCTTTTGGTTACGTTGTACTTTTTTTCTTCCAGTTTTATTGAGATGTAACTGACATACAGCACTGTGTGAGTTCAAGGTATATGGCAAAATGATATGACTTACATACATCATGAAATGATTACAATAAGTTTAGTGAACATCCATCAACTCATACAGATACAAAATAAAAGAAAAATAAAAAAAAATTTTTCCTTATGATGAGAACTCTTAGGATTTACTTTCTGAACTTTTATATGTAACATACAGCAGTGTTAATTAATCATGTTGTACATGACATCCCTAGTACTTCTTTATTTCACAACTGGAATTTTGTACCTTTTGACCACCTTCATCCAATTCCCCTTCTCCCCACCCCCCCACCTCTGGTAACCACACATCTGATCTCTTTTTCTATGAGCTTGCTTGCTTTTTGAAGTATATAACTGACCTACAACACTATGGCAGTTCCTGGTGCATAACATAGAGATCTGATATTTCTATACATTTCAAAACGATCACCACTGCAATTCTTTTTACTTTTAAGAAAGGAAGAGAAAATGGGCCTGCCCTGCTTTGAGTGTCCCTGATGCTTTCTGAAGCCGTATTATTGTAAAAATGGGTCAGGTAAAGCTTGGTGGGTCTCAAAGGGCAGCTGGAAATGGCAGGCGAGTGTCATAAGTAACTGTCAGTGAGGCCTGGTCGGGGAGGGGTGGAGGCCTTGCCGGTTTTGTGGGCACTCCCCTCACCCTCTTCATGCCCTGCAGCAGTGTGGCCAACTGTTCCAGAAAGCAGCTGTCTCCCTGAGGCTGCTCAGGCTGGCAGGACCTCCAACATCATCGGGTCCATGATTCACAAAGCTGGCCTTACTCTCTCCTCCTTGTTCTAGGCTCATGACCTCCTTCACATCCAGGGTTAACCAGAAATCATCAGGTGTGGATGACCATCTTCCCAATTGCAACTTTCACTGGAAACATCTTCTCTGTCTCCACACCCTCCTTTTTAATAATGGTGGAGTCATCCCTCTACCAGAGGTGTCCTCACCATTCATGCTCACATAACATCTCCTTCCACCTTTTCTTCAGAATCATCACTCCTGCATCATTCCTATCACTCTTCAAACCTGCCCTAATAACTTCCATATTTTAACAAAACCCTTTGTATCCTAACAGAAGTAAAAATTAGATATGGCTATGAGCACTGGAAAACAGAGGATTAAACAAGACAGAAATTTCTTTTTCTCAAATACAAAATCAAGAGGTAATAGCCCAGAGCACGTACGGTGGCTCCCTAAACATTAGGAACCCGGATTTATTCTAACTTGTTGCACTAACATCCTCAACACATGGCTACGGCTTCAAAGTTCAATAGGCTGTCTGCAGCTCTATTTACATATTCCAGTGAGCAGGAGACCAATGGCTGAGATAAGCACACCACTTCCCTTTAAAGCTACTTCTCCAAAGTTGCACGTGGACACCTCCACTTCCTTCCTGTTGGCTGGAACTGAGTCATGTGACCACACGCAGCCATGAGGGAGTCCTAGAAACTTGCTTTTATTCAGGCAAGCCATGTGGCCAGCTAGAACTGGAAAGTCTATAATAAAGGAAATGGGGGAGAATGGCTATTAGGGTCATCTAGCATTCTCTGGCAAAGCCTCCTATGATTCCACATCCCTTTCTAGACCTCTCCCTGTTCTGTGTTCCCTGTTGGACAAGCTGTCCAAACACTATAGCTCTACCAAGGTCTGGCTGCCACCCCACTACTCCTGGAACACTGTCCTTATCATGTGCACCAATGACATTCATGGGGCCAGAGTCAAAGGATCTTTCCCCTTCTTCATCTTATCTGAGCTGGAAGTAGCATCTACCACAGCTGACCACTCTTTTCTGGAAACACTGCTTTGTCAGTCTCCGGGACATAGCACTCTCCCGGTTCTCCTTTCGCCTCCCCAGCCTCTTTTTCAGTCTTCTTTCCTGCTCTGGCTCCTCTGTCTGACTCCTCTGGGTCCCTCTTGAACCCTCTCCTCTTCTGCATCTACCTCCTCAACCTAGGTGACTCCCTCAGATCCCAAGGTGTTTACCATCATTAAAATGATGCCTCCCAAAGCCCCACTCCCAGCCCAGGCCTCTCTTCTGAGCACCTAGTGACTGGACAATTGAACTGGATCTCTGACAGGCATCTCAACTCAACATGACTAAAACAGAATTCTTTTTTTTTAAATTAATTAATTAATTTTTGGCTGTGTTGGGTCTTCATTGCTGTGCGTGGGCTTCTCATTGCGGTGGCTTCTATTGTTGTGGAGCATGGGCTCTAGGCGCGTGGGCTTCAGTAGTTGTGGCACGTGGGCTCAGTAGTTGTGGCTCACGGGCTCTAGAGTGCAGGCTCAGGAGTTGTGGCACACGGGCTTAGTTGCTCCGAGGCATGTGGGATCTTCCCGGACCAGGGATTGAAACCCTGCCCCCTGCACTGGCTGGCGGATTCTTAACCACTGCGCCATCAGGCAAGCCCCTAAAACAGAATTCTTGATGTGTCTCCCTGAACTGTAGTCCCTTTCCTCCAGGCTACTCCACCCAATAAATGAGACACTGTTCACCCACTTACTCCAGCCAGAAACTTCGGAGTTATCTTTGGTTTCTCTATTCCCTGCCCCTATATCCATCCTATCAGTGTCCATGTCCAAAACAGCATCTTTCAACTACTCACCTTAGTGTGGCCACCAATTTGGTCCAAACCACCATTAGTTTTGGCCGGGCCTGCCATAACAGTCTAATTATCTCCTTGCTTTTATTTGTGCCTGCCACCCACCCAATTTATTTTCACACAGCAGAAAATCAAAACACAGTCTTCTGCATAAAACCCCTCAATGGTTTTTTTTACTTTTTTTTTTTTTTTTTTTTTTGCATTACGCGGGCTTCTCACTGCCGTGGCCCCTCCCGTTGCGGAGCACAGGCTCCGGACGCGCAGGCCCAGCGGCCAGGGCTCACGGGCCCATCCGCTCCGCGGCATGTGGGATCTTCCCAGACCGGGGCACGAATCCGCGTCCGCTGCATCGGCAGGCGGACCCTCAACCACTGCGCCACCAGGGAAGCCCACCCTCGATGGTTTAATAAACAGTCTCCATTCCTAAACACAGTCTTGCATGGCCTGGTCCCTGCCCACTTCCCCACTTCATCCTTGTTCTTTTTCCCAGGCTTGCTGAACTCCAGCCACAAGGTTTTGTTTTCAGCTCCTTCACACATTCACAGCTTACCTTCCTCAGGGCCTCGGCACAAACTGTTCTTGACTTGGAATGTCTCTGCTTGGCTTTTCCCAAAGCTATCTCCTCATTTTCTTGACTTCAACTTCACCATCACCTCCTCAAAGACATTTTCCCTGCTGGCTCCACCTAAAGTACAAACAGCTCTTGTTCTCTATCCCAGTCCTTTGTTTTTGTCCCAGCATTTATTTCAACCTGCAATAATGTGCCCTCCACCGAAAATCAGCCTTATGTAGCAAGAGGCTTCAGCTGTCTCGTTTACTGCTGAATCCTCAGCGTCAAAACAGGGCCTGGCCACAGACCAGGCGCTCAGTCAAGCACCCACTATCTGCTAGAGGATGAATGGACAGACAGGTTCTGCAAGGGGGTCTCTGAGCTGCCTGGGGTGTCACAAGCAGACTGCATCCCCCTTAATAAGAAAAAACTGGGAATGGACTGAACAGTTCAAGATCTCCTCCTTACATTGGACTTAACCTGTTGGTTGCTTTTACTAGAATGTGGTGCAACTAGTCTCTTGACCCAATTTTAACAGATCCGAGTTTCCTGCTGTCCCCAGAACAAATCGCTTAGCCCTCCTCCATCTGAATGAGTTTAAGGCTCCTTAAAAAATGAGGCGTGCCCGGGCCTCATTTTTCAGATAGGTGGATTGAGACCCCAGAGGTCAGCCTTTTTAACATCAGAGCCCAGCCAGCGGTGCGAATACCTCTCTAACACAGGCTGTACCTTCAGTACCCCCTCCCCCCGCAAGAATCCTCTCAGCCATCTTGTCAGGATGAAGGTGAGGGACGAATCTCGGCAGGTAGTCGAAAGAGAGCGTGGTATTTTTAGCACGAAGGCTACAAGCAGCCAGTCTTTACCGGCCGGTTTACAAAGAATAAATGTTAATTTACTACCCCAGTCTTGAAGCCCAACCCCAACCCCAGTCTCCGAGGCCCGGCAGGAATGCCTTCCAGCACTTTCAATTCAGCCATTTTTCTAACCCTGCGCTCACCTCTCTACCCGGTCACCCCCGTAGCCCCGAGCTGTGACACCCACAACTCGCGCTTCTCTCAGGCTGGGTTCCGGTGGGGTCAGTGACAAGGCCGACGTGGCGTCCACGTATTGCTCCGGCCCCCAAACGCTGGGCGCGGGTCCGGCCTCAGCCTGCCCCGCTCACCCAAGGGGCGAGCGACGACCAGGGCCGCCCCCCGCCTGCGGCCCCGCCCAAAGCGGGACAAAGGGGCGGGCCGGGGACCGGGCGCCGCGGGTTCTGCCCAGGCGCGGGCTGGAAGGCCGGGCGGGGCGAGCGGTGGGGGCGGGGCGTGGAGGGCGGGGCCGCGCCAGGCGGCGCAGGGAAGTGGCGCCCCTTTCTCAGCCGCCGCCGGGCGCCGCGCCCCCGGCCCCGCCCCTCCGCGCCCCGCCCCCGCGCTCGGATGGCCGGAGTCGCGCCCTCCCGCCCAGCGCCGCCGAACTTGCTCTAACTTCCTTGGCCCAGCCCGGCCGCACCGCTGCAGTCGTCGTAGCCGCCGCCGCCGCCGCCGCCGCCGCTGCCGCGCCCGGGTGAGTAGAGCGCGGAGTCCCCGCTGGAGCGTCGGGCCCTGCCGCCCTCATTGTCTGAGGCCGATCCCCCTGAGCGCCCTCTGGGGACTAGGACTGCTCCCCATGTCCAGGATAGGTCCCTCCGGTTCCCTCGCCCCTGCCCCGGGGGCGGCCCGGCGGGCGGCGCTGGCTTTGTCTGCCCAGATCGCCCGTGAGGGGCCGGAGGCCTTGGCCCGGACCCCGCTGAGCCGAACTCGGGCGCCGGGCGGAGTGAGAGCCACAGCGGGCGACCCGGCTGGCGTTCGGGGTTCTGCGGCCCTCGCCCTGTCCGTGTCCCCGGACGGGTGCCTGCTGCGACCGGGCGCGAGTGGGAGCACTCGGGGAGGGAGGGGTCGGACCGCCGCGGTTCTGGGCTCTGCCCCTCTCTCCAGCCTCGAGCCTTGGGTTGGGCACTCCTTTCGTTTCCGTCACGGACCCTCGGCTGCCCGGAGCTCGGGCCAGGGGTGGAGGGCGGCGCGGACTGGGGAGGGCGGTCCCCTTCCCCGCCCCGCCTCGAGTGTGCTCCAAGTCGCCCACCCCGGCGGTGTGTACCACTCTGCCCTGCACGGGTTTGGGGCGGGCGGAGTTTGAGTAGGTGGTGATCCAGCTTCTCCGTGCTGGTCGTTTGGGGTTGTGCTTTGGAGCAAAGCCCGACTCCTGATCTAACTGGAGCTTTGGTCGAGTTGGGTCTGTGGCTGCGGAGTTGGCTTGTCCCGGGGCCACTGCTCCTGCGGGGAGGAGTGGTGGTGCCGCCAGTGGGTATGGTGTGTGTGTGTGTGTGTGTGTGTGTGTAGGGACACTGCCGCCAGTGGGTATGGGGTGTGTGTGTGTGTGTGTGTGTAGGGACACTGCCGCCAGTGGGTATGGTGTGTGTGTGTGTGTGTGTGTGTGTGTGTAGGGACACTGCCGCCAGTGGGTATGGGGTGTGTGTGTGTGTGTGTGTGTGTGTGTGTGTGTGTGTGTAGGAACACTTGGGTACCGGGACTGCTGGGACACGAATCCGGGAGGCACGAAGAAGTTGGTCTCAGGCTAGAAGGGGTCGGTGCTGTGAGGAGTCGGGAAATGGTTGGCCCCGGTACTGCCCTGGCGGCTGGCTGCGGCGCTGTGTAGCAGCGCGCTGGGGTCTGGGGGCATCCGGTCATCCTGGGCCGTGAGTTCAGGGCATTGCATTGGAGCCTTTGCAGGTGTGCTCTCTCCCATGGCCTGCTCCGTAGGAGTCCTTCTCTCTTCTGAGATGGGGGTTGCCTTGGGGCTGATAGGAGTGGGTGGAGCTGCTTGCCAAATCCTCAAAAGTAGCCTTCCCCCTTCCCCTTGACCTCAAAGTAGGGTAAGTTAGTGCCTGCAGAGTGCTCAGGTCACCCCTCCCTGTTGGTGAAGGGAAACCTGGGGCCTAGGCCATCAGAGCACCCCAGCACCCCTACATTCCCTCTACATTCAGTCAGCCCTGTGGAAGGCCAAAGCACCCTTCTTTCCAGGGATCCTCCTGGGCCCTGGCACCCTCAGAATGAAGCGCATATTCCTCCATGATGGCCCCATTTGCCCTTTCACCTCCTCTCTCAGCTGTCTCCAAGCTTTGTCTCGTCCTGAGGATCCATAACGTCTGGGGGTCAGGCCTTGGAAGCCCAGGCTACCAGACGGATTTCCCCTCCCCTCTTATTGCATCCCCACATCTCTGAACTCCACTTTTGGACTACCAAACATGGTCTTCAGTTCATTCAACAAAGCATGGTTGAGAGTCTGTGGGGTGCCAGGAGCTGTTGCAAGCATTGTTCCAGGCTCACAGCTGGCTGTCAGCTCTGTGTGGTCTTAGAACCCAGGCTGGACATGTAGTAGATGCTCTGTAGCGTTTATTAATCTGAGCTTGATCCCTGCTTAGCAGTATTATTCAGGCAAACAGGAGTTCAAGGCCACTGGTGCATTTGGAGGTTTGTGGCAGCCTCTAGGAAGAAAGGGGCTGCAGAAGGGTTGGCTGCCCAGGGAAGTTCCCCCCTTTACCAGCTGGGCAGCTGTGCAAATCTCTGAGGACAGGTGAGGGCGCCTCCCTTCCGGTGACTGGGAGTGGGAGGACAAAGCAGGTGTTCTTTGTGGGAGAGGAGGGGGCCTTGCCCTGCAGGTCCTGGTGGTAGTGAATTCCCAAGGAGGGGAGGGAGCAGGGAGTTCTGGAAGCTCTGGCTTGTGGAAACATTTCCTGAGGTCTCACTCTAGGTTACAGTGCGCTCAGGGATTTGACTTGTTACTTGTTTAACTTCAACTGAGATAGAATTCAGTTTGGCAATGCCTGTAAAGTGCCATTGTGCCGGTCCTGGGAAACCTTTGCTGGTTTTAAAATGTGTAGTAATAGTTAAGTTGATTGAGACTTAATGATTGAGACTTACACCACATACTATCCTAGAAGCTTTACTTGTATTCATTCATTTAATCCGTGAAACGACACAGTATGGTAGATAATGTTAACGTCCCATTTTACAGATGATGAAACTGTGGCCTAGAGAGGTCACAGAGTAACTTGCTTAAGGTCTGAATGTGAACCGGGTTTCCTCATACCTAATTAGATAATGCCTTCCTCTCAGAAGTGAATAAAGTTGATTAATACACTGAACAAGCCTGGCCCACAGAGGAACTAGTAAGTTCTTCAGTGCAGGTGCCCTTATGTTCCCTCTTCTGAAAGCATCTCAACTATCTGGGCACATAGCAGGTTGACTGGTGATGTAGCTTTTGTCTCCCTAAGGCCAGGGAATGGGAAGACCGGCACGGCCATGCACAGTAAGAGCGAGTCATTGCCTGTATCTGTCTAGATAGATCAGAGTTTGCTGTGGTAACAATCCTCAAATCTCGGAGAATTAAAGCAACAAAGGATTATTTCTTATACCACATCCATCGCATGTCTGTTTTATGTTGTTCTCACCGTGGGACCCATGCTGATTAAGTGAAATGTTCCTGGTCACTTGGACAGACGGACAGAGAACATGATGAATCTCACCCTGGCTCTTAAAGCTTCCACCCGGAAGTGGCATTTCAATGGTCGAAGCAGTCACATGGCCACGTACTTCCCTGCAGGGTGGGGAGCAAAAGAGGACTGGGAACATTTGGTGAACAGCACTGATGCCTGCCACCTGCCCACCACTGTGCCGTCTCTGTGACTTCCCAAGGTCTGGGTCTGAGTGTCGTATGTTTCTGTGTCACCATGAACATCGATCATGAATTAGTCAAAGAAATGTCATTTAGGTTAAAGATGAATTGAGGTGCCACATTTGAAGGGCAGAGGTATGGTGAACAAAAATGCTTATTAGGGTAGTTAGAGGTTGTCTGCAGAAGCAGCTTGCTCCTCTGACCCTGGGCAAGTTATTTGAGCCCCTTGGGTCTTCTTTTGCTCATTCATTTATTCATGCATTAGTTTATGAGCCCAAGGACTAGTGATGAGTCCCAGGCCAGGGATTCTTACTAAGCACTTGTTTAGCTCCTAGCCTGGTGCTAGGGGCTGTAAACTGGGTTCCAGGATTCCTGTTTCCTGCTGCTGGGTCCTGGTGGCCTTTAAGGAGGGATGTTATTGCCTATGGGAAGCGAAGCAGGCTCCTGCTCTTTCTCTCTGCCCTGGCACATGAGCCCTTGGACTTCTTCGACTTCCTCATGCTCTATCTGTATGTGGCGAGTAGGGGCAGCCACCTTTCTTGGAAGCAGGAGCATGTAGAAGCACCTCTATAGGCCTTGCCCTTCCCCTTCCACCTGTGAGACTCTGGGGCTGAGCCTGCAGGCCTAGGGGTATGGAAAGGTAAGGTGGTGAGGTTACTAAAGGATGGAGCCACACGAGGACAGGCTTGAATATGGGGCTGGGGTGGTTCTCTGTCTTGCGAAGTGGTTTAGAACCCCTTTGTTAATTGCATTTTTCCACCCGGGCCACGCTTGCAGGGTGTCAAAGAGCTGGCTACCCTGTGGACCTTGCTTTTGTGGTTTGTCACCGGCTTTGTCCCTGGTGACTTCCAGCAGGGTCAAGAAACACTGGTGGAGGTGGTGGGACTTCAGGTTCTTCTGCTCGTGGTTAACGTACTATCCTTAGGCTTGTCTCCTCCTTTTTCAGGGCTTCTGTTTTCTCTCCTACCTGGAGTAGAGAGAGAGGTAATGGTGGTCTACAGCAGTGGTCCCATTCTTGGCTGGTCATCGGAGTCCTCAGGGGACTGTGTAGACCTGTGCTTTGAAAATCTTTGGTCTAAGTGAATGCCAGCATTCCTGATTTGTCTTATCTTCATTATAGCAGTGGGATATTCATAATGTCTCAACATCTGTTTTCTCCCTTAAGGGCATGTTTTTTTTTTTTTTTGGTTCAGACAGGGCAAGTGGCTGTGTTGGACCAGCAAAGGGCCTGGCTAGTAGGAAATGTTTAATGCCGATGAAACATAACGATGAGTAATGTTGTCCAGCACCTAGAGTGGAGAGTGGTGAGGCCAGCTTTAGAGTTGTATCTACTTTCTAGCTGAGTGACCTAGACAAGTCTTTGATGTTTTTTCTTTCTTTCTTTCTTGGATTTGGTTTTCTTATCTGTGAAGTGAGATGAATCTGCCCTTCCTGTCCCTCGTGGGGTTACTGTGAAGCATACACCCTTCAGGTTTGAGAAGCAGTGTGTGCAGCCCCTCAGTTAGGGTGATACCCTGGTTTGGGACTGCTGCCGTCACGCTGACGGCTCTCAGCAAAGTGCTCACC